>NC_047658.1:34089075-34689075 GCF_011762505.2 Arvicanthis niloticus | reverse complement strand
GGCTAGAACAATGAAGTAGGCTTCAAACATGAAAATTACCTTGGGCTACGACAGGGAATTAGGCTCAGATACTTAGGTCATCCTGATAAGCCCTTAGAATCAGTGATCAAGAGACTATTCATGTAATTGGGTTAAATGCCTTGATTTTCTTTAACTGTTTATGTTTATTGACTTGCTTTTTCTTTGACTAATTGCATTTATTGTATTGTTAGAACCTTAACCTATAACTGACCTTAATACATGCATGTAATTAAAATGGTATAAAAACATAAAGGAGAAGGGGGATGGGATAGGGGGTTCTAGGGAGGGGAAATGGAAAGAGGGGATTACATCTGTATTATAATAAATAAAATATCATTAGAAAATTAAAACAATCCTACAAACTCTCAGTAAATTATATACATTTGCATGCTGTATAACTACATAGGTACCATTTAAGAAATGTATCATTTGGTGAGTTCATCATTGTGAAAACATCATGTCATGGTTTTAAATAATGAGGAGAGCTATGACACCATTAACACACAGTACTTGATGGCACGTCATCTATTCAGTTCATCAGTACATGACTGTACTCATTCAGTACAGTAATAGGGGAAAGAATGATAGGAATTATGAAAATATTAATCTGTTTTCCCATTCATTAAATTCTAGAAATTTGCTGGAAGGTTCCAGCTCACCAGTCAGTGGTTCATAAGTATCCAGGATACAAAATGTATAGAAGGATTGTGGGGGATGGGCTCCATGTTCACTAAAGATATCTTCATAAACATTTCATTTCATGTGGCCATGGAAGATAATAATTTCAATGTGTCTAGCATTCAAAAACTAGGAATTCTCATTACCTTTAAACCTTTCAGACCAGCAGTCTCAGATAACAATTTACTAAAGTTGTAATTACAAAATGCATACCTAGGTTTGAATGCTGGCACTTCTATTCTTCAGCTCCAGGAATGTGGTGTAATTTCTCATCAATAAGGTGTGGCCAGTAAAAAAAGTTCTTAGTACAGAACTGTAAGAAAAAGTTTAGTTTCCCTAGTCCTTATTTAAGCAAAACGAGTTAAATAAAGCATAATGAGTTATGTTTAATAAATCACAGTGTTGAAGAGAAAACACCCAGAATTTTTTAACCATAGAATAATCAAGAACATTTTTAGAAACTTTAGAAGTTATCAGCAAGCATCCAGTATAGTTTCATAGCTAAAAGGCCAGAGACCATTAGTCTTTAAACTACACCTGGAGACCATGAGTCTTTAATGCTACATCAGATGTTGTGTCCTACTTCAAGCCCATTCCAGGCTGGGCAGGCCCTCTGGCAGAAAGAGGCATAAACATACTCAACACATCATCAAAGTGATGAAGCACAATTGGGGATTTCTGAATTTCTATTTCCTAAGGTTTCCATTTGGAAGTCAAATATGACTTCAGAGGAATAAAAACTAGGCAGCAGGTGCAGTACATGAAGTGCTATACTGTCTTGCAGTTGGCCCTTCTAGATTCCTCCTTTACAGGCAGATGTGCACCTTTTCCACTGTAGACCACTTCCTTCTATAGTGTATATGCAAATAAATCTACTAGACTTGTGAAAAACATTAGGTAAAAGTTTCCCTCTCTGATGTTGGGATAAAAGAAAAAAATGTTAATAAAAGCAACTACAATGTCAAAAAATGTAACTCAATTGTGCAAAGATACACTGGATATATGAAGACCTGGGTTCACACTGCAGAACAAGAAAATAAATTTATTTTGACAAAAGAAGACTTTAGGATTTTGAAGCCTTGGGCCCCTATTTATAACACAGATGAAGCTTGGAAACATATTTTAATCTTCAGTTGTCCAAGGCCACTTCTTAGACAAGTTGTTGCCAGTAACAACCAGAGAAAAGGAAGCATCACTCTGCTTCCATGAAAGGTTAAAAACATTGGTCCCAGGGAGGGAATCTTAATATGTATTTTGCCTACAAACCCCAACACTCCACTGTTTCCAAAATCTAAAGGAGATGGATTATGTTTTTTCTCCATGCTGCTTGCATTGCATTCTTTTGAACATATGCTAGGCTTTTACACTTTTGTTTCTGTTGTTCAGTTAATGTGACACAAGCTTCTGGATATTACACTATCAATAGAATCTTGGTAATGAGATAAGTTATGAAACCATTCCTTATGTGATTGCTTACAGTTTATAAATTTTAGGGAAAAGAGTATCAATGCAAAGAATTACTCAAGAAGGGTAACTGAATTGTGGCACTTATACAGACAAGATACAGTTGAGAATTATTTAACATTACTGGAAATCGAATTAATGGAAGCAATTTGAGAGCATTTTCTACAAACAACATAGTGTATTAGGTATAAGTACATTCACTCAGTATTGAAAGATCCGGAGAATAACTGGAATTTAAGCACTGTGGCTCAGAAATCAGATTGCTCTGTTCTGAGCAACTGCAGAAAGTTTTGCTTCCCATTGTGTTTGACAAATATGTTATATCTAGTTTCACTTGTATTATGTTTCTCAGACCAGTTTTCCAACTTAGGTACCATACCTTAACACCATTTTTCTGTTCTATATCTCAAGGGCTTAAGGGCTACTCTACATATAAGAAATCACTCATATCTTGATGATAAACACTGTCTCCTGAAATGTCTACATGTCAAAGCATGAATTGTTCTATCCTTATGATCCTTATGGCTATAATAATTTTCCTCCTCAAATAGAAATACCTTTAATGATGTCCTAATATTTAGTAGCTGAATTATATTGCAGTGTGTAAATGAACCACATTTTCTGTATCCATTGTTCTGTTGAGGGACATCGGGATTGTATCCAGTTTCTGACTACTATGAATAAGGCTGCTGAGAACCTAGTGAAGCACATGTCCTTGTGGTAGGGTAGAACATATTTTGGGTAAATTCCCTGGAGACATATAACTAGTTCTTCAGGTAGAAGTATGTCCAATTTTCTGAGGAACTAACATATTGTTTCTAGAGGGCTGTATCAGATTGCAATCACATCAGCAATGGAATGGTGTACCAATTGCTCTGCAAACTCTTCAACATGTGCTTACACTTGAGGTTTTGATCTTCATTTCTGACTAGTGTAATGTGGAATCTCAGGGTCCTTTGATTTGCACTTCTCTAATGACTAAGGATCATAGTAACTTAAGGATGATGTTCTGCTTGACTATTCAAGAATCCTTGGTTGTGAATTATTTGTTTATTTTTGTAGCCTATTTTTTAATTGGGTCTTTTTGTTTTAGAGTTTAAACTCTTATATTCTTTATATATTTTGGATATTAGCTCTCTGTCAGATGTTGGACTGGTAAACATCTTTTTTTTATACATTTTGCTGACTTCTTTTTTATAGCCTCTACAGCTTTATGGAAGCTTCCAGTTTTATGATTTATAAAACTGTAAATCTAGTTTATAATTAATAACTATTGGTTTTAGAGCCTGAGAAATTTGTGTTCTCCACAGGAAAATTTCTCCTGTGCAAATATATCAAAGGCTATTTCCCATTCCTCTTCTATTAGATACAGTTTATGTGGTTTTATGTTGAAGTCTTTGATCTACTTGGACTTGAGCTTTGTGGAGGGTAATAAATATGGAATTTATTATATTTTTCTACATGCAGACTAGAAAGAACTTACATGGTATTTTCTCACTGATAAGTAAGTGGATCTTACCCCTCAAAATACAGAATACACATTTTATACCAAAGAATCCCAAATAAGTTAAACAAGAAGGAAGACCCAGGTGAGGATGCTTGAATCATTCTTAGAAGGAACAACAAAATAGGCATGGGAGAGGAAAGAGAGGGTGTGAGGAACCTGGGTGGAATGTGATAATGGTAGAGCAGGATCATGTATGAAAAGAGAGACACAGAGAAGGAATGAAAATTAGGAATGAAAATTCAAAGCTTCTGTGTGTGGGAGAAGAAGGCAGAGACACAAATGGAATGGAAACTGTAGGAATGTTCAACCATGACTGGCTCAACACGAGACCCATCCTATGGGCAAGCACCATTCCCTGACTCTGTTAGTGATGTTATGTCATGCTTGCAGGTATCGCATAGCTGTCTTCTGAGTTTTTACCATGTAGCTAACTGAGAGATGGAGATACACGCAGCCACAAATTGGATGGTGGTCAGAGAACTCTATGGAAGAGTTACAGGAAAGGAATGAATATCCTGAAGGTGAGGGCAATCCTACAGGAAGATCAAAACTGTCAATTAACCTGATCACCTGGGAGCTCACAGAGACTGAGCCACCAACCAAACAGCATATATGAGCTAGCCTGAGGCCCAGGCACAAATGTAGCAGTTGGCTACCTTTTATTGCCTCAAGGAGAGATTATGTACCTAATTTTTCCAAATCTTGCTGCACCAGGTTGGGTTTTTACACATGGGAGGACTGCCCTCTCAGAGCTGAAGGGGATGAAGATGAAGGAAAACCTCTGTGTGGGAGAAAGATGTAAGTGTGGGTAGACTTTGGGATGTAAATAAGTATATTAAATAATAGAAAGATGGCATTATATGGAAAAAATAAATTAACAGGCATTGTTGTTACACAATCAATCGTGGAAGACTGTCCACTGTTATTTTTCAAAATAGACTGTGTATATCAGTCATCATTCTCTATAGGAAGAGAATTAACAAAAGGTTTATTATAATTAGTTCGTCCTCTATATCTTCCCAAACCTTTTTATTTTTGAAAATTTGTAGACAAAGCCTGTGGTTTTACATATGATAGGGTACTCTTCTTTCATAAATTTATATATTCAGCTATACCTGAATAAATCGAGAGACCAATTTATTATTCTTTTAGACTTCAAGCTCTCATTTGTTTGTTGTAAACTTCCATATGTCAATTAGTGCTGCTCATATAAACGTGTGTGAGGTCATATTCCCAGATAGTGTTATGTCACAAGCAGTAGTATAGGTTCCTAGAAATGTGACTCTATACTATGTATATATCCTCTGCATAAGTCCACACACATGTAAAAGAACTCTGTATACCTCACTTTACTTGCTAAAAAAATTTATCTAATTATAATTTGTGATGGTTATATGTAAGGTTTTCTGTAATTTCAATATGCAATAGCCAAGCCAAATCTAGAAGAACATTATCTTTTATCTCTCCAACACATTTTCTTGCTCTAGCAAATTTACTTTTTTCTTAATCATAATTTATCTCATTTTCTGGTTGAAATAGATAGACAAGGAAGACAGAAATGAGCATACTGACATAGAAATGGAACAAGGGAGGGGTATTTATTCCTTAAAAATATTTTCAGAATAAATTAAGAGAAAGCTAAGGTGCAGATGCATAGAGAGGAAGAACATGGAAGATGGGAGGACTTGGGGTATTTTGGAAACATCTAACTCATGCTTTAGTTAGTAGTATTTTATACTCAGCATGATACTATCCTTAATAAAACTGGGGAAATAACTTTCTCCAACACTGATTTTTCTATCGTTCCCTGGGAATAATGCATCCTATGAGTCAGGTATTCTGGAAATTCCCATTTCAGTTTAGAGAGTAATACTACTCTGGTTAATAAACCAGATAGACAATACTGGAGAAAGACTTGGATGTGACCAATGCTGTCATGCAGTTTCAAGTGCTCATTTTGAGTGATTAGACAGAAAACACCATGCATAGTACAGGTGGAACCCTAATAATTTTCCATGTATATCATGGAAAAAAGAGTCAAATGATTGTAACACCATGAAACTGTGAGGTTTGACCTGGTATCTCTGTTTGGAGATTTCTCCTCAACAGTCCTGAAAAAACAAAGAAGGTGCCTGAAATTGAATCAAAGGCTTCAATACTTTTCATGTGGTGGGTAAGAGTGGGCAGAATCTGCTAGATCAATTGTTCTCACCCTGTGGTAACCACAACACCCACTTTGGGGTGAAATGTAACCTCTTCACAGGAACATCTGTAAACAGAAGTGTTTGTATTACAATTCATAACAGTAGCAAAATAGTTGCAACTAAGAAATAGGGTGAAAATAATTTTGTGGTTTGTAGCCACCAAGGGATTCTATAAAATGACACAACATTAAGAAAGTTGAGAACCAGTTTCTATATCTATGCCTGCCAATAGTCAAAGTGGTTAGATTGTAACACTCAATCACTTCTTAGCAAACACTCTTGATATATGGACCATAAGCTGTCAGTATCTAAGGGCAAACAGTTAGTCTAGGTTATCTGTTGTGAAAGTTAGCTCTTATATTTCCTCCCAGCTCTATTCTCCAAAAAATAAGATACAGACTCCAAATATTTTTTACAATTACCTTAGTCTCTACCTAGGCTGTGTTCTTAATAGGTCATAACTTAATAGAACTCATTTGTTTTCACCTACATTCCGCTACATGGTTGGTCATCTGTGCTCTCTCAGAAGCCTCACTCTATCCTAAATATTTTTTCTGCCTCCTGGGTATCACACCTTCTATTCTACCTCTTCAAAGAGGCCATAATTTTTTAGTTGATAAGTGCCAGATTTATACCAACATAAAATATCATTTGTACAGTTTGGACATAGGCAAACAATCTCATTTCTCTGTATCTTTGTCTTTCTTGAAAAAACTTGTTGTTTCTTGAAGTATTGAAAATAAACTTTAGTCAGTTTGCTTTGAGTACAAGGCAGGCTGTGTCTGGAACCAAGAGAATGTGATCCAATGTGTTAACAGGGAAAAGTTATATTTCTCTATAGGAAAATTTTAGAGTAACTGGTATGCCTAAGGGGATTTGAGGATTTGCTTAGAACTCATAATTTGTCTACAAGCTGTTCTATATATGTCCTTTGTGACCTCAGTAAGAAAGGCAGAAACATGAATACTCCACTTAGTTGATGTAGACTTGTGTATTTTACCTAGGTCTCTATATGGGATGTACTTAAAGTTCTTTGTATGAAGAAAATGAGACAACAAGAAAGGAAGTGTTGAGATGGATTGTCTGACAAGTTGACCATATATATATATATATATATATATATATATATATATATATATATATATATATTTTATATATATATATATATATATATATATATCATGTATGCCAGGGAAGACTAGTGGAGGGGGATTCCATATACTCAGCTGTTGGGAAATTATCATCTCATCTAAAAAATGCTCTGTGGGGTAGCCATTTTATTTGAGCTTTCACACTCTATTAAACAGCACATCCATTTTCATTTGCATACCAGACAGGAACCACTTTTGTTCCTCTGAGAAAATGTTTATAGTACTATATATGTGAAAACCCGAATTTAATTGAATACCATGGACACAGATAATCCAATGCTATGTTGTCTTTGTAAAGACTTGTTGATATCATAGGATATTTGGTTCTCTTTTATCTAGTCAACCTTATGTTAGGTATGACTGGGGTTATTTGGACTTCAGACTTCTGAAAAAAAACTTTTATTAATCTAAAGTGATAAAACATCTTGGGGCAGCATAGGGTAACCATGTTGCAGCCTATGTAAATCTGAGTGTAAATTTTCTGCAAAGACCAAATTCCTGAGAACAGAACTGGGAAATATAAAATAATGATACTTTTTGCTCCATTTTTATCATAGAATGGCAAACTTACATACAATATAATAAAACCCACAATCTCAACCTTTCATTTTAGTAATCTAGGATTAATATATTGAGCATAATTTAGGTACCAAACCACTTATATACTAATAAGGAGTAACATTTAACAAATTATAATGGTTTAAATGTTGGTAAAAACTTGTTATTTACATTGATGTTTTTATATTACTCTTCTTTTCAATACAAACACATCAAGGAATTAGTGAGTACAAATTGTGGCCATATGAATAATATTGTAACTGCCTTTAGGACATTAATTTTGTAAGAAACATGTAAATGAAGCTTAAGATAGAGTGAGATAGATGAACACTGTAACTGAACTCTGGGATTTTATATATGGGAGTCTCCTCAGTGTGGCTCTAATTCTAGATGTGTAGTGATCACAAACAAAATACACAGATGCTTGATTTCTAACATTTCAATCTAAAATTCAGAAAACATTTAAAATCTGAGGAACACACAGGATAAAATCAGAGCTTGGTTGTAAGTAGAATAGATCGCTACAAAGAATGAACATCACTGTGGTCCTTGAATTATATGTATTAAGTCCAATTTTGCTTATATGATTTTAATTGCATAGCCAAATGTTGGCTCAGTCACCTACACAATGGCTTGGCAATAAGAGCACCTGGGATTTATTTATGAGATACACATATTTAAAAAAACAGGAATACTGTTATTAGTGTAAAATTACAGGAGACAAGTGAAGGTTGGTGACAGTAAGATCTCTGAATTTTATTGGCCAGATAACCTAGCCTGTAGGGCAAATTTCATAGGTATGAGCAACACTATCTTTATTAGTCAGTGCATGGAGCAAGTGATGGATATTTAAGTTGTATACTGGCATTTTAAAATGATGGAGTTGCATGTCTAATTCTTATAGCATATCCACCAAACTAATGTGCTAGTATGTCCTTAGGCAACACTACTGAATCACATGCATTTTCAAAGTGGCTAATATTGAGCTGATGGAAGAGGAGAGATAAACTTTTTGAGGTATGATTAGTCTGAGAGGCTACTCATGTTATAGTAGACATTCCCATTTTAAAGATCACAAAGAATAATTAATTAAGTTCATTTGTTAGTCATAAAATGTGTAAATATGTACATGTAAAATAGAATGTTGATAATTGTGATTAGAAAGAAATTTGAGAGTAGGGAATGAGACTACTTATTTTCAAATATTCAATGTTCATATCATAATAATTTGAACATGAATTACACCTAGGAGCCATGTAAGATATGATCTGAATGCTGATATGTATTTAACCACATATAGAACTTACATACAAACAAGGAATAGTTGACCATGTACAAATATTTTAAGCATTTCTTTCTAAAGTAAATACCTCAAAAAGTATTTGAACATCATTATGACACTGTGAGATTCTATATGCAAAGTGAGTATATTTACAGCGGAGAATAAAAGTAATTTTTTAACTCTAAGTTTTTCTCTTATGTTTTGCTTTAATAGTTATAAATATCTTATGTATTATTATAATTACAACATATAACTATTGAAATTGGGGAAACAGAGCTAAGAAACAAAGAGTCACCTGCTAGCTGCACAAGGCAGTCTATAGTCAGAATCAGAAAATCCAAAAATTGGAAATAGAGAGCAAGCATCTAGGCCCAAGTAGCCAGATACATAATCAGCCACCAGGTACAACTGACTTTGTCTATTATTAATTGGAGGCAGAGCCCCAGTTAAATTACATTTTTCCTGTTCTATACTTTGACTTATTTTGACATATGTGGATGAGAGAGAGAGAGAGAGATGAATCAGGATTTCTGATTGAGATCTCCAAATCATGCTTTAACTTTCAAACCTAGATATTTGATCTCTCTCCTGGTTGGTTCTTATTTGATTCTCTATTAGAAGGCATATTGTCCTTAAAGCAGAAGTAATGTGACCTAATAAAATTGTCTGTAGCAAGGGATTTTGCATTCAGACTATTTGATATAGTATAAGATTTAACTGTTCCTGAGTATACCCAAAGGCTGACTATAAGCCTTCACAGAGAAAAAAGATTGCTCATGGAAACAAGAGACAGAAGCCATGGAAGGTTACAAAGTTACTGATTGTTTGATTCAAGTTATTTCTGTTCTATGTCACCTATATCTGATTTCTGTGACTTAAATGTAATATTGCCTCAGAAGCTCCTGTTTCTACTTTAAGATAAATCATATTGCATGGGCCATGAAGTGCATCTGGAAGGCCAAAATCTTATACATCTGATAAATTTAAGTGTTAAATATTTGAATTGATACTTTGCTTGGTGGAATCATGACAACTCTATCTTAACTGACCATCAGGTAAGAGCAGAAATTACTTCATCCTCAAATGTTCCAAACAAGGGAAACATTTAGACAACTAAATTAACCTATGGTTTAAAAGATCAACCAGCAAATACAAGAACTATTATTTGCCAAAGAGCGATGAAAATGTAAACCACGATTAACAATATGAACCTCTGAGATTTTAATGTCATCAAGATGGAAACAATGTTGTCTTTGTGGACAATGATATCATTGTTCATAGTGAGCCTGAGTAACAAGTAACATAGTAGTAACAAAGTAGTCTAAGAACATGGAGAACTTTTAGAATAATTTACACTGGAGTTGGAAACATTTGGTGTTCTTAGACTACTTTTGAAGTTGCAGATACACTAAGGTACTTAAGATTTGTACATGTGATGATTCCTGTTATAGTTGTTTATTTATTTATTTATTCATTTATTTATTTATGTTGATTTTTCAAGACAGAGTTTCTATGTGTAGCTCTAGCTGTTCTGGAAAGAGCTGTATAGATTAGACTGGTTTCAACACACAGGCTGCCTCTGCCTCACAAGTATGGAGACTAAAAATGTGCCCAACTATGACCACTGGAATTTAACTTTTTAAAGTAACATTTGAATGTGTTTCTTCAAATCATGAAGATTGGTATGGATTCTCAAAATTTTTATAATTTTTTTCACACATTTTATTAATATACTACTGGACATGAACACTTTGTATATGTTAAAATAGTCCTGCATAATTAGGTCACATTTTCTCCACCATAGTATACTGAATGTCTCCTTGTGCTCAAGGTCCTTCTCTACCTCTGAAGGTCAGGTTCTCTCACCAAATATTAAGGACACACAACAAAATTTAGAAAATCTAAATATTCCTTCTTATTGGTTAATTTAATCACCATCACTACAAACATTATGAGACAAACTTACCAATGTCAGGTCAAAGAAAATCCAGAAACATATATAGAATGAATATTTAATATACTATGAAATATGTATAATATATATGTATTTTTCCATGAATATGAACATGGGCTTACTTTGAAGCATGGCTTCCCCATTCTTCATTGTAAATATCAATTATGTGTGTCTTCTCATTATGAACTAGTATGTTTTATCTAATTTCTATTTTTGTATTTGTATATGCTTTGAATTTCTAAACATTGTGTGTATGTGTTGATTTCTACTTGATATGTTCCTATGTCTGTTAGTATTGTTTTGTCTGGAAAATATTGTTTCATGTAACCTTCAAGAATCCCTGGCTGTATTAGCCTCTTTCTGCCTCCTTTTTAATGGATCTATGTGGCTTTTGGAGAGGACTTTGATGAACATATCCCATTTAGGCCCCATTAAACCAAAGTGTCTGTGTTTACAGAAACACAATATAGTTTTAATCTGTAGGAAAATAACAAATTGGAATAACATAAGGGATTATCTCTAATAGCCTAATATTAAAAGCAAACCTTAATAAGATCTTATTGAAAGTAGAATGTTGAAAGCTGATATTTTTGACAAAATTCAAGAACTTAATAAGTGGAGTGTTTTTTGTGTTACTCTTGTTCCAATAAATATGGGGAGATTGCAATTGAGCAGCACAGATACTTGTTTATTTCCTTGGACAACAGCCCGCCATACAAAAAAAACAAATTTTAAACCGGAAGGTACACAGGTTAGAATCAGAAATAGGGAGGAAATTGAATATATTGTTATGAAGAATAATTTAAAATATTTAAAATACTTAAAATATTTAATATTTAATACTTTAAAATTAAATTATAATATTATAATAAGTTATAAAATAAATAATTATAAATTAAATTATAAAATTATAATATTAAACTAATATTAAATTAAAATTTTAATATTTAATATTTTAAAATATTTAAAATACTGAGGCCCTTGACTCATATTCATTAAGTTGATTTTTGCATATATGATTGTAATAAGCATAGCTAGGAAGTTTCTCTGTTACTCCATGTTGGCTTGGAGAGTTGAATATGTGGGAATTTTTTCTAGAATTTCCATATTAAATCACACTGCTAATTGCAAATCATCATAGTATATGTGGAAGAGTTTATATCAATAGTATTACATGGATTTAGTAGCCAGCTTCCATACATGCTTGGAAAATTCCATACATATTAGAAACACTGTCTTCATAGCAAGTTATACATCTGCATGAAACCATTAATCGTAGTAATTTATGCACAAACACTGAATTACAACAACTAAGATTGAAATCACAACTTTAAAGTTATATTAACAGAGAAAAAGTCCTAGTGTATCCTGAGCTAAGTGTCATGCATCTCAATTTTATAATGTCTAATATTATTTACTGAGCTAATGAGATAAAGACAGAGACTATTGCAGGTATGTATTCCTTAAAAGGCAACCCATATTCTAATAGTAGGTTCCATATCGATGTACACAGAGGTGCCTTAAGAAACACATTTTTACTAGTTTGAAATTAATTGTTACAAAAATGCTATTGTTGTGTTAGAAGGGGGCTAGATGTAATAGGTCTTCATGTGGACAGTAGGGGTTATGATGGTTACTGGACTCACCAAAGAAAGCAGCCCACCAAAGCCTTGGGGTTTGTTCTATGGCTGCAAGAATCCAAGTGAGGGGTTATGAAAATTGCTATTGAAAGGGTACTCACCGAAGATTTGAAGTCCTATTTTGTACATCGGCTGGGAGGCTGGTCAAAGGGACCATGAGAAGCCCACCAGTAGGCCCTTAGAAGTTGGTCAGACTGCTCTTGTAGAAGGGGCCATCCCTGGCAACTGAATGGGAAAACTTAGCTATCATTTGTTGCTTTTGCAAATGTCCGAGGATCTGGTAGCAGGAAGACAGAGACTGTGCTTCTAATGAACATGTCTGAATGAGGTTCAGCTTAATCTATTTGACAACACATAGCTCAAGTAGTGGAGGTCTCTGTGACCTGGAGCAGCAGTGGTCAGCAGCAGCAGTCTACCAAGCCTTGGAATGCCTTTTCATCCAGCCACAATGTCATCATAAGTTTTTGTTTTAACTATAGTCTGTACCTGGTATGAATCAGAAGAACCGAAGCCTTGATCCCCTCTTTTAGGATTCTTATATTTGTGATTAGTAGGGAACAATAGAAGTAACAATAGTTGAGCTGTCCTCCTTCCTGTAGGAATGTTGACTATATTCTGAATTGCCTGGGCCATTACCTTAATCTCACCTTGATAATCATTGTCTATAACTCCAGGAAAATTTTGTAGTCCCTGCATAGTAGTACTGCTTCTTCCCACTATCAAGCCAAACACATTTGGATAGAGTGTTCCAAACACTCCAGTGGATAAGGCCTGAGGTCTCATTTTAGGGGTTAATACTGTGTGAGTGGCAGAACTGAGGTCTAGTCCTGCGCTTTCTGGTGTTGCTTGACTAAGTGCTGAAAGGGATTGTTTGCTGGTATAAAACTGACTGCTAAATAAGCCTGTTATGGCTTGTGTTGGTTTAGTGCCTAGAGCTGGCCCCTGTTCCCATTTCCCTGATTATGGGAAAGGGTGTTTCCTTGTGCTTCTCTTTTGGACCTACATTCACTAGCCCAATGCCTTCCACATTTGCAAAGTGGGCAGATCCCAGGCTGTTTTCTGGGCTGTCTCTGAGTTAACTCATTTTCTGCCTTGCAATCTCTTGCAAAATGTCTTAGGCTTGCCAAATTTATAAGAGGCCTTTTGGTTTCTACTTGCCAAAAAATTTCTTACTGATTGTCCTTGCATGGCAGCTGCCATAGCTAAGCCCTGTTTGTAGGAGGGCCCTATGTCAGAACAGAGTCTGATATACCCTGTAAGGTCTGTCTTTTTCCTGTAGGGTCTAATGGCCACTTGACAGGCAGGGTTGGCATTTTCATATGCAAGTTGTTTCACGTAATCTACACCTGCCTCTGCATTACCAAAAATCCTCCATGCTGTTGTCATTAATTGAGGAACAAAATCAGAAAATCATTCATCAGGTCCTTGTCTGACTGCTGTTAAGGATGCACCAGGGTCTCCCTTTGCCGGGAGTTTACACCAAGCCTTTATGGCTGCGTTTTGAATTTGAGTGAATAAGCCTGGGTCATATTGCATCTGGTTATCACTAGAAGCAAATTGCCCTTCTCCTACTAAGGCATCAAAGGACCAACCATTGCCTGCCTGAATGTTTCTCTTAGCTGTTTCTTTACAATTCTCATGATACTCTGATTTCCAAATAAGATAGTCACCACCACTAAGAACTGCTCTCACTAACGTATTCCAGTCTCCAGGAGTCAGCCACTCCTCTGTGTCAGACTCTAAAATTGCAAGAGTAAAGGGAGCAGTGGCATCGTATTGTGATACTGCATTTTAAAATTCTTTAATAATTTGAAAATTAAACCCTGTGTGATGTCTCCAAGCAACCCTTTGATGGTCTCTGGTCTCTGATACAGGTAAAGCCTCAGCATCTCCCTTCTCTGGATGGTCTGTGGCCAATCTTAAGCTAGGTGATAGGGACTGCCTTTGGGCTCCTGGTTGAGAAATGCAAGGAGCTGGGGGATTTTTGCATTTTACCTCTCGAGACATCTTCCCTGTCTTTAATTTTTGTAGCCGATTAATTAAGTCCTGCTCCTCTTTTTCTAACTCTATTTTTTGTTTAATAAAAGATATTTTTCTTGTAACTCCCTTCTGGGATCTAATAACCACTATCTCCATTTTGGGAATATTTGGTGGCAGAGGAACATAGGGAGGGGGTCTTTGGGAAGAGAGCCATTCAGGGTCGTAATGTTCCACTGCCTTTTCCTCTAGGTGAGCACAATCTGGCTCTGACAAATCGTCACCAAACTTTGGTTGAATTTTAGATTCTAATTTTGGATAAATACATTTCTTTTTATTTTGAACATGAAAGACAGCATCAAACATGAAACAAAAGCAGACAATTAACACATGTGAGCAGCAAATAACAAAACAAAAACAGAGTTGAGTTCAGGCTTACTTATTTCTTGCCCCATTTTCATTATCACGACTTACCTTTCTTGACACAGCAGATTCCCATGGTGATCACCTTTGTTTCACTTCTGAATTTTCAGCAGATCCTTCTTCCAGTAATGTCCCTCAATGGGTCACTAGTTCTTGCTGCCCCACATTTGGCTCCAAAGTGTCAGGAACCGCTCTGCCAAATGTTGGAACCCACACTGCCAAAAGCTTGAGGGTCCAAAATTTTTAGAGCCCACACTGCCACAGCTTTGGGGGCTAAATTGTCCTGGCTCTTACTGCTGCTCTGGTCCGTGGGTCAGGGTTCAGCAAGAGAGAGAATGAGGGCAGAAACGAAGAATAGAGACCAGACAAAATGTGATTCAGTCCCATTTATTCTCAAGTCTCTCTTCTCTCCAAGTCCCTAGTTCCCAGTCCCAAGTTCCAAGTTCCTAGTACCAAGTCTCCAGTCCTGAGTTCTTAGTCCCTAGTGCCTCCAAGTTCCAAGTTTCCTGTCCCTCTTCTGTCTGCCTCTCACCTTTTATAAGTCTCATTACTTAAGTCACACTTTTAAGTCATACCTTTAAGTCATACACACTGAAGGGAAAATCTTGGGAATATAAAACAAGATGTAACCAGAGTGTGCTCAGCTGTTGTAGGCTGTTGAAAACAAGTCTCTTGTAAGTGTATATGGCTGAAGATAGCTGGAAGAATGATAGCTGCCTTCTGTCGGGTCCCCACAGGAGTGAATTGATCAGTTAGGCTTTTGGCTATATTCCAGGACTTATCTGTTTCTGGGTATAACCAAAGCCTAATTGTATGGTACAAAAGAGAAGGAAGTGTGATTCTGGATGTGAGAAGAGACAGGGTCAGTGGAAACTGGCAAAGTAGTGACTGTTTCAGAGCCTCCATGCTCTGATTTCTCTCCTTCTGATTCTTGGAAAGGAACTGTCATCCTAGGAGAAATACAGGTATCACATTTGGGTTGTGTCATCTTTGACTCAGTCATGCACAAGTGTGTCTTATACAAAAATTCTTAATTTCAAGCTTTAGTTAATGACAGAGACTAGGTGTTTTCTGACATTGCATGTATATCCTTAGGTCACCCACTGTGAGCAATGCTTTGGAAGTGAATGTACTCAGTGGTGAAATTTACACTCTCTAAAAATTCAAGATCTAACTAAAAGACACAGATCCTATCATACCCATATAAAAAGCACTGGGACACTGATGCTGGCAGCCTGTTGCTATCAATGTTCACAGATGTAGAAATATCCAATCATTTTTACATTGCCATTGTCCTTTTGCAAATACAAACTTGTCTTACATGTTTATTCTTCCATGTGAATAATTCTCTTACTAACAGTTCAATGCAGTTGCTCTTTTTTTTGGGGGGGGGGGAGGAATTAGTACATTGTGGCCTGAAAAAGACAGAAGGGTACAGAGTGATTTTCACTGTGTCTTTGTATTATACAATACCTAAAGACTGACCAATATCTCTTTAGTAGCATCATCAATTTAACAATAATATCTCCATGGTATTTCTTGAATATTTAAGAAAATATAATATATTTTTTCTGAGGTATTATTTTAAATAGTAAAAACCTTGCAACAGTATATGTTTCTGAATATCTATGTGTCTCATTGCAAATATACATAAAATGTTTCATACATGTAAAATGTCCAGAGTATATAAACATTTTTTCAAAATTGGATTTGTAATGATAATGTGTTGTTTTATGAAGACACTCCTGAGATTTTATACAAATTGATTATATGTTGAGCGGGGACTGCACAAAATATTTTACATTGGAATGGCAGCATCTAATTTTGGATACACTATTAGATTTACATGTACAAGCAAGTGCTTTAATAAAAGCATACAACAGATTCACTTAGAGAAGCAGACACAGGCTTGGCCGTATTAGTCACCAGGGAGAAATAATTGCAAAATAAGATTCACTGTCAAAAATCTACACAGGAACCCCAAGCTCTCAGGCAAGTGGTTTATATCTAAGAAGAATGAGCCATAAATGAGATAAAAAATCACATGGCACTGATTTGCTCTCTGTCAATATGGACAGAAAAGAGTCTAAAAACAGATTACCTGCAATCCACTTTCAGTTTTGTGCTTCAGTGAGGTAACCAAAGGGTGGGGCAGCGGGGGGAAGGATGAATCAGCAGCTCTAATGTCCCTGCCTATATGTGAGAACTCTCTTCTGATTGGATCTGATTCCATTCTCTATTTGAATACAAAACCTCCTTCAATCAGAAGCAAGGAATGCAAATAAATTTCTCTGCCAGGAGTGATTTGATCAGTCAGAGTGCTGGCTATATTTCAGGACTTATCTACTCCTGGTATAGCCCACACTGACTGTATGGTGCTAAAGATAAGGAACAGTGTTTCTGTTACTGACAATAGACAGATTCTGATGAATACTACAAATGTGATGATTGTTTCTGATTCCTTGACTCCTGTACAGGAACTGGGGTCAATGTGTTTGATTTCTTTGATAAAATCAATGTATCTTGTCCTAATAGTCTACAGCTTGGTATAGAATACTGATAAGACAAAAATGAACACAGTGATTTTCATTGTGTCTGTGTCTTAGTGGATACCAAGAGACGTAGTCTTTTCATATTATTTTCATTCTGACTTTAGCAAGCAAGTCTTTGTGATAGATCATGGAAATTTGTGAAGTATTACTTCTTTGTCTAGAGTATTCCTGACAGTAGTAAACAATTTAAAGTTATATATGTTTCAGAAATTGTCATAGCCTCTTTGCAACCAAACATTAAATGTTCCACATACACCATGTACTTTCAGGCCTATCCATATTACATAAACAATGTACTAAAAAATGAATTCCTATTAGTATTGTCCAGATTCAGGATGATACTCCACAATTTCTTCATGCCAACTGAATACATGTGGGCAGGACATGGATGGAAAATTTCGTTTAGTGTTTCAACATCTCGTAGAGGATACTCTATTAGATATCAATATATGAGGAAAAGCTGTTTTAAGAGCACACAATACAAGCAATTGGGGAAGTAGACACAATCACGTCACAATAAGTGAGCATTCTGTAACAAATGCAAAATAAAATTTATATTCAGAAAGGCTCAGAAAAATGTCAGACAAATTCTGGCAAATTATTTGGATCTTTGCATAAATAGCCCAAAGTAGGAACAGCCCCAGGATTCAAATGACTTGTTTTTTTGTTGGTTATTGTAGACAGAATAATTTAAAAACCATGCAGTTTCCTACCATGCACTTTGAAATCTTTGGCTTCCCTAAGGAAACTCAGGGAGGAGGGGGGTGAGAGATGAATCAGCAGCACTGCTGGAGATCTCCAAGGTAACTGCATAATTTCATGTCCATGGCTAGATATAAAATCTCTCTCCTGATTGGATCTTTTTCCATTCCGGATTTCAGTGCACAAAATCCATCAATCAGAAGCAAGGGGAGCATATAAATTTGTCTGCAGGGTGAGGTTGGATCAGTCAGGCTGCTGGCTATATTCCAGGACTTATCTGCTCCTGGATATAACCAGAGCCAGACTGAATGGTTCAAAAGAGAAGGAAGAGTGCTTATATAACTGTGAGGAGACAGAGCCAGTGTAAAGCTGCAAAGATTGTGCTTGTTTGTTTCAGAGTCTCCATGGTCTGATTGCTTACTTCCTGTTTTATCTGCTTACAAATTACTTTTATTGTGTGCCCACAAAATAGTTTTTCCTCATATTTATATTTGATAGAGTATTCTCCAAGAGATATAATTCAACTAAATGCAATTATCCATCCATGTCCTGCCCTCAGTTAGCATGAAGAAATTCTGGAGTATCTTCCAGAATTTGGACAATACTAATTGGAATTCATTGTTTAATACAATGCTCATATAATCTGGATAGTCCTAACAGTACATAGTGTATGTAGAAATTTTGTATAGTCACCCTATAGGAAATTCATGTATCAGCATTGGCATGTTATTTCCTAGTCTCAGTCATGCAGGGCTGAGTCTTCATCTAAGAAGATATAACATTCTCTCTTTATCATGTGACAAAGAATAGGAATTTCTGACATTTTTGTATTCTTAGATTTGCCACCGTCAGAACTGCTATTGCAGCAAATGGCCTTAATATACCACCTTGGTGCTTAATAATCAGATGTAAATAACAGACATAGATACTACAATAACCATAAACCATCACTCTCAGGACAAAGATGTTGGTAGTATATTACCATTAATGGCAAAAAACATTCAACAATACAAACCTTATTTACATTGTTATTGCCCTTGTATTTTACTAGATTTTCTAACATTTGTTCTTCCAGGTTAGTCCTTTGCTAACAGCTGTGTGGAGTCATGAGACCATTCAGAAAATCAATATATCAGGTCATGATCATCTCCACCTTTGCATTATATCATGTAAAAGGAAGACATGGACTAAGTAATTTTCATTGTGTCTATATATTTTGGATATCTATAGTCAAAGGATTTCATGTTATTTTCTTTCTGTCTTTGTAGATAAGGTTTCTATCATACAACCAGTATATTTATGAAACTGTATTATTTTGATTAATACATTTCTAACAGTACAAATCACATTATATTTGTATATGCTTCAGAAAATGCCATAGTCACATGTTACATTTAATACCACATGTTAAATGTTGTACATACATAATGTTTGGTTGTGAATATTCACAGCATATAAACATTGTTATTAGCACTGGATTCCACTTAATATTGTGCTGATGTATGATACACTCTAGTATTTTATGCAAACTGAAAATGCATGAGCAGGTCATACACAGAATATTGAAGTTAGTATTCCAACATCTCTTCTAAGGTTATACTATTAGACATTATTTTTCTAGGAAATTATATAATCAAATCATAGAATAGAAGCAATTGTGGAAGGAGATACAGGCACATTTTAATTAGTCAACAGGCAGCAAGAACCGCAAGATAAGTGTTACAGTCTGTGGGGTCAAAAAAGAAAATAACCTTTCTGGCAAACTGCTTGGATCTTAGCCAACATAGACAAATATGAATAGCTCTTTAGGATCTCCAACTGATGGATATCTCCAAGGTTACAATTGGTTTTGATGTCCATGACTAGATATGAGATTTCTCTCATGATTGGATCTGATTCTATTATCTATTTGAAAGCACAAAATCTGTAAATATGAAGAAAGGAGAGCAACTAAGTTTGCCTGCAGGGAGGGATTTGATCAGTCAAGTCCCTTGCTATATTCTTGTCTGATCATGTTATAACAACAGTCCGACTGTATCATGCTAAAGGGAAGGAATAGTGCTTCTGTAACTTACAGGAGCTAGAACCAGTGGAAAGCTGCAAAGAAAGGGCTTGTTTGTTTCAGAGCCTTCATGCTCTGATTCATTGTTTCCTAGCTCCTAGACAGGGATTGTCAACACGTATGAAATTCAGGTATCAGATTTGGATTTTCCCTTAGTCATACAGGCCTTTATATTTTTCAAACAAGATACCATATGCAAGCTTCAGCTTCTGACAAAATATAGGGAGTTTTGATATTTTCAAAACCTTATCTCATCTACTGTGAGAAATGCTGTGGAAACAAAAGTCCTGAACCTATCCTCAAAGATTCTCTGAAAAATCCAGATGTAACTAACAAACACAAATACTTCCTTACCCAGAAATAAAGCACTTTTTGTCCATTGTTGCTGGAAGCATGTTATCAATAATTGTAAAAAGATATTCAACAATTCTAACACTGTTTATAGTGTTATTTTATTTCTATTTTACTAGAATCTCTAGCATATTTTTCTTCCTTGTCAGTTCATTGCTAACTACCCGTTCAGAGTAGTCATGAGCCCTTCAGAAAGAAAAATACATATCCTCATGGAGATTTCCACCTTTGGATTACATAACATATAAAAAAAAATATACACAATTATTTTCATTGTGACCTTATACTTGTAGATACTTAGACACCTATGATTTTCCTGTCATTTGCATTCTGTCTTTAGAGATTTTGTTTCTCTAACATATTCTGCATATTTGCAAAAGTGTATAACTTTCATTTAGGTATTTCTGACAGTAGTAAACACCTTATAACAGTACATGGGTCAGAAATGTCCTGGCCTCTTTACAACCACATGTTATATTTGTCCACACACAAAGTATTGTAGGGAATATCTACAGAATATAAATTTTGTTTTCAACACTGAATTCCACTTAGTATATTGCATATTTATGAGATTTTCCAGCATCACATTAAAACAATACACATGGAGCATGACATGGGCAGAATATTGCATGTAGTATACCTATATTTTTGAGCAAACATAAAATATTATTGAACTAGGAAATGCTATAATCAGAGCATCCAACAGAAGCAATTAATGAAGGAGATGCTTCAACATCAAAAGTAGTCAGCAAGAAGCTCAATGTGCATGATAAGAGTCACTGTCAGTTGGTTCCAAAAGATATATCACATCTCTGGCAACTTGTATGTGTCTAGGCAGAATGAACCAAAAATAGATAGATATGGTCCTATGATTCCACTGGCTTGTTTTTTTTCTGATGGTCACTATAGAGAGAAGAAGGTAAACTCATTTTTCTGCCATCCACTATCAATTTTTCTGCTTCATTCAAGGAACCCAGGGAGGAGAGTGTCAGTTCCGAATCAGCAGAACTGATGGAGGTCTCCAAGATTACAGCAGGATTTGGTGTCCTTGTGAAGATACGAGACCTCTCTCCTGATTATATCTGAATCAATTCTTTATTTGAATGCACAAACTCAGTTAATCAGAACCAAGGAGAGTAAATCCATTTGTCTGCATGGGGTGGATTAGATCAGTCAGGCTGCTGTCTATATTCCAGAATTTATCTGGTCCTGTATATAAACAAAGCCCAAATCTATGATGCTAAAGACAAGGAAGTGTTTCTGTAACTGACAGAAAACAGAGCCAGTGAAAAGCTGCAAGGACTGTGATTGTTTATTTTAGAGCCTCTGTGCTCTGAATTGTTGGACCCTTTTCTTGTACAGGGGCTGTCACCACTTGTGAAATTCAGGTATCAGATTTTGGTGTACATTCCTTGCTACAGGCTTGATGGGCTGTGTATTCTGCAGAGAATATACAAGATTCAAGATTCAGCTTGGGACAGATACTAGGAAATTTCTGGCATTTTCACATGTTTAGAACAGTCACTGTGAAAGCAGCTGTGGCAGGAAATGTCCTCAACATACCAACATGGAGTCTCTGAAAAACCCAGAAGTAACTGACAGACAGAAATCCTAGCACTCCCAGAAAGCAAGCACACTTGGGACTGTGATGCTAGTAGCCTATTGCCTTTAATGGCAAAAGACATTTAACAGTTCAAACAGTTATACTATTAATGTATTCAGAATTTACTGGAATTTCTATCTTCTTTTTTTCTTTCATAATAGATCATTACTAAATTCTGTTCAGAAGAGTTATGAGCTCTTTAGGGAAACTAATACATCATCTTATGAAGATTGCTACCTTGGTATTACATACTGAATAAAAAAGAAATTGACCCAGTAATTTTCATTGTGACATTGTGTTTGTGAATACATAGAGTCCTAAGATTTTCCAGTTATTTGTTTTCTGTCTTTAGATATCTGGTCTCTGTGATATATCCTGGATATTTAAAAACTCTATTGCTTTGCTTCAGATATTATTAAACATAGTAACCTCTTGACAATTCTACATGAATTAGAAAATCTCATGGCATCTTTATAGCCGCAAGTTAAATTTTCCCACAGATCATACATTGATTGTTTTATTGCTCTATTGGTATTTTGAAAGTTATTTTACAAATATACTTTTTCACATTTCAATATAACAATTGAAAGGTCCTATAGTTTTTCTCAAGATCATAGACCCTTGTGGTCTATAGAATATATTTCAATAACATTTATTGTATATTAATTGAAGTATAGCTTGATTTTATACACACATACACACATAAACATATATATATATATATAATCTTTTTTAATGTTTGTTTTGAATATTTTTTTATTTCTTTAAAATGCATTTCAGATTTTATCCCCTCACCAGCCAGGAACCCCCTATCACATCCCCCTCCTGCCTCCACAAGTGTGTGCCCCCACCTACCCTCAACTCTTCCCTCCCCACCCTGGAATTCCTCCCTACTCAGTGTTCAGCCTTCATGGGACCAGGGATCTCCTCTCCCACATATATCCAACAAGGCCATCCTTCCCTTAAGTATACAGATGAAGTCATGGGTGCCTTTCTTTGTGCTCTCAGGGTAGTGATTTAGACCCTGGGAAGCTCTGGTTGGCTGGCACTGTTGCTCTCCTCTTCGGGCCACCAACCCTATCAGCTCCTTCAATCCTCTAACTTCTTCATTGGGAACCCTTGATCAGATCAATGGGTAGCTTTGAGCATCCGCCTCTGGATATGTCAGACTCAGGCAGACCTTCGAGGAGACAGCTGCATCAGGCTCCTGTCAGCATGCACTTCCTGATATCCATATCGGAGTCTATCTTTGGTGACTGCACATGAGAAGGATATCAAGGTAGTGTGGGCTCCTGATGGTGCCTCTTTGATTTTCTGTCCCACATTTTGTCACCTTATTTGCTCTTGAGCATTCTGTCACTCCTTCCAAGAAGGACAGAGGCATCCACACTTGGTCTTCCTTCTTCATGAGCTTCATGTGGTCAGTTAGTTGAATCATGGCTATTTCAAACTTTTGGGCTAGCATCTGCTTATCAGTGATAAATACCATGTGTGTTCTTTTGTGATTGGGTTACCTCACTCAGGATAATAATTTCTAGTTTAATCCATTTACCTAAGAATTTCTCGAATTCATTATTTTTAATAGCTGAGTAGTACTCCATTGTGTAAATGTGCCACATTTTTTTGTATCCATTCCTTTGTTGAAGGACATCTGGGTTCTTTCCAGCTTCTGACTATTATAAATAAGGCTGCTATGAACATAGTGGAGCAGATGTCCTTGTTATATGTTGGAGCATCTTCTGGGTGTATGCCAAGGAGTGGTATAGCTGGGTCCTCAGGTAATGCTATGCCCAATTTTCTGAGGAACTGCCATACTGATTTCCAGAGTGGTTGTACCAGCTTGCATTCCCACCAACAATGGAGGAGTGTTCCTCTTTCTCCACATCCTCACCAGCATCTATTATCACCTGAGTTTTTTATCTTAGCCATTCTGACTGGTGTGAGGTGGTATCTCAGGGTTGTTTTGATTTGCATTTCCCTGATGACTAAGGATGTTGAGCATTTCTTAAGGTGCTTCTCAGCCATTCTAATTTCCTCAGTTGAGAATTCTTTGTTTAGCTCTGTACCCCATTTTTAATAGGGTTATTTGGTTGTCTGGAGTCTAATTTCTTGAGTTCTTTGTATATATTGGATATTAGCACTCTATCAGATCTAGGATTGGTAATGATCTTTTCCCAATCTGTTGGTTACTGTTTTGTCTTATTGACAGTGTCCTTTGCCTTACAGAAGCTTTACAATTTGATGAGGTCCCATTTGTCATTTCTTCATCTTAGAGCATAAGCCATTGGTGTTCTGTTCAGGAACTTTTCCCCTGTGCCTAAGTATTCGAGGGTCTTCCCCACCTTCTCTTCTATTAGTTTCAATGTTTCTGGTTTTATGAGAAGGTCCTTTATCCACTTGGACTTGAAATTTTTACAAGGGGATAAGAATGGAATGATTTCCATTCTTCTACATGCTGACCACAAGTTGATCCAGCACCATTTGTTGAAAATGCTGTCCTTTTTCCACTGGATGGTTTTAGCTCCTTTGTCAAAGACCAAGTGACCATAGGAGTGTGGGTTCATTTCTGGATCTTCAATTTTATTCCATTGATTTTCCTGCCTGTCTCTGTACCAATACCATGCAGTTTTTTATCCCTACTGCTCTGTAGTACAGTTTGAGGTCAGAAATAGTGATTCCCCCAGAAGTATTTTTATTGTTGTGAATAGTTCTCACTATCTTGGTTTTTTTTTTTTTTTTTTTGTTATTCCAAATGAATTTGTAAATTGCTCTTTCTATCTCTATGAAGAAATGATTTGGAATTTTGGTAGGGATTGCATTGAACCTGCAGATTGCTTTTGGCAAGATGGCCATTTTTATTAACTTAATCCTGCCAATCCAGGAGCATGGGAGATTTTTCCATCTTCAGAGATCTTCTATGATTTCTTTCTTCAGAGACCTGAAGTTCTTGTCATACAGATCTTTCACTTGCTTGGTTAGATTCACTTCAAGATAATTTATATTATTTGTGACTATTTTGAAGGGTGTCATTTCCCTAATTTCTTTTTAAGCCTGTTTATCTTTTGAGGAGAGGAAGGCTACTTATTTGTTTGAGTTGATTTTATATCCAGCTACTTTGCTGAAGTTGTTTATCAGGTTTAGGTGTTCTCTGGTGGAAGTTTTAGGGTCAGTTAAGTATATTATCATATCATCTGTGAATATTGAAATTTTGACTTTTTCTTTTTCTATTTGTATCTCTTTGACTTCCTTTTGTTGTCTAATTCCTCTGGCTAGGACTTCCAGTACTATATTGAATAGATAGGGTGAGAGTGGGTAGCCTTGTTTCGTCCCTGATCTTAGTGGGATTGCTTCAAGTTTCTCTCCATTTAGTTTGATGTTGGCTACTAGCTTGCTGTATATATTTTTTTTTACTATGTTTATGTATGTGCCTTGAATTCCTGATCTTTCCAAGACTTTTAACATGAAGAGATGTTGAATTTTGTCAAATGCTTTCTCGGCATCTAGTGAGATGATCATGTGGCTTTTTTCTTTGAGTTTATTATGTAGTGGATTACATTGATGGAATTTCACATATTGAACCATCCCTGCATTCCTGGGATAGAGCCTACTTGATCATGATGGATAATTGTTTTGATGTGTTCTTGGATTCGGTTTGTGAGAATTTTATTAAGTATTTTTGCATCAATATTCATGGTCTGTAGTTCTCTTTCTTTGTTGCGTCTTTGTGAGGTTTAGGTATGAGCGTAATTGTAGCTTCATAGAACAAACTGGGTAGTGTTACTTCTGTTTCTATTCTGTGGAATAGTTTGAAGAGAATTGGTATTAGGTCTTCCTTGAAGGTCTGATAGAATTCTGCACTAAAACCAACAGGTCCCAGACTTTTTTTTTGGTGGGGAGACTTTTAATGACTACTACTATTTCTTTAGGGGTTATGGGATTGTTTAGATGGTTTATCTGCTTTTCATTTAACTTTGGTACCTAGTATCTGTCTAGGAAATTGTCCATTTCGTCCAGATTTTCCAATTTTGTTGAGTATAGGCCTTTGTAGTAGGATCTGATGATTTTTTTTTAATTTCCTCTGTTTCTGTTGTTATGTCTCCCTTCTCAGTACTGATTTTATTAATTTGGATACTGTCTGTGCTCTTTGGTTAGTCTGGCTAAGGGTTTACCTATCTTGTTGATTTTCTCAAAGAACCAGCTCCTGGTTTTGTTGATATTTTGTATAGTTCTTTAAGTTTCTACTTGGTTGATTTCTGCCCTGAGTTTAATTATTTCCTGCTGTCTTCTCCTCTTGGGTATATTAGCTTCTTTTTGTTCTATATCTTTTAGGTGTTCTATCAAGTTGTTAGTAAATGCTCTTTCCATTTTCTTTTTGTGGGCACTTAGAAAAATGAGTTTTCCTCTTAGTACTGCTTTCAGGGAGTCCCACAAGTTTTGGTATGATGTATCCTCATTTTCATTAAACTCTAAAAAGTCTTTAATTTCTTTCTTTATTTCTTCCTTGTCCAAGTCATCATTGAGTAGAACATTGTTCAGTTTCCACATGTATGTGGGCTTTCCATTGTTTTTGTCCATATTAAAGATGAGTCTTAGTCCATGATGATCTGATAGGGTACAAGGGATTATTTCAATCTTTTTGTATCTGTTGAGGCCTGTTTTGTGACCAATTATATGGTCTATTTTGGAGAAGGTACCATGAGGTGCTGAGAAGAAGGTATATTCTTTTGCTTTAGGATGAAATGTTCTATAGATGTTAGTTAAGTCCAATTGGTTCATAACTTTTGGTAGTTTCATTGTGTCTTGGTTTAGTTTTTGTTTCCATGATCTGTCCATTGCTGAGAGTAGGATATTGAAATCTCCCACTATTATTGTGTGAGATGCAATGCATGCTTTAATCTTCAGTAAAGTTTCTTTTATGTATGTGGGTGCCCTTTCATTTGGGGCATAGATTTTCAGAATTGTGAGTTCCTCTTGGTACATTTTTCCTTTGATGAATATGAAGTGTCCTTCTTTATCTTTTTTGATTACTTTTGGTTGAAAATTTATTTTTTTGAATTAGAATCTCTACTCCAGCTTGTTTCTTGGGACCATTTGCTTGGAAGATTGTTTTCCATCTTTTTACTCTGAGGTAGTGTCTGTCTTTTTCAGAGAGGTGCATTTCCTGTACGCAGCAAAATGCTGGGTCATGTTTATGTATCCAGTCTGATAGTCTATGTCTTTTTATTTGAGAATTTTATCCAGTGATATTAAGGAAAAATAAATGTTGTTTCCTGTTATTTTTATCATTGGCAGTGGAGTTATATTTGTGTAGGTATCTTCTTTTAGGGTTGTTGAAAGATTACTTTCTTGCTTTTTCTAGGTTGTAGCTTGCCTCCTTGTATTGGAGTTTTCCACCAATTATCCTTTGAAGTGCTGGATGTGTGGGAAGATATTGTGTAAATTGGGTTTTGTCATGGAATATCTTGGTTTCTCCATCAATAGTGATTGAGAGTTTTGCTGGGTATAGTAGTCTGGGCTAGCATTTGTGTTCTCTTAGGGTCTGTATGATATCAGTCCAGGATCTTCTGGCTTTTATAGTCTCTGGTGAGAAGTCTGGTGTAATTCTGATAGGTCTGCCTTTATATGTTACTTTGCTTTTTTCCCTTACTGCTTTTAGTATTTTTTTCTTTGTTTTGTACATTTGATGTTTTGACTATTATGTGGCAAGAAGTATTTCTTTTCTGGTCTAAACTATTTGGAGTTCTGTAGGCTTCTTGTATATTTATGGACATCTCTTTCTTTAGGTTAGGGAAGTTTTCCTCTATAATTTTGTTGAGGATATTTACTGGTCCTTTAAATTGTTTGTCTTGCCCCTCATCTATACCTATTATCCTTAGGTTTGGCCTTCTCATTGTGTCTTGGATTTCTTATATATTTTGGGTTAGTAGCTTTTTGTATTTTGCATTTTCTTTGACAGTTGTGTCAATGTTTTCCATGGTATCTTCTGCACATGAGATTCTCTCTTCTTTCTCTTGTATTCTGTTGGTGATATTTATGTCTATGACTCCTGATCTTTTTCCTAAGTTTTCTATCTCCAGGGTATTCTCTCTTTGTGATTTCTTTATTGTTTCTACTTCTATTTTTAGATCTTGGATGGTTTTGTTTAATTTCTTCACTTGTTTGGTTGTGTTTTCTTGCAATTCATTAAAGTTTTTTTGTGTTTCCTCTTTAAGTGCTTCTCTCTGTCTACCTGTGTTCTCCTTAAATTCTTTGAGAGTATCATTTATGTCCTTCTTAAAGTCCTCTATCATCATCATGAGAAGTGATTTAAATTCTGAATCCTGCTTTTCTGGTGTGATAGGGTGTTCAGGGCTTGCTATGATGGGGGAACTGGGTTTTGATTATGCCATGTAACTTTGGATTCTGTTTCTTACATTCTTGAGCTTTCCTTTTGCCATGTGGTTAACTCTGGTGCTACCTGTACTCAGTGTCTCTGACTAAAGCCTCCCTTTCCAGTTATCTTGCTTGTGTCTGATCTCCTTTGGGTCCAGATATCTCTGTGATGTTCTCCAGCTGCTCTGAATACAGTGGTATGTCTAGGATTACTCAGGATATGGTGTCTCCAAGGTAGCAGACCAGCTATGTGTCTGCTGTTCTGGGTGCAGTGTCTCCTCTAGGATATCCCAGGATAAGGTGCCTACTGCTCTGAGTGCAGTGGCTCTTCTAGGATATCTTGGGATATGTTGTTCCTCTGCAGCTCTGGGTTCAGTGGTACCTCTGCTGCTTCGGTTTCCATGGACCCTCTAGGATGTCTCAGGAGGAATCCAGTGTCCACACAGGAGCAGACAGGGCTGGGTCTGTGCCAGGCATCGGATCAAGGAGAGGAGCAGAGGGGGAGTGCTATTCTGCAGGGGCAGGGTTTGGGTGTCTGCTGGAATCTGAGCACTCCCTGCACCCAGGTATGGGTGTAGGGCAGTGTGTGAGTCTTCTTACCTACTGCTCTGGGTTCAGTGGACATTCTAGGATATCTCGGGAGGAATCTGGTGTCCATAGGAGCAGACCAGGCAGGGGTCTGTGCCAGGCCTCAGATCTGGGAGAGGGGTGGAAGGGCAGTGAATATATATATATATATATATATATATATATATATATATATATATATATATTTGTTATTTTTTTTTCCATGAACATTGGCCTACTTTGAAGTATGGCTTATATAACTATAGACACTCTCTCAGTCATACAAACTGATTTTCCCCATTCTTCCTTCTAGATATCAATTGTGCAGGTCTTCTCATTTATAAACTGGTATGTTTTATCTAATGTCCCCTTTTTTTTATTTATATATGATTTGAACCTTGTGTGTATGTATTGATTCCTACTCTATGAGTTCCTATGTTTGTTAGTAATTTTTTTTTTGGTCTGGAAAATATTGTTTTATGTAAACCTTCAAGCGTCACTGGCAGGATTAGCCTCTTTCTGCCTTCTTTTTAACATATCTATGAGGCTATTGTAGGGAACTTTGATGAACATATCCCACTTAGAAGCCATTACACCAAAATATCTGGTTAGATAAACGCAATATGGTTGTAATCTGTAGGAAAATAACAAATTGGAATAACATAGGGGATTTTCTCTAATCGCTTAATGTTGAAAGCAATCCTTAATAAGATCTTATTGTGAAGTTGAATGTAGAAAGCAGATTTTTTGACAAAATTCAGATATTTAATAAGAGGAGAGTTTTCTGTTTTACTCTTGCTTCAATAAATATGGGGAGATTGCAATTAAGCAGCACAGGCAGTTGCTTATTTCCTTGGATATCAATCCACTATACAAAAAACAAATTTTGAACAGGAAGGTACACAGGTTAGATTCAGAAATAGGGAGGAAGTGGAATATATTGTTATGAAGAATGAAAAATACTATGGCTCTTGACTTATATTCATTAAGTTGATTTTGCATATATGATTGTAATATGCATAGCTAGGGAGTTGACTCTGTCACATCAAGTTGGCTTTGAAAGTTGAATATGTGGGATGTATTTATAGAATCTCAGATCAAATAATACTGCTATTTGCAGATCATCATAGAACATTTGGGAGAGTGTGTAACACTTGCATACATGTTTGTGGAGACAAAAATCTCGTGGGGGGAGGGAGTCCGGTGGCGGTGTCTCGGCGGCGGGCTTCCCACACCGCTGTGGAGGGTCCGACATTCGTGCAGCTGTCAGTGGGTGGGCCAGCGGCTGCATAGGCAAGGATCCAGGGTTCCAAAATCTGGGAATCTGGCGGAGAGACCAGGCAACACGTGGAGTCTGGTTTTCCAAAGCTTTATTGTTCATGGCATGTTGAGTGGATATAGATGGTATGTGATTCCCCGCCAAAAGCCAGGGGAGCCTGACTTTTATAGGGAGGGGAAAAGGGGAGGGAATAACTTAATTAGCTATGCCCTTGGCCTTTAGATAACTCATTAATATTTAAATCTCTGGAGGTGGAGACCTCTACCTGTGCTACATGATTGAAGGTTGCAGGTTAAATGGAGTTACCTCGTCCAAGGTCCAACACATGTTTGGAAAATTCTATACATATTAGAAACACTGTCTTCATCACAAGTTATACATCTGCATAAAACCATTAATGGAGGTTTTTAAAGCAACATCAAATGCTTGAATTAAAACAGCTGAGATTGTAGTCACATTTTTAAGTTATATTAACAGAGAAAAAGTCCTAACATACTTCTATGCTATGTGTCATGAATCTCAAGTAATTTCATAATGGCTAATAGTATTTAATGAGCTGAAGAGAAAATTATACATTTGCTGGGAGGCTGATCAAAGGGAATATGAGAAGCTCACTAGTAAGCCCTTAGTGGTTGGTCATTACCACCCATGGTGAAGGGGTCTTTCCTGCCAACTGGAAGCGCAACTTACCAATCTTTTGTAGCTTGTGCAAAAATCTGAGGATCTGGTAGAAGGAAGTAAGGGACTGTGCTGCTCGTAGACCTGTCTGAATAAAGTTCACCACAAAGGGCTTAATTCATTTTTGCAAAAGGTATCCCACGTGGTGTAAGTCTCTGTGCCCTGTAGCAGCAGTGGTCAGCAGCAGCGGTGGCAGTGGTTCATGGCAGCTGCAGTGGCACAAGTGGTGGAGGTCTGCATATGCCACACCTTGGTTGATGTGGGCACACATGGGTGGTCGGTAGCAACTCCTGACTTTTGGCATCAATATTGTGTTAGAAGGCACCTCAAATATCGACTGATCATGCCAGTCCAACAAACACACACTAAAAGTTTCACTGTGAAGAAGCAAGAAAGAGAAGAAAGAGGAAAAATGGACAAGGAATAGGGGGCTTCTGTCCTTCATCTGGTTTGTGACGTATATGTCAGGTAATCACTTGCACCACCACACACTAGTGCCACCCACACTGGGAGAGTATCGTGTTTGCCGTGGTCACAGATACAAGAGGGTCCTTGTCTTCTAGGTGTTAATTCATTGCTGGTTTTGAAGGCTGACAGAGAAACTGTTTCTAATACCAATAGAGATTATGCACACAAACTTCTAATTGGACTAGATCAAAGCTGAGAATTGATGAGAAAATTTAGGGGGGAAAAGGTTTGGATTCATCCATATATTCAATATTCATATATTAATGTTAAACAAATATGAACATATATTGTACATGAGAAATGAAAAATGATACCAGAGCAAGCAAATGCTTTAGCAAGTATACAATATATCATACAAACTAAGAAGAAACTGTGATAATATGTATATATTTTAAGCATTATATTCTTAAATAAATACCTAGTATGTTATTTCCTTATTATGATGAAACTCTGTATTTAATTTGTGTAAGTTCTTGTCAGGGCTTAGAAGGCATATTTTATTTTAAAAACCAACATTTTCTTTGTGGTAAACTAATATACATATATACATACGTTTCTATAAGTACATGTATGCATATATTGTATATGTATACAAATGTGTGTGTATAATTCAACCATAAAATAAATGCACTTGAAAAAAATTAAAAACAGATCACACAGAGTCACCAAAGACACCAGCAATGTGCACATGAAAGATGAGAGTCATAATTAGTAAGGTCTAGGCAGGAATAAAAGTTTTTCAAGGCAGCGAGGCTTTATCCACAAAGAGCCAGATACAGGGTAACTATAGGTTTGGGGAAAGAGCCCAGGTTGGCAGCATCTTTTTCCTGGAGTACACATTCAGCTTCATTGCTCATAAAGTAAGAATGAGGGAGAGGGAAGTGATAGTTGAATCAGCAGCTGAAATGTCCTGCTCTCATCTACCTGCTCTCAATATGAATAAAAGATTCTGTCCCTGTGTGAAGATCAGCTGTTAAAGAGTGTGTTTGACATGGAGTACTGGGTCTTCTAAAATGAAGCAACTTGCTTTCAAGTTCCGTCTTGAGACAGACTACGGATTTGCCCATCCATTCTCAAAATTGTGTAATCAAATTGCTATGTTAATAAATGTTATCAGCAGCCACCCTTGTACTCTATGAAAATTTGCAGCTGTAAGAGTCACAGACCCAATGAATCTGGCAACCAAGGCTTTTTCTGGACAGAGAAATTACAATTTTGTTGCCATAAAAGCCACACATATTCCAGTATTCAAGTTTGGTTTACATTGTTAATATGCATTGGCAAATACTAGTTTCTGCAGCATGGTATTTCATCCATGTCAGTCCATTCCTTTCTGTAAAATAGGAGAAATATAACCTTTTTGGGGACATCAATATGTCATCAGCTGATGGTGTCAGCTTGGGCATATAGACTCACAAAAGATGAATTTGCACAGTAGTTTTCTATTTCTCATATTAGTAGTGGATGTTTAGTAAGTTATTTTTATCTCTTTATTTGCATGCTATGTTTAAAAACTAGTACTGAGAGATAAGTCATTGATATTTTGTAAATATATTAATTTGCCTGTGATACCCTGCATAATGAACCCCTTGCATGTATTTTGATTTCAAAAATCTGGTAGTGTTTTGGCCAAAACACAATGCATGTGTAAAAGCATCAAACCCCTATACAAATGAGGGATGGTTGTGAATGTGCATATCATCTAAAAATACCTTTCAAAAGTAAATGTCTTTTTATATTTTAGTATTATGTAAACACTCTTAATTTAGTATAAGAATTTATGTATATTCAGAAAATGCACTGAAAAATATTTTAAAAAGACATCCAATCATCGGTATTGTAGCTCACTAATAGACATTGTTATATTCAGAAGCACTATGATGCAAGCATTCAATAAATACACATAGGAAAACAGACATAGTAACATTATGATCCAGAGCAGGAGGAAACATTTGCAAGATAAGAGAAACAATTAGAGGACTCAGAGAGAAACAGAGGATCTTAGATAAGTTTTTAGGATGTAGGACCAAAGAGCCAGAAATAGGATCAGCTCAAAGGTACAGCAGACTTGCTTTCTTCTTCTCTATGTAGATATAGGAGCCTCACAAAGAGTCAGATTGTAGTTGCATTTGAAAGATCAGTGTCAGTCTGGAAGGCATAGAGAGAAATATATTCTTCATGTTAAGTGGCTAGGTACCAAGTACAGAGATCTAGGAATAAATTTAGCCACCTGGCAACACTGATTTGCTTTGTTTTGGTCAAAGTAAACAGAGAGGAAGGTAAAAGAATGTTTTTTTCTATCATATCCTTTTGATTTTTCTGCTCTGCCTCCAAATCAAGGGAGGAGGTGTAGTGATGATTCAGCAGAACTGATGGATATCTCCAAGGTTACAGCAGGCTTTGATGTAAATGACTAGATATGAGATCTCCTAATATATTCTTATTCCATTCTCTATTTGAATGCTAAGACTTCTCAATCAGAAACAAGGAGAGTAAGTAAATTTGCCTTCAGGGAGTGAATTGATCAGTCAGGCTCCTGGGTATATTTCAGGACTTATATGTTCCTGGGTATAACCAAAGCCCAACTGTATGGTAAAAAAGAGAAGGAGAAGGAAGTGTGGTTCTGGATTTGAGAAGAGACAAGGTCAGTGGAAACTGTGAAAGGCAGTTACTGTTTCAGAGCCTCCATGCTCTAATTTCTCTCCTTCTGATTCTTGGAAAGGAACTGTCATCCTAGGAGAAATACAGGTATCACATTTGGGTTGTGTCATCTTTGACTCAGTCATACACATCTGTATCTTATACAAAAATTCTTGATTTCAAGCTTTAGCTAATGACAGAGACTAGGTGTGTTCTGACATTGTATATCCTTAGGTCACCCACTGTGTGCAATGCTTTGGCAGTGAATGTACTCAGTGGTAAAATTATACTCTCTAAAAATTCAAGATCTAACTAAGAGACAGAGATCCTATCATACCCAGATAACAAGCCCTGGGAAACTGATGCTGGCAGCCTGTTGCTATCAATGGTCATAGATGTAGAAATATCCAATCCTTGCAAGCTCGTCTTACATGTCAATTCTTCCATGTGAATAATTCTCTTACTAACAGTTCAATGCTGTTGATCTCTTTGGGGAAATTAGTACATTGTGGCCTGATGTTGTCCAGCTTAGAATTAAGTCCTGAAAAAGAGAGAAGTGTACAAAGTGATTTTCACTATGTCTTTATACTATACAATACCTAGAGACTGACCAATATCTCTTTATTAGCATTATCACTTTAACAATAAGGTCTCCATGGTATTTCATGGATATTTAAGAAAATATAATACTTTTTCTGAGATATTATTTTGAACATAAAAGCTTTGCAACTTTACATGTTTCAGAATAACTCTGGGTCTCATTGCAAATATACATAAAATGTTCCATACCCACATTGTACTGTAAGGAATATCTACAGTATATGAACTTTTTTCAAAATTGAATTTGTAATAATATTGTGGTGTTTTATGGAGACACTCCTGATATTTTATACAAATTGATTTTATGTTGAGTAGAGACTGAACAGAATATTTTACATTAGAATACAAGCAGCTAATTGTGGATACACTATTAGAAATGAGTGTATTAGGGAGTGCTATAATAAAAGCATACAACAGATTCCATTAGAGAAGCAAACACAGGCACATCATAAACAGTCAGCAGGAAGGAATAAATGCAAAGTAAGATTCACTGTCAGAAATATTCACACAAACCTGAGGCTCTCAGACAAAGGGCTTAGATGTAAGAAGAATGAGCCATAAATGTGATCAAATATCACATGTCACTGATTTGCTCTCTGTTTGTCATTATGGACAGAAAAGAGTGTAAAAACAAATTACCTGCAATCTACTCTCAGTTTTGTGCTTCAGCCAGAGAACCAAGGGGTTGTGGGGAGGAATGAATCAGCAGAGCTAATGTTTCTGTCTAGATATGAGATCTCTCTCCTGATTGGATCTGATTCCATTCTCTGTTTGAATATAAAATCTCCATCAATCAGAAAGCAGGAGAGCAAATAAATCTCTCTGCAGGGAGTGATTTGATCAGTCAGGGTGCTGGCTATATTCCAGGACTTATCTGGTCCTGATATAGCCCACTCTGACTTTATGGTGCTAAAGAGAAGGAAGAGTGCTTCTGTGACAGGAGACAGAGTCAGAGGACACCTGCAACCACAGTGATTGTTTCTGATGCTTGACTCCTATACAGGAACTGAGGTCATGGTGTTTAATTTCTTTTAGTAAATCAATGCATTTTGTCCTTATTGTCTTAAGCTTGGTATTATATACTTATTTGAAAGAACTGGACACAGTAATTTTCATTGTGCTTGTCTATAAGTGGATACCGAGAGACATAGTCATTTCATATTATTTGCATTCTGCCTCTAGCAATCAGATCTCTGTGGTGGATCATGGATATTTGTAAAATATTACTGCTTTGACTAGAGTATTTCTGACAGTAGTAAACAACTCAAAATTGTATGTTTTTTAGAAAATGTCATAGCCTTTTTGCAACCAAACATTAAATGTTCCACATACACCTTGTACTTAGAATACAATCCAGATTATATAAGCATTGTATAAATAATGAATTCCTATTTGTATTGTCCAGATTCAGGAAGATATTCCAGAATTCCTTCAGGAAAACTGAGTGCATGTAGGCAGGACATGGATGGAAAATTGCATTTAGTGTTCCAACATCTCTTGGAGAATACTCTATTAGATATTAATGTATAAGAAAATGCTATTTTGAGAGCACACAATATAAGTAATTGAGGAAGTGGACACAGTCACGTCACAATAAGTGAGAATTCTGTAACAAATGCAAAATAAAATTTATATTCAGAAAGGCTCAGAAAAATATCAGACAAATTCTGGCAAATTATTTGGATCTTGGCATAAGTAGCCCGAAGTAGGAACAGCCCCAGGATTCTAATGGCTTGTTTTTCTGTTGGTTATTGTAGACAGAATAATTTAGAAACAGCTTTTCCTACCATGCAATTTGAAATTTTCAGCTTCCATAAGGAAACCCAGGGAGGAGGGGGGTGAGAGATGAATCAGCAGCACTGCTGGAGATCTCCAAGGTAACTGCATAATTTCATGTCCATGGCTAGATATGAGATCTCTCCTGATTGGATCTTTTTCCATTCCAGATTTCAATGCACAAAATCCATCAATCAGAAGCAAGGGGAGCATATAAATTTGTCTGCAGGGTGAGGTTGGATCAGTCAGGCTGCTGGCTATATTCCAGGACTTATCTGCTCCTGGATATAACCAGAGCCAGACTGAATGGTGCAAAAGAGAAGGGAGAATGCTCGTATAACTGTGATGAGACAGAGCCCGAGGAAAGCAAAGATTGTGCTTGTTTGTTTCAGAGTCTCCATGCTCTGATTCCTTGCCTCCCTTTTTTTATCTGCTTCCCAAATTGCTCATATTGTGTGCTCTCAAAACAGCTTTTCCTCATATATTGATATTTAATAGAATATCCTCCAAGAGATGTTGGAACACTAAGTGCAATTTTCTATCCATGTCTTGTCCCCAGTTAGCATGAAGTAATTCTGGAGTATTTTCCTGAATCTGGACAATACTAATTGGAATCCATTGTTTAATACAATGTTTAAATAATCTGGATTGTCCTAACAGTTCATATTTCTGGCTACTTGCATGTAACTAGGCATAATAAGCCAGAAGTAAATAGATATATTCCCATGTTTCTACTGACTTGTTTTTCTGATGGTCATTATAAAGAAGATAAAAACATTTTTTTCTTCCATCTACTCTCAATATCTGGCTTCATACAAACAACCCGTGGAGGATTGTGTCAGTTCTGAATCAGCACAACTAATGTAGATCTCTAAGATTACAGCAGGATTTGATGTCCTTGTGAATATATGAGATCTCTCTCCTGATTAAATTTGAATCCATTCTCTATTTGAATGAACAAACTCAATTAATTCAGAACCAAGAAGAGAAAGTCCATTTTTCTGCATGTGGTGGATTTGATCAGTCAGGCTGCTGGCTATATTCCAGAATTTATCTGGTCCTGCATATAAACATCCAAAATCTATGACACTAAAGAGAAGGAAGTGTTTCTGTATCTGAAATGAAACAGAGCAAATGGAAAGCTTCAAGGACTGTGATTGTTTATTTCAGAGCCTCCATGCTTTGAATAGTTGGCTCCTTTTCCTGTACAGGGGCTGTGAAATTTAGGTATCAGAATTTGGTGTGCATTCCTTGCCAGAGTCCTGATGGCTGTGTATTCTGCAAAGAATATTCAATATTCAAGTTTCAGCTTAGAACAGATACTAGGAAATTCCTGACATTTTCACATGTTTAGATCAGCCACTCTGAAAGCAGCTGTGGCAGCAAATGTCCTCAACATACCAACATGGAGTCTCTAAAAAATCCAGATGTAACTGACAGACAAAATCCTAGCACTCCCAGAAAGCAAGCACACTTGGGACCATGATGCTAATAGCCTGTTGCCATTAATGCCAAAAGACATTCACTAATTCAAACATTGTTTATAATATTACTGTATTGATAATTTACTGGAGTCTCTAGCATCTTTGTTCTTCCATGAAAGGTCATTACTAAATTCTGTTCATGAGAGTCATGAGCTTTTTAGGGAAACCAATACATCATCTAATTAAGATTGCTACCTTGGACTCACATATTGTATAAAAAGGAGATTGACCCAGTAATTTTCACTGTAACATTGTATTAGTGAATACATAGAGTCATAGAATTTTCCTGTTGTATTTTTTCTGTCTTTAGATGTCTGGTCTCTGTGGTATATCCTGGCTATCTAAAAACTATTGCTTTGTTTCAGATATACTAAATGTAGTAACATGTTAACAATTCTATATGCAGTAGTAAAAAGTCATGGCCTATTTACAACCACAAGTTAAAATTTCCCACACACTATATATCAATTGCTTCACTGCTCTATTGGTATTTTGAACATTATTTTACAAATATACTTTTTCATATTTCAATATGACCATTGAGTCCTAGAGGTTTTCTCAAGATCATAGACCCTTGTGGTCTATAGTGTATATTTCAAAAATATTTATGGTATATTAATTGAAGTATATCTTGATTATATATATATATATATATATATGTGTGTATATGCATGTATGCATATGTATATATATATTTCTGTTATGCAGTTCATCAGCTTGTAATATAACTCTAACTTATTTGTATATGTTCAAACTGGAGAGATAAATTAGTCAATAGTCTGCATGCTATGAAGTGCAAAGACTAATGCTTTGGTGCATTGAATCTCCATATAAGTGAAAAAAATAAATCATTATGGCCTTGTCTATCTGTAATTCTGGTATGAGATAATAAGACTACATTGATTTGTAAAATATATTTGATGGAATGTGTGATACAGGTTACTGATAAACTGTGTAAAAAATACCTTCGATATCAGATATCTAATTCCTACAAAGAGTGACAGTAGTTCCAAATATCATCCAGAAAAATAGATTAGTTGTCTATATATAGATATTTGCAAGGACACTCTCTGCCCTAGGATAGCAATGACCTTGGAGAACCCACACACTATAGGCTTAACAAGAAGTTCATGGAGGGGAAGGTGCCTAAAATGGATAGTAGAGAGGGAAAATGAGAGAAGCAAGAGCATGATCATCAGTGTGGAAACAGGATGGATAGATTCACTACAGACTTCTGAGGGATGAAAGACACATGTCTCTGGGTGAGTAAATGTTGATTTGTAATTTTAAATAACTTAACACATCACATGCATTTTATCATATTAAAAGTAATATGTAGATAAAACTATTAATATGAATAGAGTCAATAACCACAGTTCTAGTATACAGTGCTCATATTGGATGCTAGTATCTCATTATTTGAGAAGTTTCTGACACTTGCTCAGAACAGAAATGAACTTTCAAAGTGCTTCACAAAATTTATCTTTTTGAAATCCTATTGTAGATTACAGTGTGCTAGCTAATGTATTTGCCTCATTCTGTCCATCTGCTGTTTAAAGATTTTGGCTTCTATGTATATAACATAATGCTAATTCTTCAGACTTTTCAACAATTGTTTTGCAGAGACTGACTTATGTAAAAATACTTCATATTTCATGAACCTGTTACAGTGAGAAAAATTTTTTAAAAAAATATAAAACACCCTTCAGATCCCAGTGACTCTTGGAGAAGATTGACGTTGACAAATGGGCAAGTGTTAAGAGATGAATTCAGGTCTTGTACAGTCTTATCTTCCAAGCTAAATAACTCTGATCTTTGGGCAATCATCTATTCGAGCTTAGAAACCGTTATAATTATTAGTTAGTTCTCACTAAGTGACATAAAGCATCAGGGAGCCCTCCCCTGAATATCCATATTATCTTAAAACTTATTGTAAGTAAATCTAAATGTAGCCATTAGAGAGTAGACAGTAGTATATAGGCCAAGGAAGTCTAGTAGGGACTGGATTTATCACTGGAGTAATTTTGTAATATACAACTTCTTTGCAAGCTAAAAACTTTCTGGTGTAGCCTTTGTTCAGAGAACATAAAACAGAGAATAACTGTGTCAAAGCCAATCCCCAGTGGTCTGAAGCCAATAATCTAATTGGTTTCTTAGGGGAAAAAACCCTGGTGGAATTCAGTGTCAGCTTAATTGTGGGATGTTAAGAAGGAAGTGTAGAGGATAACAGTATTTCCATATCTACTTAGTAAAATATATTTTTAAATCATTTTGTATATTTTAAAATTATAATGTAATTAAAAATCTTTTTCATTTTATTCCTCTATCCATCTGTTATAGTCTTAATGGAAATTGCATAGCCAACAACAACTAAAACTTCCCTTTCTTCTTGAATACCATTGTAATTAGAAAAAATATTCTTATAAAGGTTTAAGTGTTATATCAAAAAATGAGAAAAGTTTGAACCTCTGATAAGCAAATACCATTTATTTATAGTATTTGTGTAATATCACATCAGGTGTATCTTTTATAGAAGGGCATGAAAGTGTATAGGTCAACATAAAGATCCAAAATTTCTTATAATTACACTCTAAATTTAAAAAATGTATATGTTTATTTATATTTTCAGGCATAAGCAAACTTGTTAAAAGAGTCCCTTCAAATATAACTTTGAAATTTTCAGTGAAATTATTATTTAAATTTGCTATTTAAGCCATCTTTTTTCTTGATTTTATGTTTTCATAGACAGTCACATAATTTTCAGAAATGTATAGGAAGACATATTTAAGAATGATGATTTCTGTTACATAGCAATCCTGTTCCCAAGGAATGGCCCAATAAATAAGAAAAATCTTAAGGCTTTTATGCTGATTGGAATAAGTATATTTGCCTGTGTGTCTGCAGTTGTCATTAAATCAACTGAAAATATCCCAGGTATATTTAAATACTGTGTTTTAATTTTACAGAGCAACTGATGCCTTTCATTTAAAGAAGTCATCTGCTTTTTAAATACATATTTAAGTAGCATACAGAAAGAGAACACCTACAAATTCAATATCAAAACCTTTTGATTGAAAATGTACATAGAAGACCTCTTTTCTCTGAAATTCTTTCACACTGCACTCACAGAGAATCATCAAACGGATGAAACAACATTCAACAGATAAAGACATTATGAATATTATCATGTCTATGAAATATACCAAAATAGTTGAACAAAAAAAATTAAAGCATCAATTTTTTTCTGCCTGATACTTGAATGCATTTAAAAGCATAATGATAGTTATATCACTCTTTGCTTTATAAAAGCATATTCTTTCGTTGAGGGAATCGGAAAACAGGCATAAAACAAACAGCATTAACGGTCGGAATGTGTATCTAGGCATAGTCATTCTGGATTTCTGATGGGGTTGAAAACTTATAGCTATTTACTTTGAGAGAAAAGATCTGAGTGTATGGTCATCAGCTGACATTCATCCTAAAGCCAAGGAAAAAGCCAGGTTCAGAACTAAGTGTTTTAGTTAGGATAGATGACAGAGGTGCTGGTTAGTCAACAAAATGATGGACTGGGTATTAGGACTATCTTGTACCCCACTGGTACAAATAGGCATAATTATGCTCTAATTGTATTTTGAGAGAAAAGTTTCCTTTTAACAGGAAGGGTGATGTGTAGGAGGAGCTAAGGTGGGAGGAGTACTGAGAGGAAGAAAAGGAGTAAGAAGAGGAGAAGAAGAAGGAGAGGAGAAGCTAGGTGATGAAAGAGAGATAGAGGGGGGAGACAGGGAACCAGATGTTCATGTATCTCCACCAGTCAAAGATAGTTGATATATCTAGGTTGGGTAGTGGGTTACACCTCTGATTGAACAATACCAAACTTATAAAGCCTATGATTAACATTTCTTAAAAAAATGTATAAATGCAAAAAGGAAAAGGGGGCATGGGATAGGGGTTTTCTAAGGTGGGGGGAATGGGGAAACGGGATGGTATCTGAAGTGTAAATGAAAGATCTAATAATAAAAAAAATAAAAATAAAAATAAAAAAGAATTGCCACTTACCAGTGGTCTATGAATTGTTAGGTTGTATACAATTAAATTTTGCTTAAAATTTTGCACTTGTCCCTGAAGCTCTCTGTGTCTTCATATCAAACTCTTCTGCTGCACTAAGCTGTATACACAAGACATCACCAAGCACGGGAGATGATTTGTTTTTAGTATATTTGCTTTTAAAAGTTAATATTTGCAATACCTTTTATGTAGAAATAAATCTGAATATATACTTTGAGTTCCTTAGGATTTTTATGTTTATGAGATTATCTCATTTTTACAAAGTAGTACTATATTTATCATAACTAAAAGCCTACCATAAGTAAACAATTTCTTATATTGTTTCCTCACCTAATACACCTGACAATAGCCATAGTACAAATATTGAATATTATTAGATGTAATTTCTAGAGAAAAATAAAAAGAAGTCTCAGAGTCAGAGGTAAAACAAGTATCAGTAAGGGAAGTAGAAGTTTCCAGGGTGACTTAGAAACATCTATTCCGATGATCACTTAGAATTGTGCATGAGTTGAATTACTGACTACTTGATTATTTTCTTGCCTATATTTTATGAATTTGTGGAAAGTAGTTTAGGGAAATACTATTCCTGAGATAGTTTTAAATTGTGGCTCTTTCATAGGCAAGACAAATTATGAATTATTTAAGTATATTGGACTTGGATTAGAAAGCAATTTCATAACATCAGCTATAAGAAACAGCAGGGTATAGGAGATGTAGGTACTGTCACTCAGTCCTGCAATATCAGGAGTAGTTGAAGAGTTTAAGTACTCAGGCTGTAAAATCAGAACAAGGACCGGGAGTGATTCTTGTTTTAATTCTTTTTTTTTTCAACTTGGTTTATGTATCATATATAGATTAACTTCTCTTCAGTTTCTCAAGCAGAATTTTCAATTCAGGCATTATCAGTTAGCAGAACTCTACTGTGATTGGTAACAATATTGCCATCACAGATATGAGAAATCCCTCTTACCATTATGGTAAATAGGGTCCTTATAAATGTCTACATGTCAGGCCATGGATCACTTTATATTGAAAGAAGAGATGTCTGTGGCCATAGGTCATGTAGTACAAATGACCTTACTAGCCTCTCCACAGGTAGAGGGCAAGACTCAGGCCACAAAGCCTCAAGATAGATCTCCATATTAATGAGATACCTAAGAGCCAGAGGGCATTTCTAATTGAGCATTTCTTCCCAGCCCCTCCTCGTTACAAAAGGTATTTAAGCTCAGGCCCACCCTGAGAATACCAGGGTATAGCTTTATCCATTTTCCACCATGACAATTAATATCTTAAGACCATAGCCTATTTCTCTTTTTTGTGACCTGCTGTGGGGAACACTTGAGAAGGACTTCAACTATGGAGCTGTCCTCTAATCTCCTGCCACTCTACCTCCCAGCCAAGGAGACCCAGCCAAGAGAGTCTCCTAGACAAAGAGTCCTATCCAATAGGGACACAAACTGAGGTTCTACCCGTCCCCTCTTCAGCTGTGGGTAGATCCAGCTCATATGCCCCCACTGTTTCAGTCCTTCCACAGCCTCTGAGAGCTCAAGGTCCCTGAGAACCAAATGGTTCTCAGACACCTTTTGGCCCAGGGACCCACAACTCAAGAGCTCTGGGCACTGCCAGACTTCAGATTGTGGTCCACACCCAAGGAGTGGAGGTTCGTGGCTACTTACATCCCAAAATTCGTCTGGTGCCAGCATGGAGTGAACACGGTCAATTTCCTGGGCTTATGATTTTCTGGGCTGGGATCATAGACCCTTGGAGGGGCAGTAACAGGACCCATAATTTAACCCAACTGGACCCATGCCCACACACACATTACAGTCCAACAGTTGCTGTATGTTTTTTTCAGCAGTCATATCTGCCTTAACAAATAGACTTTCCAACCTCTTCAACATTTTCTTGCCCTTACATCCTCCCAGGTTCTTATTATTAATTTCTTTCTTTCTGTATTCTGATAAAACAGATATTCCAGAAATGGCAGAATGAAGACTTGCAGATACATAAATATAGCAGGAGAACAGAAATGAGCTTGCTGCCACATGGAGAGGGCTTCTTATTACTAGAATATAATGCCCAGTGACAGGTCTCTAAACAGGAACCAAAGGGTAAATAGAATGCTTGAGTAGATCAGAAGTTATACATATGAACATTATTTTTAAGTTCCTTGTCTTGGGGACTCTCATCCAGCATTTTATATACCTGAAGTCAATTCTGGATAAAATCTTGAAGGTGGCCATTATTGTCATGATTGTTAATCACTCTTTCTGGGTGAGAAACTTATACACCTGCATTGAAATCTACATTCAGTTTCTACAGACAGCATGAGTAAAGAATGGAGGAGGCTTCTCCTAATCAGAAGCTATGAGGTCTTTATTTAGTACAGCTGTCTGGAGATTTCTCCTGAAAAGTCAAAGGAAATAGTACTCTCCTCAAGTTGTAAAGCAGTCTACACTCTCCACCAGCACACAGTGGCGAATCCTCAAAGTAGGCAATAATTCCACTGCTCAATTCCTTCTTATGCCATCACAGTTCCAGTGCCCTTTAATTATAAATAACAAAGTTTAGCCATTTAAGATTAGACAGTCTGCTCAGGTCATACTTTTACATTTCTGGTTTTTTTCAGAACTGAATAATCTTGAGGTTTCCTGAAATAGTAAAATAAATAATAAATCTCAAGAGGAAAGGCCTAAAATAGTTGTCTCAATTGTTTATCACTCCTTTCTTTTGCATAGTTTGGGACCTACACCTTTATTTTCCTATGGTCACCATATGAGATATGATGTATCTTCTAAGGGAAAAAAACAGTACATTATAACAGGGTCTCTGAATGCACTGTCTTAATAATGACAGCTATGACCTTGCAGAGTACTCATCTATATATGTTTCTCTTCTCTATTAAGTGTTCCCTTATTCCTTTTAGTGCATGCAGAAAAATCTGCTAGCATTGATAAAAGCATCAGGTTCTAGATTTATCCATGTTTATATATGAGAAAGGAAGGAAATATTGAGAAAACTATTGTGGTATCAAGAATATGGGTCAGGAGTAGCATGCTTCACTGGTGACCTGTTGCACTGAGTTGTCTCTGAAGATCTAGACTCATCAATCCAAGATGAAAATATTTTTTATTTGCCTAATATAGATTTAACCATACCCACAGATTTCAGTGTATATTTCTGTGAATTTACAGGGCTAGAAGATCACAAGTATACAACATAAGCTTTTAAGCACATGTTAGTTTCAACATCTTATATCTATATACTTGGCAAACTGCTATTTTAACAACTACAAGCAAAGAGGCTATTGTAGCTTCTGTATGACTTTGGGAAAGTTAGGGCTCAATGTTTCCTAAATGCTTACCTATTCTTTTATAGAACTCTATCTAGTATGCAATTTAAAAAAAATATGAAATGATATAATCTTGATTTTCCACCCTAAACATACTTTGATTTATGTTCAAAAATGCAACAGAAATTTATAGTATTGTTTTGATTTTCCATTTGCTCTAATGCAAAAAGTTGAGCATTCCACGATCTAAATCACCTTTGTACATGAGATACATTATTGACTATTGATCATTTGCTTCCTTACAATCTGCGAATTTACGGGGCCAAAAGATCACAAAAAAACAATATGGTTTGATTTTTTGATTGTTCAAGATAGCTCTTACATAGGACATATAAACTTAGGATTTATTTAATGTTACTAGAATATGATAAGGGAATTATTTGAAAATATTCCCAGATCTCAGGGGTCTAGGTAAATTGAGACTGCTACAGGTTTGCCCTCCTACTTAGTTTTTTTCAGCATTTCCTTAATTCAACCACAAGATTTAACAGCTTGTGTTCATTGGTTGGTTACAAGTATCTGCATCTTACTCTTTCAGCTGCTTGTTGGCAGACATGTTACATCCCTTTTTGTGAGTGCTTCATAGCCTCAGTAATACTGTCAGACTTTGGGATCTTGCCTTGAGCTGGATCCCACATTGGGCCTGTCATTGAAACTTTTTTACTCAGGCACTCCTCCATTTCCATTCCTGCAGTTATTTCAGACAAGAACAAGTATGGGTCAGAAATTTGACTGTGGGATTGCAACCCCCTTCTTCACTTGATGCCTTGACTTTCTGTTGGAGGTTGGCTTTACACTTAACTCTCTCTACTGTTGGGCATTTCATTTAAAGTCCCTCCCTTTGAGTCTTAAGTGTCTCTCACCTCCCAGTTCTCTGGTAGATTCTGGAGGGACCCCTAATACCCTACCTCCTGAAGTTGCCCATTTTCATTATTTCTGCTGCACCTCAGGTATTCAGTTATTGTTTTCACCCAATAACAGATTGTTTCCCTCTTCCTTCTTTTCCTTGTCCCTCTCCTCTTCCCTTTCTCTCCACTTGTAATTGATTTCTTCTCTTTCCTAAATTGAACTGAGGCATCCTCAACTTGATCCTTCATCTTGTCCTCCTTTTTGAGTTCTGTAGACTGTTTTTGTGTATTGTGAACTTTCTATTGGCTAATATCCACTAATTAGTGAGTACATACAATGTATGTCATTTAGAACTGAGTTAACTCACTCAGGATGATATTTTCTATTTCTATTCATTTGCATGAAAAACACAGAATGTCCTCATTCTTAATAGATGAGTAGTATTCCAATGTGTAAATAAACTACATTTTGTATCCAATCTTCTGTCTTGGGACATCTGGGTTTTTCCAGCATCTGGTTATCACACATAAAGCCACTATGAACATAGTGGAGCACATGCCCCTTTGGCATGTTTGGGCATCTTTTGGGTATAATCCTAAGAATGGTATTGCTGAGTCTTCAGGTAGATCTATTTCCAAATTGCTGAAGAACCTGCAGATTGATTTTTAGAGTGGTTTTACCAGTTTGCAATCCAACCAGTAATGGAAATGCTGGTGTTTCTCTTTGTTCACATCCTCACCAACATGTGCTGTTGCCTGAGGTTTTGATCTTAGCTATTCTGATTGATTTAATGTGGAATATTAGGGTCGTTTTGATTTGCATTTCTCTGATCACTAAGGACTTTGGACATTTTCTTACATGTTTCCCAGCCATTTGAAAATCCTCCACTGTGAACAAATTCCATACCTGATTTTTGATAGAGTTGGTTTGTTATTTTGGTGGTTTGCTTCTTGAGTCTATTATATATTTTGGATATTAGCCCTCTATTAAATGTGGGGTTAGTGAAAATTTTTTCCAATCTGTGCATTTGCACTCTTGAATTCCAAAAGCTGAAATTGATGGACAAATCTTAGACCAGAACAAGCCAGAAGAAATTCCAGTATGACTGTTGGTTTCACTAAAGAAAAAAATGTTCTACTAGAGTAGTTGTTGGCATTTAATTAGCTGATGTAGGAAACTGAATAATATTTATTCTGAGATGCATGCTCTAAGATGAATGTTCCAGTAGATGGTGCCATATCCATACACACACAGATGATGAGAATGATGTCAGTTTGTATTAGAAAGAACATAAGGAGTTTGGATAAAGAGGTGATTTGTTTGTTAGCAGAATTCTTATGCAAAAATGATTTTAATATTTGCAGAGATACAGCATTAAAATATTAAAGAAAATATTTAATGAATCTCAGTTATACCTGATGGAGAGTAATAGAAAATATGCTGCAGTGGCCATCTCTATGTAAAACCACATAAGAACCTGCATACACACAAAAGGTTTTGAGAATATTTATACTTTAAACATTTTATTTCATATATATATATATATATATATATATATATATATATATATATATAGAGAGAGAGAGAGAGAGAGAGAGAGAGAGAAGATAGATGAAGCAGAAATAATCTTGGTGGCATAGGATATTCTTATATTTAAAGGTATTTCTAGGAGAAATGAAAAGAAGACACAAGGTCAGATATCTAAACATAAACCAACCCCCAGGGGGCCCTTGAAATATATAATTCAAAGCTCCATTGTTAGATCAGTGACTTGGGAAAAGAGTTATGTTTAACTAAGCACAGTGTTAACGAGAAAAGAAGCCAGATTTTTTTGAAGCCAGAATTTTTTTAACCATAGAATAAGCCAGAAAGTTTTTAGAAACTTTAGAAGTTATCAGCAAGCATTCAGTATAGTTTCGTATCTAGAAGTTCAGAGACCATTAGTCTTTAAGCTACAACTGAAGACCATGACTCTTTAAAGCCACATCAGATGCTGTATTCCACTTCAAGCCCATTCCAGGCTGGGCAGGCTCCTGGCAGAAAGAGGCATAGACATACTTATTCAGCACATTATCACACTGATGAAGCACAATTCAAGATTTTTGCAATTTCTTTCTTATGTTTACCATTTGGAAATCAAAGTATGACTTCTGAGGAAGAAAAATTAGGCAGCAGTTGCAGTACATAAAGTGCTATATTGTTTGCAGGTGGTCCTTCTAGATGTCTCCTCTACAAATGTGCACCTTTTCTACAGTAGACCAATTCCTTCTATAGTGTGTATGCAAATAACTCAACTGGCCTTGTGAAAGACATTAGGTAAGAATATCCCATTGTGATGTTGGGTAAAAGAGAAGAAAATTGTAATAAAAATAACTACAGTGTCAAAGATGTGACTCAATTGTGCAAAGATACAGTGAATATATGATGCCCTGGGTTCTCACTGCATCAAGAAAACATTAGTTTATTTTGATTAAAGAAGAGTTTATGATTTCAAGCCTTGGATCTCTATTTCTAAGACAGATAAAGCTTGGAAACATGTTTTAATCTTCAGTTGTTCAAGGCCACTTGTTACAGACAAGATACAGTTGGGAGATATTCAACAGTACTGGAAATGGAATTAAAGAAAGCATTTTGAGGGCATTTCCTACAATGAGCATAGTCTATTAGGTGTAAGTACATTCACTTCGTATTGTAAGATCTGTAGAATCACTGGAATTTAAGTATGGTGGCTAAGAAATCAGATTGCTCTGTTCTGAGTATCTGCAGCAATTCTTGCTTCCCATTGTGTTTGAGAAATTTGTTGTTATATCTAGTTTCACTTGTATCATGACTCTCAGATCACATTTCCAACTTAGGCACCATACCTTAACATCATTATTTTTTCTGTTCCATATCTCAAGCACTACTCTAAATCTGAGAATTCACTCTTATCTTAATGATAAATACTGTCTCTTTAAATGTCTCCATGTCAAATCATGGATTGCCCTATCCTTATGATCTTATGACCATAATAATTTCCTCCTCACACAGAAAACCTAATCTGATTTTAGTTATAGGTCTCTTCTTGATGATATTCCATCATCTCTGTGGCTAATTTCTGTGTAATTGTTACTTGACCTAACCCTAGACACATGGCTCATGGCTGTGTAGTAAAATATAATATAAAAAGTAGATAATAATACATAATTTAATTTGAAAGCTGATAGCAATGAATAAAATGTAGTGGCCTGAATGTTACTGACAATATTTGAAATACTAATGATCTTCAATGCTCATTGCTCAGTCCTGTGCTGGAAGTAAATCCTCACTGTAAGCTGTGACTGATAATTATTATGGTTTCTCTGTGATTTTTGCAAAAGACTGTCTTGCACAGGACTATGCTTTTAGCAATACATTTGACACCTTGGAGAGTATTGCTGTGGCAGCTAGTGAAAATCATCTCAGTGTGGCTTATTGAATTTTGTTGGGTTTATATAGAAAAACAAGCACAATCAAAGGATTCTTAACTTACTATCCAGGCTATCCATCTCTGCTTTTATAAACAACTTTGTCCAAGAAAATATGGCCTCTGAGAGTTGTAATCTTTATATATTCTGGTAGTATAAAAGTTTTCATAAATGTGGCTATAGAAAACATGTTCATTTCTCTTTGAAAAAAACTTTCTGCTGCAACCTTTTATGACAGCTTTTACAGTCCAGGAACTAGTCCATCAACCATGATTTACAATAATCCTACATACTTCCTTTGATTTTCAGAGTAATATCAATATATTGGTGAGTACACACCATACATGTTCTTTTGGGTCTCGGCTACCACACTCATAATGTCCAGTTCCATCTGTTTGCCTGCAAATTTGATGATGTCCTAGATTTTAATAGCTGAATTGTATTTCATTTTGTAAATGATCCACATTTTCTGTATCCATTCTTCAGTTGAGGGACATCAGGGTTGCATCCAGTTTGTGATTATTATGAATAAGGCTGCTGTGAACATAGTGGAGCACATGTCCTTGTGGTAGGATAAAACATCTTTTGGGTATAGACCGGGGAGAGGTATAGCTAGGTTTTCAGGTAGAAGTATTTCCAATATTCTGAGGAACCAGCAGATTGATTACAGAGGGTTTGTATCAGATTGCAATCACATCAGCAATGGAAGAGTATACCCATTGCTATTCAAACTCTCCAACATGTACTAACACTTTAGGTTCTGATCTTCACTTTCTTATTGGTGAAATGTGGGATATCGAGGTCATTTGATTTGTACTTCCCTAATGACTAACACTGTTGAATACTTCTTTAATTTTTTCTTGACCATTCTAGATTCCTTGGTTGTGAATTATTTGTTTAGTTCAGCAACCAATTTTTTAATTGTGTTATTTGTTGGTTTGGAGTCTACAGTCTTATATTCTTTATATATTTTGTATATTAGTCCTCTGTAAGATGCTGAATTGGTAAGGATCTTTTCTCATTTGTCTGGCTGCCCTTTTTTGGAGTCACCACTGCTTTACAGAAGAATCCAGTTTTATAAGGTCATAATTATTAACTAATGGTCTTAGAGCCTGAGCAACTGGTGTTTTCCACAGGAAAATTTCTCCTGTGCCAATGTGTTAAAGGCTATTTCCCATTCCTATTAGATACAATTTATGTGGTTTTATGTTGAAGTCTTTGATCCACTTGGACTTGAGCTTTGTGGAGGGTAATAAATATGGAATTCATTATATTCTTCTACAAGCAGACTCAAAAGTACGTACATAGTATGTTCTCACTCATACATGTAACTCCCAGAAAAGTACAGAATACACATTATAGACCAAAGAGTTCCAAAAAAGATAAACAAGTGAGGATGCTTAAATCACTCTTAGAAGTGGGAACAAAATAGTCATGGGAGACAGGGTTTGAGGAACTTACTATTTTTTTCAAAATTTGTAGACAAAGCCTGTGGTTTTACATACGATATGGTATTTGTCTTTCATAAATCCATATATTCAGCTTTAACTGAATAAATCAAATAGCACAAATGTATGATATTTTCAGTCCTCAAGCTCACATTTGCTTGTTTGTTTTAAACTTCTTTACATCAATTATTGCTGCTTATATAAATATGTGTGTGAGGTCATATTCCCAGATAGTTTTATGCCACAAACAGTAGTATAGGCTCCTAGAAATGTGACGTTATACCATGTATATATCTACTTCATAAGTCCCCTCTCATGTATAAGAACTCTGTATAACTCACTTCACTTGCTCAAAATTTTATGTAATTATATTCGTGATGGTTGTATCTAAGGTTTTTTCTGATTTCAATATGCAATAGCCAAGCCAATTCTAGAAGTTCGTATCTCCTACCTCTCCTACACATTTTTTTCTCTAGCATCTTTACTTTATTCTTAATCATAATTTATCTCATTTTCTCATTAGATAGACAAGGAAAACAGAAATGAGCTCACTCATATAGCAATTGGATAAAGCAAGGACATTTATTTCTAAAAAAATAGGTTTTCAGAATAAATTAAGAGAAAGCAAAGGGACAGATGCATAGAGAGGAGGAAAAGGGAAGATGAAAGGACTTGGGTTTCTTTGGAAATATCTAACTAATGCTTTATTTAGCAGTATTTTATACTTGGGGTGATACTATCCCTAAATAATACTGGTAAAAAACTTTCTCCAACACTGATTCTTTTATCATTCTCTGGGAATAATCCATCCTATGAGTTAGCTATTCTGGAAAATCCCATTTCAGTTTAGAAAGCAATACTACTCCGGTTAATAAACCAGATAGACAATACTGGAGAAAACTTGAATGTGACCAAGTCTGTCATGGAGATTCAAGTGCTCCTTCTGAGTGAGTAGAGAGCAAGTACAATGAATAGTACTGTTGGAAGCCCAATAATTTTTCATGTATATCAGAAATAAAGAGAGTAGGATATCTCCATGGTGCTGTGAGGTTTGATTCTAGTCTGGAACCAAAAAGATATGATTCAATGAATTAGCAGGGACAAGTTATATCTCTCTATAGAAAAATTTTAGGGTAGTTGTATTACCTAAGGGGATTTGAGTATTTGTCAAGAACTCACAAATATACTAGAAGCTGTTCTATATATGTCCTTTGAGACCTCAGTAAGAAAGACAGAAACATGAATACTCCACATAGCTGATGTAGACTTGTGTACTTTACATAGGTCTCTATATGGAATGTACTAAAAGTCCTCTGTATGAGGAAAATAGAACAGCAAGACAGAAGATGTTGAGCTATACTATATGACAGATAACAGCTATGGACTTGCAGATGTCCTCTTTATATATGTGTGCCTCTTCCATTGCAGGATCTGTCTTTTTCTATTTATGTACAAAGAACTCTACATGACTGGCAAAGCACCTATGTTTTAGAGATCTTCTTGATTATGTGCATGAAGGAAATTAAAATTAAAAAATAATAATAACTTTCAGGTCTAAGGATGGCCAATTGGGAGAAAGTTTTCCTAATATTTAAAGATCTGAGCTTTCTCTGTAGCACCAGAATAATCAGTACAGGGGGGGAAATGAATTTACTTTTTCTAAAGTAGATTTGACAGATTTACCAGCATTTTTACACTAAGTCTGAGATGTATTAAAATTGGGAGCTTATGCCAAATTGCAGAAGCTCAGATCACAAAGCTAAATAAGCTTCCAACAACAACCAGAAGAGTATTTCCAAGTTTGTGTCATGGTTTAAAAACATTAGAGTTCAAGTGTGCCTTAATGCTTACTCTTCTTCCTGTCTAATAACTCCAACTACTTTATCAATTTTCAAATATATTTGAGTGGTAATATTCTTTAATTCCATGCTACCTGCTTTGACTTCCACTGAATTTCACATTGAAAATGTATACCTTTGTTTTCATTTTCTAGTTGCTCTCACACAACGAAGATTAGCTTTCCACCAGCAAAATCATCTACATATAAATTAAATTATGGAACTGTCACTTAGTGTCTTAGATACAGATTATTAATTTACAAAAATGGGTAAAACTGAATAGTTACTTCAGTTTTTGTTTTGGGTTTATCTTTGTTTATTTTATTTTGGTGACTCTTACTTACCCAACAATTATTAGTATTTATAATAACTAGAATTGGATAAAAAATCTTTACGAATATATACACTAAAAATAACAGAGGGATCCCATGAGTGTGGTTACAATCACTCAAACTGACAAGGTCAAGATAACCAAAGGAAGTTAAGCAGTGAACTTTGATATCATCTTGCTCTGTTCAGAGCATCTGGAGTTATTCTTCATCAAAATTCTTTATTTTCATGGGTACAATATCTAGTTTCACTTTTCTCCTCTGCCTCTTACAGTGTTTTCACATTAGAGAACATCTATCATACTTCTAGTTTGGAGTGTCATGCTTCTCCAAAAGAAAGAAATCTCATTATCTCAATTGTAAAGTTTCCACTGAAAAACTCTATGTCTTGGATTACTCTGTCTTTATTAACCTTGGAACTACAACCCATTTAACCCCCAAATTTGATAACTCCTCCTATTATAGCTTTTGACTTCTCCTTTTTGAATTTTTAGCCTCTCTCTGACCACTTTTTGTTCAAACTAAATGATGTAAAAATAGTAAAATAGTAATCATAGAAAAATATAATGGGGTATGTGGATATTAATTGGCCATTTATTTTGAAAAGTTTATATTCATAAGCAAATAGTATGGGCCAACCACTGGTGCCAGATATTGAAAGGATTATTAAACTTTTTCTACTAGATCCTTTTGGCTGCTTCTATACACAGAAAAAAATGATCAAGATTTGAAGCTTAAGATCTAGCAGATTTCTTGCAGAAAGACATCTAACCTGTATATCTGAGGAGTAAAAAGGAATGTTATTAACACCAAATATGAACGGAGCATTAACCCTGTCTGATATCTGTGACTATTCTCATTGTTTCAAATAGGAACACAGCAAATTATTTTCTTTTGAGGACTGTACTCAAAGTCATACAATTTACATCTTAGAAAGTTTACCTCTGCTAGCTTGTGAAAGATCAATATAGTAAGCCTTTATGAAAGTTTTAATGGTCACATATGATAACAGTGAAAGTCCAGAGACTCTTATGACAGTATGAATATCCAGCCTCTCCTTCACACATTTTATATGCAACTCTGCCATAAATTAATATTTTCTTCAGAATCAGAGAGCTGTAATACACACACATATCACACACACACATACACACATAGACAGACATATATGTGTGTGTGTGTGTATGTGTGTCTGTGTGTGTGTGTGTGTAGACAAGTGGAGGGAGATTCTATATACTCAGCTTTGAGAAATCATCTTATCTAAAACGATGATCGGTGGGGTTGAGATATTTTTGGATTTTTACAATCTAGTAAGCAGCACATCATTTTTGCTTTGCATATGAGACAACCACTTCTGTTTCCTTGAGCAAATGTTTATAGTATTATATATGTGACAAGCTGGGCGGTGGTGGCATGTGCCTTTAATCCCAGCACTTGGGAGGCAGAGGCAGGTGGATTTCTGAGTTTGAGGCCAGCCTGATCAATCTACAGAGTGAGTTCCAGGACAGCCAGGGCTACACAGAGAAACCTTGTCTCAAAAAACCAAAAAAAAAAAAAAAGTGACAAACTGATCTTAATGGGATACTATGGACACAGGTAATCCAATGCTATGTTGTCTCTGTAAACACTTGTTGATAAAATACAATGTTTTTTTCTCTGCTATCTAGTCAACCTTCTGTAAGGTGTTACTGGGGTTATTTTGACTTCAGATTTCAGAAAAAAATCCTCAGATTAATCTAAAGTGATAAAACATCTTGTGGCATAGTAACTTGTAGAAGCCTTTGTAAATCTGAATATAATTTTTTTTTTTGCAAAGACTAAACACCGGACAACACTACTGGAAAATATAAAATAACGATACTTATTTTTTGCTCCATTTTTATGATAGTATGCCAAACTTTCATATAACATAGTAAAATCAATGATCTCAACATTCCATTTACAGTAGTGTAGGATCAATATATTGAGCATAATTTAAGTATTAAACCATCTAAATACTAATAAGGAATAATATTTGACAAATTATAGTGATTTAAATGAATAACATTGTTGACTGTCTTTAGGACATTAATATTGTACAACACATGTTAATGAAGCTTAAGATAGAGTGAGATGGATGAATAGTATGACTGAATTCTGAGATTTTATATATGGGAGTGTCCTCAATGTGGATCTAATTCCAAACGTATGGTGATCACAAATGGAATACACAGACATTTGCTTGTTTTCTAACATATCGATCCAGTATTCAGAAAACACTTGAGACATGAGGAAAACATAGGATAAAATCAGAGCATGGAGGAAGTACAATTGATGGCTACATAGAATGAACATTGCTGTAGTCCTTGACTTATATTTAGTATGTTGATTTTTGTTTATATTATTTAAATTGCACAGGCAAGTGTTGGCTCAGTCACCTACATAATGGCTTGTCAGTAAGAGCACCTGGGATTTACATATAAGGTACACATATTAAAAAACAGGCATACTGTTATTAATGTGAAATTACAGGAGACAAGGGAAGGTTGGTGACAGTGAGATCGCTGAATTGCATTGGCCAGATTACCTAGCTTTTTGGGTAAATTTCATATCTATGAGAAACACTATCTTAATCAGTCAGTGCATGGAGCAAGCAATGGATTTTTACATTGTACACTTGAATTCTAAAAAGATTGGGTTGCATGCCTAATTCTTATAGCATATCCACTAAGCTATAGTGCTAGTATGTCCTGAGGCAAGACTAATGAAGCTCAGATATTTTCAGAGAGGCTAATAGAGTTTATTGAGCTGATGGAAGAGGAGAAATAAATTTTCTGAGGTATGATTAGTATGAGAGGCCACTCATGTTCTAGTAGACATTCCCATATTAAAGAACACAAAGTATCCTTAATTAAACTCAGTTGTTACTCAAAAAAGTTCAAGTATATAGATATAGTATGGCATATTCATAATTGTAATTGGAAGGAAATTTGAGAGTAGAGAATGAGACTACCTATTTTCAAATATTCAATATTCATCTCATAATAATTTGAACATGAATTACACCTGAGAAACCAAATTGGCTGTGACCTGAATGCAGATGTGTGTAACCACATAGAGACACTTACATAAACAAGGAATTGTGGAGCATGTACAAATATTTTGAGCATTTCTTTCTAAAGTCAATAACTCAACAAGTATTTCAACATCATTATGACACTATGAGATTCTGTAGGCTAAATGAGTATATTTAGAGCAGAAATAGAAAGTATCTTTTTAATTCTAAGTTTCTCTTTTATGTTATGCTTTAATAGTATCTTATGTAGTACTATAATTAAAACATAATTATTGAACTTTGGGAAACAGACAGAGGTAAGTAACAAAGAGTCAACAGCTAGCTGCACATGGCCCTCTGTAGTCATAATCAGAATATCCAAAATTTTCAGACTTTCCTTTAGAGAGAAAGTGCGGGACTGAAAAGATGGCTTGGTTTCTGGTAGAGCACTGGCTAGAGAGAGCTGAAGACAGAACGTGATGGATGGCATATATTTCACTATTCTCCTAGACTCCAGGCTCCTGTCACGAGGTCTAAACCCTCAATTTGATCAGCACCTTTCAGTCATGTAAGGCAACACCCCTACCAGCCCATCTACAGGTAGAGGGTGTCACTATAGGTCTCAGCCTCAAAATATTTCCATATTAATGAGTTACCTGAAGTCCAGAGGGTAGAGCCAATTAAGTATTCCTTCCCAGACCCTCCTCTCTCCTCGCTTCTTATTTAACTCAGGTCTGTTCTGAGAATCAGGGGGGTACAGCCAGATTCATCTAACTTTCTGCCATGAAAATAAGACAATAAAGCCTGTATAACCATGGACTTCATCATGTCTTTGGGGCCTGCAATGGAGAACCATAGAGGGGTCCTCCTAATATTGAGCTGCCACCTAATCTTTCGTGGAGAGCTTCTCTATGTTCCAGCCATGGAGGCTGTTGATTCAATTAAACTAGAGGAGCCACCAAGTCAGCCAAGGGAGTGCAGTAACCAAGAGTCTCCTTCCCATGGAGTGCTGTCAGAGCTTTCTCTCCCCCTCATTCCTCTCACCTTTCTGTTCTTACCCAGAGGCATCTGTGAGCCCAAGAACGGAGACCACCTGCCTCCAGATCCACTCAAAAGCCCTGTATCTGCAGGACTTTTAGACTGAGACCCCTTCACACCTGGGTGGAGCCCCAAGGGGCTTCTTAGCCCACCATCTGCTCAGTGCTGTGTGGAAGGGTCTAAGTTAAATTTATGCATTTCTGCTCCCCAAAGCTGCACCTCCTTGAGCTTCCCAGGGCAGAAGAAATGCAGGAATCACCACTTCACCCAATTGGACCCACGCTTATGCCCATATGTGAGCTTATCACCCTGAAAGCCAGCTTTTAGGTCCAAGTAGCCCGATACATGATCAGCCACCAGCTACAACTGACTGGCTTTGTCTATTGTTTATTGGAGGCAGAGACCAAGTTAAATTACATTTCCTCCTGTCCTCCCCTTTGACATACTTTGACATCCATGGAGGAGAGAGAGAAAGAGAGAGAGAGAGAGAGAGAGAGAGAGAGAGAGAGAGAGAGAGAGAGAGAGAGAGAGAGAGAGAGAGAGATATCAGCATCTCTGATCGAGATCTCCAAAACTGTAGTATGCTTTGACCTCCAAGCCTAGATATTTGATCTCTCTCCTAATTGGTTCTTATTCCTTTCTTTATTAGAATGCATATAGTCTGTGAAGCAGAAGTAAGGGAACCTAATACAACTGTCTGTAACAAGGGAGTTTGCATTCACACTATTTGCTATAGTATAGGAATCCCCTGATCCTGAGTATACCCAAGGATTGACTATAAGCTGTCACAAAGTAAGAAGATTGTTCATGTAAATAAGAGACAGAAGTCATGGAAGGTTGCAAAGTTACTGATTGTTTGATTCAAGTTATTCCTGGTCTACATCACCTGTATCTGATTTCTGTAATTTAAATATAATATTGCCTCAGAAGCTACTGTTTCTACTTTAAGATGAGTCGTTCTTGCATCTGTCATGAAGTGCATCTGGAAGGCTAAAATCCTATACATCTGATAAATCTAAGTGTTAAATAATTGCATTGCTACTTTTCTTGGTTGAATCATTTCAATTCTATTTTTTTTCCAATAAAAATAATTTTTAATAAAAGAAGTTTTAGCAGTAACAGTGTCTGATATAATATGGTATATAAACTCAACAGCCTTCTGGAAGTGAAAATCCACTTTGAAAAACAAATGATAAGAAAAATAGCTTTTCATTCAGAACATAACTACAAAGCTTCTGTATTGTAGTTCCCTCTGTACTGCCATGAAGAAAAGAGGTTTAAAATGTGTAGGTTAGTTATGTTTTTTTTTAAAATGTAAGACTATAAAGGAAAGTAGACTTTACAGTTAATGATTAAACTAATAATACCATCTTCTCAGACATTTAGCCTTTCTATCATGTATTAGGCAAAACTGAATACTACAACTTTAATATTATATTATTAAAATATAGTCCATGCTAATTGCTTAATTTATACTATAAAATACTATATCTCTTATGCTATGTATACGTACATATATGTTACTTAAAATTGTTTATAAATTCTTTTCACTCCAGTTCTTTTTTTATTATTATATATTTTTTTATTAGATCTTTCATTTACACTTCAGATGCCATCCCCTTTCCCCATTCCCCCCCTTAGAAAACCCCTATCCCATGCCCCCTTTTCCTTTTTGCATTTATACATTTTTTTGAAAAAATGTTAATGATAGGCTTTATAAGTTTGGTATTGTTCAATCAGAGGTGTAATCCACTACCCAACCTAGATATATCTACTATCTTTGAATGGTGGAGATTCATGAACATCTGCTTCCCTGTCTCCCCCCTCTATCTCTCTTTCATCACCTAGCTTCTCCTCTCCTTCTTCTTCTCCTCTTCTTACTCCTTTTCTTCCTCTCAGTACTCCTCCCACCTTAGCCCCTCCTACACATCACCCTTCCTGTTAAAAGGAAACTTTTCTCTCAAAATACAATTAGAGCATAATTATGCCAATTTATACCAGTGAGGTACAAGATAGTCCTAATACCCAGTCCATCCTTTTGTTGACCTACCAGCACCTCTGTCATCTCTCCTAACTAAAACATTTAGTTCTGAACCTGGCTTTAGGATGAATGTCAGCTGACGACCATCCACTCAGATCTTTTCTCTCAAGGTAAATAGCTATAAGTTTTCAACCCCGTCAGAAATCCAGAATGACTGAGTTGACTATAATTGTGGGAAGCACAAAGCATAGCTTCTAAAACTTAGCCAATTTATAGAGACCTCTAAACACCTGGACACTCGCTCTACTTCAAAACGTTGGAGCATCTGTTCTTCTGCCTTCTGGCCCAGGATCATCTGACAGACCTTAGTGCTGCAGAATTATTAAGGGCTGATTACTCTGTCTAGGCAGATATAATCAGTCGACTATTCTGCAAGTGTGTCCTTTTCTGGACAGTAATTTGTCTGTAGAAGGAAAGTGGCAATTCTTGCCTAGTGGCTGTCTCACCACAACTGGAGTAACTCCAAGGATGCTCAATTTCTTCTTAGAATTCAATATAGGAAGCTGTCTGGAGCAGACAGGTCTCTAATGAAAATGAACATTAATACTGACATTTTTGTCATGTCAATTCTAAGGATTTCTGATGTTTTGAAAACCAGCTATCCATGTAAGGTAATCTGGACTGTTGCCTGTTAACTCCACTCAGCTATTTCTAAATAAAACATAGAGAAAAACCTTATAATAAACTCCAAGTCATGAATTTGCTATAGTCCCTTAACTCACAGGCTGACCATCTCAAATCAGTTAAAAAAAAGTTAAAGGACTGGGTCTAAGCTTTGTATTCCTAAATGTGTTATACTGGTACAATGCCTATGAGAGTAACAATATTAGTCTCACTCTTATATCACTAAGAAGCTCATGCCAGTGAAAACCTTAAAATTTGTAAACAAAGTAAATTGGTGCCATTTAAGAATTTATATCAGCCCTTAATAATTCTGCAGCACTAAGGTCTGTCAGAAGATCCTGGGCCAGAAGGCAGAAGAACAGATGCTCCAATGTTTTGAAGTAGAGTGAGTGTCCAGGTGGTCAGAGGTCTCTATAAATTGGCTAAGTTTTAGAAACTACAATTTGTTCTTCCCACAATTATAGTTAACTCAGTCATTCTGGATTTCTGATGGGGTTGAAAACATATAGCTATTGACCTTAAGAGAAAAGATTTGAGTGGATGGTCGTCAGCTGACATTCATCCTAAAGCCAGGTTCAGAACTAAATGTTCTAGTTAGAATAGATGACAGAGGAGCTGGTTAGTCAACAAAAGGATGGACTGGGTATTAGGACTATCCTGTACCTCACTGGTACAAATTGGTATAATTATGCTCTAATTGTATTTTGAGAGAAAAGTTTCATTTTAACAGGAAGGGTGATGTGTAGGATTAGCTAAGGTAGGAGGAGTACTGAGAGGAAGAAAAGGAGTAAGAAGAGGAGAAGAAGAAGGAGAGGAAAAGCTAGGTGATGAAAGAGAGAAAGAAAGAGGGGGGAGACAGGGAGGCAGATATTCATGTATCTCCACCAGTCAAAGATAGTTGTTATATCTAGGTCGGTCAGTGGGTCTCTGATTGAACAATTCCAAACTTATAAAGCCTATGATTAACATTTTTTTTTTAAAAATGTATAAATGCAAAAAGGAAAAGGGGGCATGGGATAGGGGTTTCCTAAGGGGGGTTGGGGAGAATGGGGATAGGGGATGCCATCTGAATTGTAAATAAAATATCTAATAAAAAAATTACAATAGAAAAAAAAAGAATGAGGGAGAGGGAATTGCTTGTTGTATCAGCAGCTTAATTTCCCTTCTCTCAGATACCAGGTCCCAACATGAATAAAAGATTCTGTCCCTATGTGAATCAATCGATAAAGATTTTGGCATTTTCTTTGACATGTAATACTGAGTCTTCTACAAGGAAGAAAAACTTGATTTCAAGTTCCACATTGAGACTGAGAGGCTAGGAATGTGCTCTTACATTCTCATCATATTCTATAAAAATTTGCAGCTGTAAACATCACAGACCTCAATGAACTTGGCAACTAGGGCTCTTTCTTGGCAGAGAAGTTACCATTCTGTTGCCATAAAAGTCACCCATGTTCCACTATCCAACTTTGGTTTACATTGTTATTGTGCATTTGCTAATACTAGATTCTGGGGCATGGTTTGTCATCTATGTCAGTCCTTTCCTTTTGGTAAAATAAGTGGAGACATGACCTCATGGACATCAATATGTCATTAGCTGGTAATGTCAGTTTGGGGATATAGAGTCACAAAAGAGGAATTTGCAGAGTAATTTTCTATTTCTAATTTTAGTAGTGGATGATTAGTAAGTTATCATTATCACTTTACTAGCATGGTGTGTCTAAAAACAAGTACTGAGTGACATGCCATTGATATTTTTCTAAATATATTAATGTTTCTGTGGTACCCTGCATAATAAACCCCTTGCATCTGTTTAGATTTCAAAAATTTGGTGGAGTTTTGTGCAAATACACAATGTATATGCAATAGCAATAATCCCACATACAAATGAGGGATGGTTGTGAATTTTCATATAATCTAAAAATACATTTCAAAAGTAAAGGTCTTTATATATTTTTAGTATATGGAATCACACTGAATTTAGTATGAGAATTTAAGTATATTCAAAAAAAGTCCTGAAGGAATATTCAAAAAAAGCCATCCAATCATCTTTGTTGGAGCAGAGTAATAGACATTGATATATTCAGAAGCACTATAATGCAAGCATTGAATAAATACACATGTGAAAACAGATATAGGAACACCATGATTGGGAGCAGGAGGAAATATTTGCAAGATAAGGGACACAATCAGAAAGAATCAGAGAGAAACAGAAGATCCCACATAAGCCCTTAGGATGTAGGATCAAAGAGCCAGAAATAGGATCAGCTTAAAGGTACTGCAGACTTGCTTTCCTCTTTCTCAATGTAGATATAGGAATGTCACAAAGAGTCAGATTGTAGCAGCATTTGAAAGATCAGTCTCACAGTCCTAAAGGCACAGAGGGAAACATTGGCTTGATGTTAAGTGTTAAGGTACCAAGTACAGAGATCCAGGAATAAATTCAGCAACCAGGTAATGCTGATTTGCTTTTCTATGGGAATAAGTAGACAAAAAGGAAGGTCAAAAAAGTGTGGATTCCTCCGCCCTACTTAGAATGAGTAACAAAATACTAAATGGAGCAAATTTGGAGACAAACTGTGGGACTTAAGGAGGGGCCATCTGGAGACAATTCCACCTGGATATCCATTCCATGTACAGTCACCAAAGGTAGACACTGATGTGGATATCAGGAAGTGCATGCTGACAGGAGCCTGATATAGCTGTCTTCTTAGAGGTGAGCCAGAGTCTGACACATTCAGAGTCAGATGCTCACAGCTAACCACTGATCTGATCAAGGGTTTCCCAATGGAGAAGTTAGAGAGAAGACTGAAGGAACAGAAAGGATTTGTGGTCCCATGAAGAGAGCAATAATACTAACCAACTAGAGGCCCCCAGGGTCTAAACCATCAGCCTGGAGCACATAGGAAGGGACCCATGACTCCAACGGTATATGTAAGGGAGAATGGCCTTGTTGGGCATAGGTGGAAGAGGAGATCCTTGGTTTCATGAAGGCTGAACACTGAGTGGGGGGTAATTTGAGGGTGGGGAGGTAGGAGTGGGGGATAGGGGGACATATCCTCATAGAAGCATGAGGAGGGTGGGATAGGAGGTTCCTTGGTGGTGGTGGGGAAATGGGGTAAAGGGATAAAATCTGAAATGTAAATATAATATCCAACAAAAAAACCATTTTTCCTATCATACCCTTTTGATTTTGCTGCTTCTGCCTCAAAACCCAGGGAGGAGGGGTAGGGTGATTTAGCAGTATTGATGGATATCTCCAAGGTTACATCAGGCTTTGATGTCTATGCCTAGATATGAGATCTCTCGCCTGATTTGTTATGATTCCATTCTCCATTTGAATGCTTAAACTCTATTGATCAGAAGCAAGGAGAGCAAGTAAAATTTCTGTAGGGAGGAATTTGATCAGTCATGCTTCTGGCTGTATTCCAGGACTTATCTGTTCCTGGGTATAACCAAAGTCCGAGTCTATGGTACAAAAGAGAAGGAAGTGTGGTTCTGGATTTGAGAGGAAACAGGGTCAGTAGAAACTGTCAAAGGTAGAGACTGTTTCAGAGCCTCCATTCTATGATTCCCCTTCTCCTGTTTCCTGTAAAGGGACTGTCATATTATGAGAAATACAGATATCACATTTGGGTGTGCCTTCCTTCTCTCAGTCATGCAGAATTGTGTTTTATGTAAATATTCTTGAATTCAAGCTTTAGTTACTGAAAGAGACTAGGTGTGTTCTGACATTTTACATCTTTAAGTCACCAACTGTGAGCAAACTTTACTCTAAAAATTCAAGATGTAACTAACAGATAAATTTTCTACCATAAACAAACACTCTTGGGACACTGACGCTGACAGCCTGTTGCTATTAATGTTCACAGATGTTTGACCTTTTTTATACACTGTCATTGTCCTTTTGCAATTACAAGTTTCTCTTACATGTTTATTCTTCCATGTCAATAAGTCTCTTACTACCAGTTCAGGGTTTTGACCTTGTTGGGCACATCAGTTCATTGCAGCATGATGGTGTCCAGCTCATAATTAAATCCTGAAAGTGAGAGAAGTGTACACAGTGATTTTTATTGTGTCTTTGTACTAGACAATACCTAGAGACTGACCAATATGTCTTTATTATCATTATCACTTTAGTTATAAGGTCTCCATAGTATTTCATGGATATTTAAGAAACTATAATACATTTTCGGATGTATTGTTGTGAATAGTAAAAATTTTGCAACCCCATATGTTTCAGAATATCTATGGGTCTCACTGCAAATACACATAAAAATTCCATACACACATTTTACTGTTAGAAATACTCACAGTATATGAACTTTATTTTCAAAATTGAAATCTTAGTAATATTTGGTGTTTTATGATGACACTCCTCAGATATTATACAAATTGATTATATGTTAAACAGGGCTTGGACAGAATGTTTTACATTAAAATCCAAGCATCTAATTGTGGATATACTATTAGACATGCATCTACTAGAAAGTGCTGTAATAAGAGCATATAACAGATTCACTTAGAGAAGCAGACACAGGCACATCACTATCAGTCAGCAGAAAGAAATAATTGCAAAATAAGATTCACTCTGAAAAATATTCACACAAACCTGAGTCTCTCTGGCAAATGATTTAGATCTAAGAAGAAGGATCCATAAATGTGATCAAACATCACATGTCACTGATTTGCTTTATGTTTGTCTATATGGAAAGAAAAGCGTGTAAAAACATGTTACCTGCAATCTACTCTCAGGTTTGTGCTTCTGCCAGAGAACCAAGGGGAGTGGGAAGGGATGAATCAGCAGATCTAATGTTTCTGCCTAGATATGTGATCTCTCTCCTGGTTGGATCTGATCCCATTCTCTTTTTTAATACAAAATCTCTATCAATCAGAAGCAAGGAGAGCAAATAAAACTCTCTGCAGGGAGTGATTTGATTAGTCAGGCTGCTGGCTATATTCCAGGACTTATCTGGTCCTGATATAGCCCAGTCTGACTGTATGGTGCTAAAGAGAAGGAAGAGTGCTTCTGTAAGTGACAGGAGACAGAGTCAGAGGACACCTGCAAACACAGTGATTGTTTTGAATTCTTTGACTCCAGACAGGAACTGGGGTCAAGGTGTTTAATTCGCTTTAGGAAATCAATGCATCTTGTCCTGATTGTCTTCAGCTTGGTATTGCATACTGATGCAGAAGAATTGGACACAGTAATTTTCATTGTGCCTGTGTACAAGTGAGTATGAGGAGACTTAGTCCTTTCATATTATTTGCATTCTGTCTTTAACAATCAGATCTCTGTGGTAGATCATGGATATTTGTAAAATATTACTATTTTGACTAGAGTATTTATGACAATAGTAAACAACTCAAAATTGTATGTGTCAGAAAATGTCATAACCTCTTTGCAACCAAACATTAAATTTTCCACATACACCACCTACTTATAGTACTATCCAGATTATATAAAAATTGTATTAAACAATGAGTTCCTATTTGTATTGTCCAGATTCACGAAGATTGTCCAGAATTTCTTCAGGCAAACTGATAACATGTAGGCAGGACATGGATGAAAAATTGTACTTAGTGTTCCAACATCTCTCAGAGAATAATCTCTTAAATATCAATCTATGATGAAATGCTAATTTAAGAGCACACAATATAAGTAATTGGGGAAGCAGAAACAGTCACATCACAATTACTGAGCAGGCTGCAACAATTGCAAAATAAGATTCATATTCAGAGAGGCTCAGAAAAAATCAGATTATCTCTGAAAAATTATTTGGATCTAGGCATAAGGAGCCTCGAATAGAAACAGTCCCCGGGGTTCTAATGACTTGTTTTTGTGTTGGTTATTGTAGACAGAAGTATGTAAAAACAGATTTTTCTAACATCCACTTTCAATTTTTCTGCTTCCGTATGAAAATACAGCAAGGAGGAGAGTGAGAAATGAGTCAGCAGCACTGCTGGAGATTGCCAAGGTAACTGCAGGCGTTCATGTACATGGCTAGATATGAGAGATCTATCCTGATTGGATCTGATTCTATTCTCTATTTGAATGCACATTCTCCATCAATCAGAAGTCAGGAGAGCATATAAATTTGTCTGCAAGGAGAGATTTGATCAGTCAGGCTGCTGGCTATATTCCAGGACTAAAGTCGTCCTGGATATGACCAGCGCCAGACTGAATTGTGCTAAAGAGAAGGGAGACTGCTTGTGTTATTGTGAGGAGACAGAGCCAGTGGAAAGCTGCAAAGATTGTGTTTCTTTGTTTCAGAGTCTCTATGCTCTGATTCCTTGTCTCTCTGTTTTGTCTGCTTCCCTAATTGCTTGTATTATGTGCTCTCAAAATGGCATTTTCTCATATATTGATATCTAATAGAGTATCCTGCAAGAGATGTTGGAACACCAAGTGTAATTTTTCATCCATGTCCTGCCCTCAGTCAGCATGAAGAAATTCTGGAGTATCTTCCTGTATCTGGCCAATACAAATTGGAATTCATTGTTTAATAGAAGGTTTATATAATCTGGACAGTCCTAACAGCATATGGTGTGTGTTGAAATGTTGTGTAGTTACTCTATAGGAAATTCAGGTATCAGCTTTGGAGTCTGATTTTCTAGTCTCAGTCATGAAGGGCTGTGTCTTCTGCTAAGAAGAAACAAAATTCAAGCTTTATCTTGTGACAGAGACTGGTGATTTTCTGACATTTTTAAAATCCTTAGATCAGCCACTGTTATGGCATCAAATATTCTCAATATACCACCTTGGAGTTTGAAGTAATTAGATGTATCTTACAGACAAAGATTCTACTACAACCATAAACCAATCAGTCTTGGGAGAGACGCTGGTAGCATGTTACCATTAATGGAAAAAGACATTCAACAATACAACCCTTGTTTATTCTGTATTTTATTAGATATTTTAGTATATTTCTTCTTCCAGGTTAGTTATTTGCTAATTAACAGCTCAGCAGAGACTTGAGCTCTTTCAGGACATCAATACATCAGGTCATGATCATCTCTATATTTGTATTACAATGTGTAAATGGAAGAAATGGACAAAGTAATTTTCACTGTGTCTATATTCATTTGGATACATATAGTCCAAAGAGTTCCTGTTATTTTTTCTGTCTTTAGAGATCAGGTATCTGTCACATAATCAGGATAATTATCAAACTGTATTACTTTGATTAATATATTTCTGACAGTAGAAACCACATTATATCTGTATATGTATCAGAAAAAGCCAGAGTCTTTAATACCACATATTATATGTTGCAAATACACCATATATTGTTGTGAATATTTGCTGCATATAAACATTGTTATTAGCACTGAATTTCATTTAATATTGTGCTGATATATAAGAAACTAATATTTTATATTTTATGCATACTGAGTATGGTTGGAACAGAGCATAGGCAGAATATTGAATGTGGTATTCGAACATCTCTTCTAACAGGTTATTGGACATTATTTTTCAAGGAAAGGATATAATCAAAGGGTAGAACAGAAGAAATTGTGGAAGGAGATACAGGCACATCCCAATTAGTCAGCAGGCATCAAAAACTACAACATAAGTGTCACACAGTCTCTAGGCTCAAAAAGGAAAAGTCCTTTTCTGGTAAACTGCTTCGATATAGGCAAAATTTGTCAGAAATAGGAATAGCTATTTAGAATCTCCAACTGATGGAGATCTCCAATGTTACAACAGGTTTTAATGTCCATGCCTAGATATAAGATTTCTCTCCTGATTTGATCTAATTCCATTCTCTATTTGAAAGCACAGAATATAATGCAAGGTAAGCAAATAAATTTGCAGTTAAGAATTCAATTAGTCAAGTTCCTTGCTATATTCCAGGACTTATCTGTGCCTGTTATAACCACAGCCCAACTGTACAGTGCTAAAGAGAATGGATAGAGATTCTGTAACTTATAGGAGACAGAGCCAGTGGAAAACTGCAAAGAAAGTACTTTTAGTTTCAGAGCCTCCATGCTTTGATTCATTGTTTTCTAGTTCCTGGACAGGTAATTTCGCCACATGTTAAATTCAGCTACCAGCTTTACCTTTTTCAAACAAGATACCAGATTCAAGCTTCAGCTTGTGACAAAGAACAGGGAGGTTTTTTTTGACATTTTTACAACCTTATGTCATCTACTGTGAGAAATGTTGTGGCAGCAAATATTCTAAAGCACCCATCCAGGATTCTCTGAAAAATCCAATTGTAACTAACAGACACAAATACTTCCTTACCCAGAAACTAATCACATGTTGTACAATGTTGCTGGCAGCATGTTACCAAAAATAGCAAAAGATATTAAAAAATTATAACATTGTTTATAGTGTTATTTCTTTTTTTACTAGAATCGCTAGCATATTTTTTCTTCCATGTCAGTTCATTGCTAACTACATGTTCAGAGGAGTCATGAGCCGTTTAGAAAGATGAATACATCTTCTCCTGAAGATTTACACTTTGGTTTTACATACTGTATAAAAAACAAATATACACAATTATATTCTTTGTGAGCTTGTAGTAGTGGATACTTAGAAACCCATGTTTTTCCTGTCATTTTCATTCTGTCTTTAGAGTTTTTGTTTCTGTAGTATATTCTGGATATTTGTGAAACTGTATAACTTTCATTCAGATGTTCCTGACAGCAGTAAACACCTAACAACTGTATATGGGTCATAAAATATCCTGGCCCCTTTACACCCACATGTTAAATTTTTCCACATAACAAGTATTGTAGGAAATATCCACAGCATATAATCTTGGTTTTCAAAACTGAATTCACTTAGCATTGTGCATAGTTATGAGACATTACAGCAACACATGCAAACTCAGTAAGGTGCAGCATGGCATGCACAGAATATTACACATAGTATTCCTATATCTCTTTGAGCATACATAATAATACATTATTGTACTAAGAAATGCTTTAATCAGAGCATACAACAAAAGCAATTGGGGAAGGGGATGCATGCACATCTAAAGTTGTCTGCAAAGTGCAAAAAGTGCATGATAAGAGTCACTCAGTCAGTCACTTCAAAAAGAAATATCATGACCTGAGCACTGAGCAGATCCCAGGTGGCAGATCTGCCCCCAATCTCACAGAACACGGAGGAATTGGGCCTCCCAGGAGCTCTAACCTGGGCAGTATCTTAGGTAAGGAGAAAGCAACACCAGCCCCAAACAGGGCGTAACTGGGACCCACTAGGACCCAGGAAGTCACTCCTGGCCCAAAGCACTGGTTCCTTCCTGTCTGTACCTGAGCACTGAGCAGATCTTGGGCCCCAGCTGTAACTCCAGTAGTAACACCCACCGCACACAGTTCTTATACAACCAGGATAATAGGAAAGACAGGCTCCAGCCAGAGACAGGGCAGGTAGACTAAGGAGATCCAGATGGCAAAAACCAAATGCAAGATCATAAGCATCAGCGCCCCAGGGTACTTGGCATCATTAGAACTTTGTTCTCCAACACAACAAAGTCCTGAATTCCCCCATATCACTAGGAAAACAAGATTCAGATTTAAAATCACTTCTAATGATGATGATAGATGACTTTAAGAAGGTCATAATTAACACTGTCAAAGAAACTGAGGAAAACACAGGTAAACAGGTAGAAGCCCTTAAAGAGGAAACACAAAAATCCCTTAAAGAATTACAAGAGAACACAACCAAACAGATGAAAGAATTGAACAAAGCCATCCAGGACATAAAAATGGAAGTAGAAACAATAAAGAAATCACAAAGGGGGACTACTCTCAAGAGAGAAAACCTAGGAAAGAAATTAGGAACCATAGATGCAAGCATCACCAACAGAATATGAGATAGAAGAAAGAATATCAGGTGTAGAAGATGCCATAGAAAATAATGACACAACTATCAAAGAAAATGCAAAATGCAAAAAAGTTCTTAACACAAAACATCCAGGAAATCCAGAACACAATGAGAAGACCAAAAGGATAATAGGTATAGATGAGAGTGAAGATTCCCAGATTAACGGACCAATAAATATCTTCAACAAAATTATAGAAGAAAGCTTCCATAATCTAAAGAAAGAGATGCCCAAAAACATACAAGAAGCCTATAGAGTGCCAAATAGGCTAGGCCAGAAAAGAAATACCTCCCATCACATAATAATTAAAACACCAAGTGCAGAAAACAAAGAAAAATATTAAATGCAGTAAGGGGAAAAGGCCAAGTAACATATAAAGACAGACCTATCAGAATTAGACCAGACTTCTCACCAGATACCATAAAAGCTAGAAGATGCAGGAAAGATGACATACAGACCCTAAGTGAACACAAATGCCAGCCCAGACAAGTATACCCAGCAAAACTCTCAATTACCATAGATGGAGAAACCAAGATATTCCATGACAAAACCAAATTTACACAATATTTTTCCACGAACCCAGCATTACAAAGGATAATAGTGAGAGAGCTCCAATTATACCCCAAGAGGGAAATTATACCCCAGAAAGAGCATGAAAATAATCCTCTTCCAACAAATCCAAAAGAAGATAGCCACACAAAGATAACTCTACCTCTAATAACAAAAATAACAGAATGCAACAATCACTGTTCCTTAATATCTCTTAACATCAATGGACTCAATTCTCCAATTAAAAGAAATAGGCTAACAGACTAGATATGTAAACAGGACCCAGCATTTTGCTGCATACAGGAAACCCACCTCAGTGACAAAGACAGACTACTTTAGAGTAAAAGGCTAGAAAACAATTTTTCAAGCAAATGGTCCCAAGAAACAAGCTGGAGTAGCCATTCTAAAATCTCTATTCCAAGAACACAAAGGGACTCATGGCTTCACCTGTATAGATAGTTGAGGGTAGCCTTGCCAGGCATCAGTGGAAATGGAAGCCTTTGGTGCCTGAAAATTTAGATTCCCTAGTGTTGGGAAATTTGAGGGCAGGGAGGTGGGAATGGGAGGATGGTAGGAGCACAGCCTCATAGAAACTCCCAGAATTATATGGATTAGACATGACAGAGGCAGGCTGCCAGAAGACTAGATTCCAGAATTCAAACAAAAAATTATTTTGATAATAAATTTGTTTTTAGAATTGTATATTGGAGAATACACAGCCTTGGTGTATCTACTCATCGAGCAAGCTGAGCAGACCTGCTTGAACCTCTGATGTCCTGGAATTTCAGCTGGATGCACTGAAGACACAGCATCAGAGGCTCTTCACCCTGTCCCTCTTCTAATATCTCAACTCCCATATCAGCTTGAAGAAGTTAATGAAGATTTGGTGCCCCTATTTCCTGGGCTTGGGGAGTGAGGTGGTTAATATTGGGCCGTCTTTCTAGGAAAAAGTAGTGGTTTTGTTGGAACAGGGAGGATTAGCTAGGATTTATTGCATAGCCATAACCTATTGGTAGAGATATGTATATTTGTTATTAAAATGAAGTTATAATTTCTTTTTTCCATTTTATTTATTTATTTATTTTTATTGGATATTTTATTTACATTTCAGATGCCAACCCCTTTCCCCATTTCCTCTCCCTAGAAAACCCCTATTCCATGCCCCCTTTTCCTTTTTGCTTTTATACAAATTTTTAAGGTGTTAATCAAAGGTTTTATAAGTTTGGTACTTCTCAATAAGAAGTGTAACCCAATACCCAACCTAGATATATCAACTATCTTTGACTGGCGGAGACATGTGAACATCTGCCTCCATGTCCCATCCTCTCTTTTTCTCTCTTTCTCTCTCTCATCATCTAGCTTCTCCTCTTCTTCTTCTCCTCTCCTTACTCCATTTAAATGGTACAAAATTTACTTTGATTTCAAATTTAAGGTTTTCATTGGTATGAGCTTCTTATTGTTATAAACATGACTTTACTATACATATCGCTACAAGAAGCTATGAGAAGTTGATGTTTGCCACTTTATACCTATGTACACGTCATATCTATGAACACATTAACTAATGCATACAATTTTTATATCCCAATATAATGATATGTAGTTAGTCCATGTTTTTTGAGACAAGGCCCTATTTCTTTTGGCTTCAATTGACTGGCACTTTTCCTATAGAATGTGTTGGCTTCAGATGAGTTCAGCTCTAATATGCTAGGAATAAAGGAAGCTTGGCTTTTATTTATGTTTTTAAAGCACAGAATTTTATTCTATCAAAGTATTTTTAACCCTATAAAAATGAGAAAATACCTTGCTTATAGGTACTTTGTATACAGTATTTATCAAACTGAGTCTTTACAGTTGGCTTCTGTTAGTTTGGTCAGTATTGGCTATATTGGAGTCCCGTATGAATTGGAGATGACTTTGACCATTGGACAAAAAGTGAAATATAAAGACTTTGCAGTGGTATGGACTTAGTATTTAATAGATTTGTCAAGTCAGAAATTTCATATAGTCAGATTCTAAACAATGAATTTGAATATTTTAAATATTTAGTAGTGACATAAATTGTTTTAAATTTTTGTTTTTGCTACTTTTGGATTCTTTGGTATATTTCCTAAACAATTTTCTATATGTAATGAAATTTTCTAATGAATATATCTAAAAATTAATGACTCACATTAAACCAAGTTCCAGGTTTCTAACAACACAAATTTTATAAAAACTCTGGTGAAATATATTAATTGATATACATATTCCAAATACTAGTAACTGATTTTAAAGTATAGAAACTAGTTTTCTTTGAGAAATCACTTTGGTCTCTAATTTTACAAAAGCAACAGTTTGAATATTTACAGTTGATTCTTCATTGTGCATACCTATATATGCACTTATCCCATTAAATGCCTAAGAGAGGCATGCCAGTAACGATCAAGCTGGTAGAAAGGCAGATGTGCCAGTGTCTATGTTTGAAGCTGGGGGTGAACTCAGAACCAACCCCATGGGTTGTGTCACACACAGATTCCTTTACTCTCCCAGTGGTGTATGTGGCAGTTGCTTGATAATAGAACCACAGTATGGCCATACCTGATGGGGCCTGAGCCCTGATGTTGGCCTCTGCCTCTTGTGTGTTAATCCTCTCATTGACAGAAACAAGTTCCTGAGAAAACAGTGTAACTTGCACAGCTTGCCACTCATCTTGTCTTCCATATGTCTTATATTTTACTTCAAGAATTGCCTTACTATCTTCTTGTATGATTATGCAGTTAATGCTTAGTTCAGTTCTTCAATATTTCTAAGCATATTACTGTTGTGTTTGTGGTTTAAAACATACGTTGAGTTGCATTTATTGTATTGGTTTTTATTTAATATATGCCCTGTACTTCTGATACAGAGACACACTTTGCTGTTTGCTGGGGCTCAAATTCATTGCTTGAACCAAAATGCCTCTCTACATCATCTGACATTCATAACAGACTCAAATAACTATATTTTGCGGATGTATTGAACCTGATTTTGATATTAAGTATTATTTACATTTCTTCTGTATAAAATTCAGTTAAAATCATATTTTCTCATTTACTACATGTGTGTGAAATTATGTTTAAATCTAGCTATACCTTATAACTTTTCTAGACAGAATTTTATGTTCCTCAAATAACTTGAAAATGGTTTTCCTAGGCTTAAGCATCACATATAAAAGAAAATCAATGCTCCATATTCATATTTTCTATAACAACTCCAACTATGTCATTTACTACAACTTCCAATGAAAGTACCTATAAAAATCATTATTGGATTATCATTAAAACTGCAGATAGACAAGGCATTTAGTAACTGCACATGTTGTATTTTCAAATAAGTTTTTGGAATATTATTTCTATAATTAAAGCTGACAAGAAGTTCATTGAAGATATATATATATATATATATATATATATATATATATATATATATATATATTCTATTCCTAGTTTGGGAAATTATCCAGTGCAATGTGCTCACTATGCTACTAATCTTTCAACATGGAATGTCAAGTAATTTACACCTTTTTTATTACATAAACATGAGATCTAGTGTTCAGGTTTGAACAAGTAAAACAGGTAGAGAAACTTGTGTACCTTGAATAAGTAGAGTCTTTAATACATCCTTAGTAGAGAGTTATATCTAATTGCTACAAATAGTATCAGTAGTTCCAAATATCCTCCAGGAAAATAGACTATTTGTCTATATATAGATATTTGCAAGGACACTCTCTGAACTATGGTAGCAATGATGTACAACCTTGGAGAAATCACACTCTATAAAATTAACAAGAAGTGAATGAAGGGGAAGTTGCCTAAGGTGAAAAGTAGAATGAGGAACAGGAGAGAAGCAGAAACATGTCCATGAATTTAATGCGTATGGAAACATGATAGAGAGCTTCACTACAGACTTCTGAGGGATGAAGGACACATGGCTCAGGGAGAATAAATATCCATTTGTAATTTTAAACAACTTAGTTCCCCATGTGCATTCTATCATATTAAAAGTGAAATGTATATTGCATATTTAATATTAGATTAAATATACCAAAGTTCTAGTAAATATTGCTCATAGTAAATGCTAGTACCTCATTAGTTGTGACATTTCTGACAAATGCTCAGAACAAAAATGGACTTTCAAAGTGCTTCACAAAGTTTGACTTCTCTGGAACCTATTATTAATTATATTGTGGTTGCAAATGTATTTGCCTCATTTTGTTAATCCTCTGTTTAACTTTTTAAAGATATTATGCATATAACATAATGCTGATACTTCATAATTTTCAACAATTCTTTTTCAGATATTGACTTATGTAAAAAGTGCTTCATGTTTCAATAAACTGCTATAGGTAGAAGATTAGAAAAATTATGAATCACACTTCATAGCCCAGGGATGTGTGAGAAAGATAGACATTGAGAAATTGGCAAGCGTAAGAGATTGATGAAGATGTTGTACAGTCCTATTTTTCAAGGTAGATAACTCTGATCTTTGGGCAAGCATCTATTTCAGCTTGAAAACTGATATAACAATTAGGTTAGAAGATTATTTATATCTTCTTCTCACTAAATGACAGGAAGTACCAGGAAGCCCTCTCTTGTATATTCATATTATCTTAAATCTTATTGTATATGAATCTAAATGTAGCCATTAGAGAGTAGTCTGTAATATATATGTATACACACACACACACACACACACACACACACACACACACACACACACACACACCCCAATGAAGTTTAGTATAGGTTGGCCCATCATGGGAGCCATTTGTGTAAGATCCAACTTCTTTGCAGCTTACCAACTTTCTGGTGTAGCCTTTGTTCAGAGAACATAAAATACTGAGTAACTGTGTAAAATAGACAGTCCCCAGTGGTCTTGAGTTAAGCCAATAATCCAATTGGTTCCCTTAGGAGGAAAAACACTGTTAGAATTCAGTATCAGATTGATTGAGAGATGTTGTAGAGGGAAGTATATGGGATAACAGTGTTTTCACATCTACTTAGTGAAATATATATTTTTAATCATTTTCTATATTTAAAATTATAGTGAAATAGAAATCTCTCCTTCCATTTCTTCTCTCCATCCCTCTGTTATATTCTTAATGGGAGTGGAATAGCCAACAACAACCAAAAGTTATTTCTCTTCTTCAATATAATTGTAACTTATACAAAATATTGTTATAAGTATTTTAATATAATATCAAAAATAAGCAAAGTTTGAATCTCTGATAAACAAATACAATGTATTGTGCAATATCCTTTGAGCTGTTTCCTTTATATAGAGGCATGAAATTGTCCAGGTTAACATAAAGTTCCAAAAATATCTTCTCATAATTGGATTCTCTACATTAAAAGAAAGGTGTGGGAAGCCATGACAAGGCCTTGCTCTTGGCAAACACTCATCCTTGGCTCTCCTATCTATGATTCTTATTTCTGCTTACCTTCCATGATTCACTTGTCAGTTCTCAGAACTTCAAAAAAAGCCTCACAGCAACCCACCCTAGTAACCCTTCCTCCTCATCTTTAGATTTAGCCAAAATCCTGCTAAATAGATGTTTTTAGAACCCCTGGTAATGGCAAAGCTTTGTGAGAACAACAGGTATAACTTAGTTAGACCCCACAGCTGCAGCTAGCTTCCTCCACCTGCCAAGCCCTCTTTCCTTTTCTACCCCTCCCCATATCCTATTTTCAGAGTATATAACCTGTGTGAACAATAAAATCTTTGCCAGATTGATCAGGCTTCTTAACTTCTTGTGCCTTTTTATTTTCTCCTGCATCTCAGTCCTCTCCACAGGGTCTAGGGGTCTCACTTGATTGTCCAGCTGGCCTAAGCATAAGTAATTACCCTGCCTGATGTGATGAGCAAAAAAAAAGTAATGTTAGAAAAAATATTCATAGCATGCATGACAGTGGTTAGATTTAGATGGAACTTGGAGTGATTGTAGAAAATAGGTATCTGCTATCCCCACTATAATGGGAATTCAGTCATATAGACATGTATGTTTTTCCTGCTGTAGCAGATACTTGGTTTGCTAGAGTTAAGCGGGTGCAGGCATGTGTATATCTGTGTTTGTGTTTGTATGTTTGTGTGTGTGTGTGTGTGTGTGTGTTTCTGTGTGTCTGTGTGTTTGTACTTACTTGTGCATATGGAGATGTGGAGATGTGGAGATGTGGGGATGTGGAAAGGGGAATGTCTGAAATAAGGTGGAGGAGATGATGGAAAAAGAGAGAGCATTGAAGGGAATGGAAGTGAAAATTGTGTGTAATTGAAGGGAATGTTGGTTTGGTATTAACAACTTCATGAATATAGGGGTGAACAGGATAGATTCCTAAATTAATGAACAGCCTCTGTCTGATCATCCCATATAAATAAGTCTTGCATTTCTGATTAATTATCCATGGAGGAAGTATAGCCATGTGTGTGGTGCTTCCCTTGTGGATGTCATTATGTGTTTTATAATGAAGTAAGGTAAGAAACATGGTCTCTACTTCAGTTTCTGATACCAGGCACATGTCTTGAGTTGAAAATTTGTTTTTCATGTATGACAAATTTGTAGATTTACAAAGAATTTAATCTATACTACTCAAATTGCTGTTGCTTAGTACTTTATGGCAACATTAATAAAACAGTCAAGAACACAGAGACAATTTCTGTACTGGCTGCATACTAGAGCAATTTTTTAGGGTGCTTAGCCTTGTTTTAAACATGGGTTTGAAGGATTAATAAGGTTACACTGTAACTTAGAAGAAGTTGATTTATGTAAATTTAATTATGAAGAGGTTTGCTAAGAGAAATGACTTATTTCTTCTCTTACATACTTTCTAGGTGATTCTCGTGAGACAAATGTTAAATAACCTGAATGGCTGAGTGGACATCTTCAAGTATGTTACAGGGATCAGAGATCTGGAAACAATAGACATGATTGTAGTTGCAATAGACATGATTGCACTGTTCTTCATGTATCATTGCTAAATTCATATCAAAATAAATGTCCACACAATGTCAGATGGGCAAAGTTTACCATGTCAGTCACAATTTGTACTGTGATAGTCTGATAAATGTAGTTAGTATATCTTCCACTTGTTAGAGGGAAAATCAATTTTCTTAATTTAATGATATATGTTTCAACAAGGTTAGTGTTAAACTTTCTTAGTTTTGCATGATAGATTGTATATCACATAGAACAATATTGTGTTCCACTATTGACCCTTTATGATTTCATCAATGGTGATGGTGTATTACCTAGACAGTAGTCTCAATGTAACTATTTTTAAATATTCTAATACTTGTCTGCATGAAATCTCTCTAGCAGAATCTTTATATTTATATGTCACATGTCACAGAGGGTTTGTTATAGCAGAATGTATTAGAGATCAGTAACTAGGGTAAAGTCCCATCAGTTTTTTGCTATATTTGTAAGGTTAGATATATTTGGTAATTAAGTTTTCTAATTCTGTAGGTTTCCTCTTTCTCAGAATAAGGGTATCCTTTGTTGTGAAACAGCCTCTTGGTTTCATGAGGTCTCCTTTACTAACAGTTGATCTTAGTGCAGGTGCTAATGGCATTCACTTTTTTAGTTCAGCAAATCTGGCTTTATGTTGAGGTATTAAACCCAATTGCCTTTGAGTTTTATATATGGTGATGAGTAAAGTTCTATTTATATTCTTTTGTTTCACATGAAGTCTTCCAGTATTAGCATTTGCTGAAATGATATCATTTTTCTAGAATGTATAAGTGGTCTTTTATTTTATTAAACACTAGTTAAGTGCATATTTATGGATTTATGTCTTGGTATTTAACTTGATGAACTGATCATCATGTCTACTCTGTTTTATTAAGTAAAATAGAGGATTCGACCTACATTAGACAGTTGTTCTCCAAGACAAATGTACCTAGGTCATGTCAGAGCTCAGCATGTTCTGGAGTAAAGAAACACAGAAGATACTAACAAATATAAATATATGAGGAGCACTGGACCAGGTGCTGACTGTCATCTATTTACACATAATACTGGGAGAAATGTGAAGGTAGGTTTTAATAAAATTTGAAAAATGTCTCCGGTAATATTTTCAGAAGGAAAGCTTCAGTGTGTATGTTTATTATTACTAAGTAGTATTTTGCTTATTCTGGTTGTCATCTTCATATAAAATCATCACCAGTTAATATTGATGGAGATAATAACAATTAAATATCTGGAAAAACAGATGATTTGGAGCAAGAATTTCAAACAAGATTGTACTGACTTTCCAGAAATCTACATTTTCTGCATTATATGGAGGGCATTTATACATAGTTTGTTCAATACAGTTGACCTGGTGGATATTTATATATACTTAGTAAACCTTTCAATGACTAGACATAGTAATTTTAGTAAGTATATACAACACCTGCTCACAGAAATTTTACTTTTAAATGTATACCCTAAATTAAATGGGATTTCAACAGTAGTTATTTGCAAGTTAATTTTAGGTTAGTACAATATTTACATTGGCTAGGGTTGTGGTAGGAAGTCTAATGATTTCCTACATTCTCAGATATTTCTTCTATGCAGGAATAAAGTAGAGTAGTTTTGTGTTGGATTCCACTACACACACACACACACACACCACACACACAAACACACACCACACACACACACACACACATACCACACATCTTAATTTTCCAAATACAAAATAGTGTACCTTACCATTATCCCATTAGTATTCTCCCCATTGAGTCCTACATTCTCTATTCCTGTTACACATTACATACAGTACTACCATGAATAATAGCACAAATTCTGTGACATTATAAGTGAACTGACATTTCTATTATACAGTATGCCTGTTGGATTTGAATAGGCAGTCTCTTATTTGTAATTCATTATGGCTTAAAATTCCAAAAAATATGTTTTTCTGTATATTGATAGGGTTACTTTGGAAAATTGTCTATGAATGTAATTTTCTTTATATTTAAAATATCCTTCTGATGACTTTACAGTGGTTTTTTTACTTATGCAGAACAAGAGACACTCATCCAAAATGTGGTTTGAATACATGTTACTCCACTGATTCATCTGTATTTATACATATCATAATTTCTCAGTATCTTTCTCTAGAGTAATTTTAATCCTGCAAAATGGCTGCTCTCATAAGGGATTATATCCAAAGACCTTCTAGGTCTATGTGATTTCACTGGAGTGCAGACAAAGCTTTAATATAGAACTTTAATGTTAAACAATGATGGTAAGTTTAATTTCTATAAAGAAACAGCTAGAGACATAGTGACAAATCAGATAAAGATTCAACAAAAGATATAGGATATGGTCAATGCACAGGAGAAATATATCTCAAGAGGAGCTATTGAAAATAAAGCATTTGTTCCATATCCCTCTTTCTGCTTCCAGTCTGAAGTGTATTAGGATTATCACACCCCAAGGGTAAAAGGACTCTGACTCAGATTTTTTCCTGCTAGTGTTTTGGTAGTGTCCATACACCCCTGTAGGGAGGCAGAACCCTGGACCCAGAGTTAAAGACTATATAAGCTTTCTTCTTGTATTGGCCTCCATACTCATTTTTTATCATTTAATTTCTGACTGAAAGTCAGTTCATTAGTGTGTAAATTAGCTACACAATAACATCTGAAGTAAAACTTAACTTCCTTCAATATTATAATAATATTCGAACATTCCTTGCTTGATTCTTCATTCCTTTAATGCCTTTATGGTTTGCTTATATGTTGTTCATATGCCAATGGAAACATCAATTTCTGATTTGGAGTTATTGTATTACCTCTTTAAAATAAAATTTTTCTCATAGAATTATTTGAACCTTATAATTTTATGTGTGTTGCATAAGTTTTTATTAATACTTTATCTCATTTATTAATAAAATTTATTCTGAATGATCAGGAATGAAAAAATAGAACAAACACATGAAGTTGTAGGAGACCTGTCTGCTGATACTAAAATTCAGAACTCAGCCTTGTCTATGATTCAAATCTGCCTTCCTGGATTGAAAGACTGTGAGTAGTTGGCTTGTGATTTTAAAGTCAAGAAGACATCTATTTTTATGTACAATCAAGTGGTAATAAAGCTGGTAGTATGTGTTACTTGCTATAATATTTATAAATAAGTGTAATGATGATGAAACTAGAGGGAATGTGTTCAAATTAGTGTGTATTAATGATTTTCAAATAGTTTGTGAATACTGATCAGAGCAATTTTCATAAAAATAATTTGTGCATTCATCAGGGTTCTTTAGAACCGTGTTTTTAATATATATATATATATATATATATATATATATATATATTAAAATATATACATATATAGCATATATACATAAAATATATATATTTTAAATATATATATATATATATATATATATATATATATATATATATATATAAAGGGATATAGATATATCCCTATCCACCTTTAAATAATGGAGACACTATCCAAAATACTCTCATGAACAATAGCTTCAGATATAATATTTACTTATTCATTAATTTGATATTAACTCCTAGTATCTGATAATTACTCTTCTATAGACATGGTTGTGGAATCAGTCACTAGTACATTGACATTCTACAAAGAATAGTTCAGCCTCCGAGATATGTGACACTCTTCCCTCTGTCTCTATAGTAAACTATTCCACCATTTTATAAGAAGCACTGTATATATGCTACCCCTGATTTGTCTTGTAGGAATTCTTAACTTACTTGCTTTTACAAAGTTTCTATCCAAAGTTTTCTATGATTTTCTATTGCAACATTTATGCCAAGTCCAAATGGGAGTATATCCTATCAGTATTCTACATGTTCTTGATCTAACACTGTCCCTGAGTTAGTACTTCTACTTTCTATCTCTCCCCCTACCTTTGTTGGTATATACAGAAATTGTTGCAATGGCAACATAAATGAGACATTTGAAGGCTTATTTGGATAAATAAAGCATAAGTGAATGTAGTGATATGGGACAATTCTACTATTTGAAAACATTTCTAAAAAATTGAAGAAGCAGGCTCAGAGGTAAAAAGAATATCAGTATGGAAATGAGGAGATTCCAGGATGCCTTTGAAACATGTATCCCAAAGATCACTTAGAATTGTATATGAGATGAATTACTGATTTCTTTCTTTCTTTCTTTCTTTCTTTCTTTCTTTCTTTCTTTCTTTCTTTCTTTCTTTCTTTCTTATATTTTATAAACTTGGGAAAAGTAGTTACAGAAAACACTCTTACTGAGATATTTTGAATGGTGGCCTTTACATAGGCAAGACAAGATTATGAAATATTTAAGGTTACTGGACTTGTGTTAAGGAAAAAATTCATATCATCAAATACAAAAAACAAGTGTGTAGTAGGTATAGGTACTGTCACTCAGTCTTGCAGAGACAGGAGTACTTGAAGAGTTTAATAACTTGGAACATGAAATCAGATTGTCATGTGAAAAGCACCCAGAGTGATCCTCTTTTTAAGTCTTCTTTTCTTCAACTATGGTTTATTTATCATATCTAAATTTACTTCCCTTCAGTTCCTCAAGCAGCATTCTTAGTTCAGACACCATCACTTAGCAAACCTCTAGTGTGATTGGTACCAATATTGCCACTACAGATGTGAGAAATCACTGTCACCCTTATAATAAATAGTGTCCTTTTAAATGTCTACATGTCAGGACATAGATCACTTTATCTTGATAATCATTGTGCCTATACCTTTGTTTCCCCAGTTAGATTTTCTGGCCCATTATGGCTTTAAAGCTCTTTTATCTTTTTGGATAATGCACTAACTTTAGGACTGCTTCCTGGGCAGGTGCTACTTGATCTAAGATTTTACTCATAACCTGTTTTAGAATTGGTTCAGAAGTGTTTGTGGCACCATATTTTCACGTAGAGCAGCATCAGTTGAATAAATATTTTAAGAATATAAAGTGAAACATGCAAATTTTAGGATGAAAATCTAAATGTTATAAATGAAATTTTGAATAATCATAGGGAGTAGGGATGGCACTGGTACACAGATTCATCTGTGTTGTGCTCCTTCCATCTTTATTCACTGTTATCTAGACAATATAAAAACATTGGTCCATAGTCCATTTAATTTTACTATTTCTTGAAGCTATTCACTGTAAATATTTTCTCAACATGTTGCATGAACCCTAGATATATTTTACATCTTTGCAGGTAATTTAAAAGTTTTGAATTTGTGCAGGACTTGATCATGTTATCATTTTTTTCTGTGAATTATGTTCAGTAGTCATGCTTGCCTCAGAAATTCATCTTTCCAACATGTTCCACATTTTCTTGCCCTTACATCCTCCCTCATTGTTTCTTCTAATTTCTTTCATTCTGTATTCTGATAAAATAGATATTTCAGCAATAGCAGAATGTAGATGAGAAGATACAAAAATACAGCAGAGAAACAGAAGTGATCTTGCAGTCATGTGATGGGGGCTTCTTATTCCTTAAATTTAAGGCCCAGTGACAGGTCTCTAAACAGGAACAAAAGAATAAATTAAATTTTTGAGAGACCTTTGGGATATCAAATCCAAAGTTCACTAACCTGAATCCTTGATTAAAGCCATTCCATCACTAACTAATACTAAAATTATTGTTAATTATATTTTCTTAAATATTTTTGTACTTTAAGTCTATTGATCTTCCTAAGAAACAAGCTTGCAATTAGGCAGACAAACAAGACTTTACAATTACTTTTCTGGGGGACCCTCAACCTGGATTTTATATACCTGATGACAATTTTGGAAAAAGACTTGGATTTGGCCATTACGGTCATGATTGGTAATTACTCATTCTGAGTGACAGGACTTACACACCTGCATTTGAATACACAGTCAACTTCTACAGACAGCATGAATAAAGAATGGAGAAGGACTGTATTCATAGGAAGCTATGAGGTTTTCATTCAGTACATCTGTCTGGATGTTTCTACTGAAAAGTCTAATGAAACAGTAATCTACTTAAGTTGAACAACAGTCTATAGACTCCTCTACTACACACTTGGGAAACATAAAATTGGGCAGTAACTCCACTGTTCAATTCCTTTTTATGCCTTTACAGTTCCAGGGCCCTTTAATTATAAATAACAAAGTTTAGCCACTTAAGGTTAGGCAGTCTGTTCAAGTGATCCATTTCCACTTTTGTTTTACCAGACTGAAATAGTCTTGAGGTTTCCTGAAGTAGTAAAATAAAACATAACAAGTTTTCTTGGAGTTCAAAGTCTGTCTAGAGCCCGAATTTCAACAGGCTTTAGTGACTTAGAATGAAAATTTCTGTATCTGTGTTTGGAACAATCCATTGGGAATGGAAAATCTGGATTGCTTTAAGGATTAGTTCAGAAGCTTAGGGCTACTAGATACTAGTCCTTGGATTTCCTTAGGGATCATAGGAGGAAAGTCCAAATCATGTTTTCTCAAGTGTTTATCACCACGTTACTTATGCATAGTTCAGGACCTACACTTTTGTTTTCCTGTGGTCACCATATGAGATATGATGTATCTTCATCTTGTAGGCTAAACTCCTATGCATCTGATAGATCTAAGTGTTAAATAATTGCATTGCTACTTTTCTTGGTTGAGTCATCTCAATTACATTTTTATTGACCATCAGGTAAGACCCTAATTTATTTCATCCTCAAATGCTCTAAAAGAAAGGAAGCATTTAGAGAACTAAATTAACCTACGGCACAAAAGACCATCAAGAACAAGAACTATTATTTGCCAAAGAGCAATGAAAATATAAACCATAATTAAAAACTTGAACCCTTGAGACTTTCAGTGTCAACAAGATGAAAACAATATTATCTCTGTGGACAATAATATCATTGTCCATAGAGAGCCTTGAGTAATAAGTAACATAGTGTTTGCATATGTTGCAGCTTAAAGCTTTCAGGGAATCTAAGGGTAACAGGTGAGAACTGCCATTGCCATAGCAGTTCCCACAGTTGTTCTCTTATAGTGATAAGTGGTTTGTTTAATTGTGGAATATTTATATGCATATTATTTTTTGTTTTTTAAAATATAATAATGTATACTGGTACATTCATTCCATTGTTTCTCTAATGTATTTCTTGTGCTCCTCACTGATATTGCAAACTCGTCTCCGAAAACATGCTTCCTATCAGCATCATGAGAAGCTACCCTTATGAAGGTTGACATCAATACTCATATGATGTTATTGTAAGACCACCACATTTATGACTTTCATTTTTGTATTGTGAGTACTATCTATAAGATTCAATGAAAAAGTTTATTTTCTCATTTACTACAGCTTTGCTAAAATTATATTTGTGTGTAAAACTAATTTGAATAATTAGTGTTCTCTATGCAAAAGAGGTATATCATTAAGAAAAAATTCAAACTCTTTTCTTTGCCTTCAGCTTAAGATATTAATAAAAATAAAGTGCCCAATATTTATTTGCTGTATTGAATATCTTTGAACACTTTCTAGAATAATTTCCACTGGAATTGGGAACAGTTGGTATTCTTCGACTACTTTTATATTTGCTGATACTCCTAGATATTTAACATCTGTACATGTGACAATTTCTTTTAAAGTTATGACATTTATTTATTTATTTATCCATTCATGTTGATTTTTAAGACGTAGTTTCTCTGTTTACCTCTAGCTCTTCTGGAAAGAGCTTTGTATATTAGGCTGAGCTTCAACACACAGCCTGTTTCTGCCTTCCAATTATAAGGACTAAAGTTGTAGGGCCGTGTAGGATGTCTTGGTTTTTGGTGTGGTATAGGCTTTGAACCCCAGCCCCAATGGGGCAATGGCACATGTTCAGCCATACCCCCAGAACCCAGAGTCCTGACATGTGGTCTAAGATCTCCATTATTCTGCACCATTCACTCATGTAGGCTATACAGCCCCTCCCAAAGAGGTGTCACCAGCACAGGTAGAGGGCGTGACTATAGGCCTCAGCCCTAGAGAAATTTCCATATTAATGAGTTACCTAAATGCCAGAGGGCATAGCCAATTACCTATTCCTTTTCCCATACCCTCCCTATGCCCCCTCCCTATTTAACTCAGATCTGCCCTGAGTTTCAGTGTGTAGGGGGGTGCACATCCATATCCAAGTATCATCCATCATGTCAATAAATCCCGGACTTTCTCATGTTATTGGGGCCTGTCATTTTGCAGCTGTCATGGAGGACTTCCCTGGGTCCCACCCACACAACATAATTTGGTACAACTGATACACATGTTTGTTAGGATATCAATGTGTAATTAGTCCTTACCTTATATTGATAATCCTCTAGCAGACTAAGATACAAAGAAATCTGTAGTGATTATTAACCTATATAGTCCTGGATTCATGACTATTTTAGCAATGTAAGGCATGGCTAACATCTTATTGAGTTAATCCAATTATAGTAAGTAATTTGCCAGTGATGTAATTATGTGATTTTTTGGAACTGTGTAACATGAAGACTGAATACTCTTTTATGTTCCAGGTTTTGTAACTTATGTCAGTGAGGAATTATTTACTACCTATTAAATATTATTTTTTCTTAAACAAAGAGCTATATGTAAATAATTTGGTATTTATACATTGTCTGTTGATCATTTATAACTCTAGACAGGCCTCACCTCTTTGTATTGAATCACTTGCTATTGGGAATAATTCAGTAGAAGGCTGGTTCTCCCTATTTTTGTGATATCATTGTGCTCATTTGTGGTGTCATTGTGCTATGTTTTGGTATTCATGGTTTTTAATACATACTTTCCTTAGAAGTCCTATTTTTTAGAAATTTTTAATTTGTCTATTGTATGCTATCTATAGAATTTACATTTACACAAATGGTAGGTATCTCTTGGAAAATAACTAATAAGAATGATATAGGGCATTTTCTCTAATATGTTAGTATTGATAGAAAACGTTAATAACACTTTATTGTAAAGTGGAATGTAGAAAGCTGTTTTTTGTTGACAAAATTTGGTAACTTTATAAGAGGAGAATTCTCTGTGTTACATATATACAAATTTTAGTATCAAGATAATTATTTTATTATTTTGTTTGATTTTCTGGAATCTAGTCTTCTGGAGGCCTACCTTTGTCGTGTTCTATCCGTATAATTCTGGAAGACATGACTACTACCTTAATGACCTCTTTAGAAAACATATAGAAAAACATTTTCCCAAATCTTCTATCCTTTGGCCAGTAACCAGAAATGCCTTTATATTGACCTTTTATCCAGAGGAAAAATATAACTACATAACTCAGAATCACCCATTTTGAAAGTTAAATCAATCTAATACAACTGATTAACACTATCTTTCTGTTCAGCTCTCTGCCTAGAGCAACCTTCTATTTATCTATTTATCTGTTTGGATCTCTTGACTCAGAGCAGCCTGCAGTTTACTCCTCGAGTCTTTAAAGCCTTTTTCATGTGTTTCTGCTCACTTAATTCTTGCCCCATTTTTGTTACTATGACCTACTGGTCTTGTTGCAATCACCTTTGTTTCACTTCTGAATTCAGCCGGCTCTATCAGTTGATTGGTTCTCCAGTGCAGGAATGAGGATGCCTGCTTCCAATTCCCGCAGTGACCAAGTCTCATTTCTCATTTATTGTCTCTCTCTTATTGTCTTCTCTGTTTATTATCTCTTATTGTCTCCTTTATTGTCTCCTCATATTGCAAGGAAATACTGGGTATTTATAAGCACACGCAGGGGAACACAGCTGAAGACACTTTACCACGTGCACCATGCAGCTGTGGTCACTAAATAGCAAAAAAAGGTATGTGGGATAAACACGATGTTTATCAGAGTGTGCTTCAGCTGTTGTAGGCTGTTGAAAAACAAGTCTCTTATCAGGGTATATGGCTCGACATGTTTGCACAGATGATAGCCACTTTCAGCTAAAAGTCGGCTCCCAACACTCTCTGGATGAAGGGGTGATCCCTGCCATCTAGAATGAAAACTTTACCAATCCTCAGATGGTTGTGTGAAAGTCTGAGAATCTGGTAGCAGAAAGAGTGGAACTGTGCTGCTGATGAACCAGTCTGAATGAAGTTCAGCCCATTCATCCCTGAACCCAATTTTTCCTTCAGTCTGCAGTGTAGCAGGATTATCACACCCCGAAAGTTAAAGCTGCTTACACAAATTTTACCTTGATAGTGTTTTGTTGGTGTCCAGACACCACTGAATGGAGGCTGAACCCTGGACGCACACTTAAATGCCATGTAAGTTTTCTTCCTATATATTGGTTTCCACACCCATTTTTATATAATTTAATTTCTGACTGAAAATCAGTTTATTGCTATATAGGTCAGCTATGCAATAACACTTGAAGTAAAACCTAAAACCTAACTCTATCCAATGTCAAAACAATCTTGGAAAAATCTTGTGCTGGATTTTTTCATCCTTGTAACCACTTTGTGTTTTGCTCATATGTTATTCATATCCCTATGGACACATCTATTTCTGATTTTGAATCTATTGTATTACCTCTTTAATAATAAATTATTTGAACCTTAGTATTTTATATGTATTATAAAAGTGATTGTATTAATTCTGTATCTCATTTATTAATAAAATTTGTTCTGAATTATCAGGAATGAAAAAAGAACAAACACATAAAGTTGGAGGAGACCTGTCTACTGATACTGAAAGTCAGACCTCAGCCTTTTCCATGATTCTCATCTGCGTTTCTGGATAGAAAGACTGTGAGTAGTTGTCTTGTGATTTTAAACACAAGGAGACATATTTTTTATGTACAATAAAGGAGTAATAAAGCTGGTAGTACATCGTAATTGATACAATATATATAAATAATTATAAAGAAGATCAAACTAGAAAAATGTGTTAAAATTAGTGGATATGAATGATTTCACAAAGAGGTTTTGATCACTGACCACAGCAATTTATATATAGTGTATACCTTCATCAGGGTTCTCTAGAAGAACAAAACTGTTATAATGTGTAGTTTAATCAAATCTACCTATAATGTCTTGTCCAAATCATTTATTAATATATATATCTTATTTTAATATATTGTATATTATTTAATATATTATATATATTTATTAATATATATTAATAGGTATCTGATAAATGTGAGTCTCTTTCATGCATCTCTTCATTAAAATATTTCATCAGCATGTAAGAAGAAGAGTCTATATACTGCCCCTGACTCAGTTTGTTGGAATTCTTAACTCACTTGCTTTTCCTATGATTTTATGTCACAGCAGGCATACCAAGTCCAAAAGAGAGTATTTACTACCTGTATTTTTCTTATTCTTGCTGTAACATATTTCTGTATTAGTACTTCTTCTTTCTACCTCCTCTTTATTGGTATATATGGACATTACAGCAATACCAAAGTGAAGGGTACTTTCAGAGGTGTAGGTAGATAAATAAAGCAGATGTGAATGTTGTGATATGGGGCAATTCAACTATTAGAAAACATTTCTAGAGAAAAATGGAGAGAAGACACAGTGTCAGAGGTAAAAAGAGTAAGGGGAGTAGGAGATTCCAGGTTACCTTAGAACATCTAACCAAAAGTTCACATAGAAATGTTCATGAGATGAATTACTGACTCCTTGCTTATTTTCTTGCATATGTTTTATAAATTTGTGGAAAATAATTTAGAAAAATCATATTATCAAGAGATTTTTGAATGGTGGCTCTTATATAGGCAAGACAAATTATGAATTATTTAAGAATACTTGTCTTGGATTAAGGAAAATATTTCATAGCATCAATTTTAAGAAACAGCAAGCTATAGTATGTGTATGTACTGTCAGTTGGTCCTGCAGAGACAGGAGTACTTGAAAAGTTTAAGAACTAAGGCTGTGAAATCAGACCAAGGACCTGGAGTGATTCTTGATATATTTTTGTTTTCTTCAACCATGGTTTATGTATCATAACTAAATTAACTTCTCTTCAATTCCTCAAGCAGAATTTCTAATTCAGGCATCATCAGTTAGCAAAACTCTAGTGTGATTGGTAAAATATTGGCACTAGAGATGTCAGAAATAACTCTTATCATTATAGTCAATAGTGTCCTTACAAATGTCTACATGTAAGGCCCTGGATCACTCTATGTTGATAATATTTGTGACTATTCCCTCTTTGTTCCAGTTAGATTCTCTCTACCATCATGACTGTAAATCTTTCCTTGTGGATAATGCACCATCTTTAGGACTGCCTCCTGTGCAGCTGCTGCTTGATTTAAGATATTATTCTTGCTCTCATGGTTGTGTAGTAGACTATAATAAGAAAAATGGACCTTAATATAACAAATCAGTTTGAAAAATAATACTTATGTGCAGCTAATTATCAACACATTTCAAGTATGTATGTGAAAAAGTGTGAAATAATCAGGAAGCTATATATTCATTTTATGTTTATAGTTCCTATATACATGTAATGTTACAGGTATGAAGTATGAAGCATTAGCTGTTTAGTCTCCAAGAGACCTCCAACCTGCTCAACTGGAGATCAGATAGGAATATGATGAGCACCAAATACAATCATGTTCAAATTTTCAACCTTGCCTGTCAGCTGTAGCTAATGACTCTAATAGTTTCTTTGTCATTTCAACAAATGACATTTTGTATACTAAACTAAACTTGAACTATACTCTCAGGCCTACAACTAACATCATGGGGAGAATAGATGTGACAGCTTTTAAAAGATCATCCTATTGTGGCTTCATAACTGTTTCCATTTCCTCATTAAAAAAAGAAAGTCGAAAGATACTCAGATGAGTATCCAAGCTCTTCTACACCAAATGTTACATGCAGCTCTGTCTGTAGACATATTATAAAGTTATAAAGTTATATAATTATAAAGATTAATAGAGAAAGAATACATAAATGCAGATATGTTACTATGCAACATTGGGCCCTAAGGTTTGATAAATTTCTGTAATGTATAAGGGTCATTGTCAAGCAGGTGATGAGCAGAAAAATAAGCCTTGAAACAGGTACCTTCAAGTAAAAGCAGTCTAGAGAATGGGTGTCTTGGCAACTGGCTGATCTTGTAACTGATTTTTAACTCCCTGGAAAGCCTTTTAAAAAATATAAGTACCATTGCTGTCACTACAAGGATTTGGAGAGTCAGAGGAAGCTTTCAGAAATGTAAAAATAATCACTCTTTCAGCTCTAATTTTAAATAAGACAAAATTCCATTAAAACAAATTTTAAGGAATCCACTTGTTAGAAATTTAAATTACTTTATGGTATGCAGTTAATGAAATTAAAATATATTGTTGGGTTTTATTTTTTCTTAGAAAATGTTTAGTTCTGCATTAGTATTGGAGGTTGACCTCTGAACACAGGGAGGCACAGGACATCTTTGTGTTAGAAAAATCATGGATGTGCTTGCTTCTAGCTTAAATACAGACATATACCACTCTACAGGTGTAAACTTTTTGCCTTGTAGAAAACTTTGTATTATTTATATTAAGATTTGAGGCTCCATGAACATTTCTCATAAGTCATTTGTCTTGTAGTTACATCAGAGCAAGGTAATTTTTTCCACTGTAGCAATTAAAAACTATGATGTTTCCATACCACTGAACATAAATGAAAAACTCATGTGTCAATGATAGTTTTGATTGCAAATAGAAGTCATTACTAACTTACTTTATGTTATAATGTATTTGATGTTAGAGGGAAGAGTAGAGATTCCTGCTTACAGATTTTTCAATTTCTGGTTAATTTCTCCAATAATATAGAATAATGTTAATTTGAGACTATTTATCATTACATTTACAAAGTGCATTTTCAAATACTTTGTTATGTTTGTGTGTGTGTGTGTGTGTGTGTGTGTGTGTGTGTGAATATATTTCACTTGACAGTTGTGTAGGTAGCTGGCCTTCTACCTCTACCCATATGGTTTCAGAATATGTGCCAATGAGAAACAGATGTGTTCATTTTGTTTCCTGCTTAAGTTCTCATAATTTTGATTTTGGTTATCTGAGCATTAGTATAACCAATGTGCTTGCTTTTCTCATTATTTCTCATATTAGCATAGTGTTTTTATTCTATTAACTTGAGTTCAACAGTCTTAGAAGCTGTTTTAGCTTGGGTTCAGAGATGTTTCTGGCACCATAGTTTCATGTTGAACAGCATCAATTGGATAAATATTTTCAAAATATTACATGAAATATATAAATTCTCAGATGACAATCTGGATGTTATAATTGAAGATTCAAAAATCATAAGGCTGTCACAGGCTAAAGGTCCACAGGTTCAGCTGTTTGTCTCCCATTCAGTTTTTTTTTTTTTAATTTTTCCCTGTTGCACCATATTTTTCTGGAACCCCACCATGGCATATTTGAAAAGAAAAAAAGAAAAACCCTAATTTTGAGTTTTAATACAGAAATACTGACATATTCAGCATGATAAAGGGGACCTCTACTGGTTGGACAGGAATTGTCTGTGTGGTAATATAAAGTATTTCTGTCTGTGGGGCTAGAAAGTTGACTCAGCACTTAAGGGCAGTTGCTGCCCTTGTAGAGTCTCTGAATTCTAAAGGTGGACATGTATCAAGTGGCTCACAAACAGCCCGATAATTCGTATCTAGCTGATCTGACATTATCCTTATACTGCCCATTCTTGGATGGTTGTTTTGTTCATATCTTCTTATTTATTTAGGCCATCTGAGTTCAGTTAGTGTTATCCAAATGAATATAGGAGCTGTGTTATTCTGTTTTTCATTGGCAATATAGAAACATTAGTCCAGACACCAAGAAATGTGACTCACCTTTTCTTGAAGCTATTTACTGTCAGTATTTCTCAACATGTAAAAGAACCCTATATATCTTTCCTTTTTGCTAAAAATTTATTTATTTATTCATTCATTCATTTATTTATAAACATTCCATTCATTTATATCACAAATGATATCCTATTTCAGTTTACCCCTCAATCTCACCCAATTTCACCTCTGTTGTCTCCTCCCTCCTCTTGGCCTCTATGAGTGTGCTCTCCAACTCATTCACTGGCTCCTGACCCCCCTACTCCATCATCCTCCTATGCTGGGGCATCAAACCTCCACAGGGCCAAGGGCCTCCCTTCCACTTGTTGTCAGAAAAGGACATCCTCTGCTACATATTTATCTGTAGCAATGAATGCCTGCCCTTATACACCTTGGTTTTTGGTCTAGTCCCTTGGAGCCCTGGGTGGTCTGGCCAGCTGACCCTGTTCTTTCTGTGGGGTCATAATCCTCCTCTGCCTCTCCAGTCCTTCCACTAGCTCCCCTACCAGGGTCCTTAACTTCATTCTGATGGTTGGTTCCAAGGATCCACATCTGTGTTGTTCAGTTGCTTTCTGAACTTCCTAAGGAACCTCCAGCACCCAGTTTTTGTCAGTAAGCACCTCTGGGCAATAGCAATAGTGCAGGGGTTAGGTGTCTGCAGACAGGATGGTTCCCCAGGTGAGGATTTTCTGCATGGCCTTTTCTTCAATCTCTGCTCATTTGTTGTCATTGTTCTTCCTTTGGACAGGAACAATTTCTGGGTTAAAAACTTTGTGATAGGTGTGAGGCCCTATCCCTCAACCAGAGGCCATGCCTATCTACTGGAAATGGTCTCTACAGGTTCTGTCTCCCTTTATATGTGTATTTCAGCTATAGTCATCCCTGTTGTGTCCTGTGAGACTCTCATTTCCCTGGTGTCTGGGTTCTATTAGATGGATTTGTGCAGGCCTTGATCATGTTATCAATTATTGCTTATGGGGCTATGAGAGGCAGCTAGGTACCTAATTGAGCTTACGTTGACTCCTGAAGACTCTCTGGGATGGTAGGAGTTTGGCCTTGCTTCTGTGCCCCTGTCTCCTTTCATATAGCTCCTGCCCCCTCTCTCCCAAAGAGGTCTGTCACCATTGGTCATGTAGCACAGTGCCCCTACTAGCCTCTCCACAAGTAGAGGGCTTGACTCAGGCCACAGAGCCTCAAGATAGATCTCCATATTAATGAGATACCTAAAAGCCAGAGGGCACAGCCCATGAAGCAATCCTTCCCAGACCAACCTCCTTGCAAAAGGTATTTAACCTCAGAAAACCAGGGTAAAATTCCATCCATTTTCCACCATGACAATTAATATCTTAAGACCATAACCTATTTCTCTTTTTTGGGACCTGCTGTGGGGAACCCTTGAGAAGGACTTCAACTATGGAGCTGCAGTCTAATCTCCTACCAATGACCACTCTACCTTCCAGCCAAGTCAATAGAATCTCCTAGACCACAGGGCATTGGTGGTGCACACCTTTAATCCCAGCACTTGGTAGGCAAAGGCAGGTGGATTTCTGAGTTTGAGGACAGCCTGGTCTAGAGAGTGAGTTCCAGGACAGCCAGAGCTATACAGAGAAACCCAGTCTTGAAACCCCCACTTCCCCCCCCTGAAAAAAGAAGACTCTCCTAGACCAAGAGTTCTATCCAACTGGGACTCAAGCAGAGGTTCTCCTCTTCCCCTCTTCATCTGCAGGTAGATCTAGCACTCATGCCCCCACTGTTTACTCCTTCCACAGCCACTTAGAGCCTATAGGCCTAGGATCCAAATGGTTCTCAGACACCTTTGTGCCAGGGACCCACAACTCAAGAGTTCTGGGCACTGCAGGACTTCAGAATTTGTTCCTCACCCAAAGAATGGAGTCCCATTTCTACCTTTAGCCCAAAGTCCTCCCAGTGCCAGCATGGAGTGAACACAGTCAATTTTCTGGGCCTATGACTTTCTGAGTGGGGATCATAAACCCTTGGAGGGGCAGCAGCAGGACCCATAATTCAACTCAACTGGACTAATGCTCCCACACACATTACAGGCCAACAGCTGCTGTATGTTGTGTTCAGTAGTCATGCCTGCCTTTGAAAATAGACTTTCCAACCTCTTCAACATTTTTTTTGCCCTTACATCTTCTCAGGTTCTTCTTATTAATTTCTTTCTTTCTGTATTCTGATAAAACAGATTTTCTAGAAATGACAGGATGAAGACTTGCAGATATATAAATATAGCAGGAGAGCAGAAATGAGCTTGCTGTCATGTGGAGAGGGCTTCTTCCTACAAGAATATGAGGCCCAGTGACAGGTCTCTAAACAGGAACAAAAGGATAAATAGAATGCTTGATGAGATCAGAAGTTATACATATAAACAACAATTTTCAAGTTCCTTGTCTAGGGGACTCTGATCCAGGATTTTATATACCTGATGACAATTTTGAAGAAAGACTTGGAGATGGCCATTACCATCATGATTGTTATAGCTCCTTCTGGGTGAGAATCTTACACACCTGCATTGGAATCAACAGTCAGTTTCTACAGACAGCATGAGTAAAGAATGAAGGAGGCTCCTACTAACCAGAAGCTATGAGGTTTTAATTTAGTACAGCTGTCTGGAGATTTCTCCTGAAAAGTCAAAGGAAACAGTACTTTATTCAAGTTGTGCAGCAGTCTACAGACACCTCTAAGACAAACCGGGGAATCCTCAAAGTAACCAGTGATTCCACTGCTCAATTCTTTCTTATTCCATTTACAGTTCCAGGGCCCTTTAATTATAAACAACAAAGTTTAGCCACTTAAGAATAGGAAGTCTGCTCAAGTTATACTTTTACATTTCTGTTTCTTTAGACTGAAATAGTCTTGAGGTTTCCTGAAGTAGTAAAACAAATAATATCAAGTTTGTTTTTAGTTTAAAATATATCCAGGGCCTGGAATTCAATAGGAGTTTGATTAAGTGAGTTAGAAAAAAAGTTCTGATTGGGACTTTAAAGTGTGGATTGATTTAAGGATTTGGTCAGAAGTTGAGGGCTTCTAGATGCTAGTCCTTAAACTTACTTAGAGATCTCAGGAGGAAAGGTCTAAACATGCTGTCTCAAATGTCTATCACCTCTTTCCTTATATATATTTTGGGACCTACAGCTTTACTCTCCTTTGTTCACCATGTGAGATATGACATATCTTCTGAGGGAAGGAAACAGTACATTATAACAGGGTCTCTGTGAATGCACTGTCTTAATAATGACAGCTATTACCTTGCAGAGTACCCATTATGTATGTTACTCTTCTCTGCTAAGTGTTTCCTGATTCCTTTTTATTGTATGCAGAAACATCTGCTAGCATTGATAAAAGCATCAGGTTCTAAAGTTATCCATGTTTATGCATGAGAAAGGAAGGAAAGAGTGAGAAAACAATTGTGGTCTCATGGACATGTCTCAAGAGTAAGATGCTTGACTGATGATCTGTTGCACTGAGATGTCTCTGAAGATCTAGACTCATCAATCCATGATGAAAATAATTTTCATTTGTTTAATATAGACCTAACAATTTCCTCAGATTTGTGTCTATATCTCTAAGATTGCTCAAGTTTGTAAGCATATGTTGATTTGCAATATCTCAGATCTATGTACTAGCGAAACTGCTATTGTAACAACCAGAAGCAAAGAGAGTATTGTAGCTTGTGTAGGAGGTTAGGTAAGTTAGGGCTCAGTGTTTCTTAATGCTTACCTATCCTTTCTTAGGACTCTATGCAGTATGCCATTTAAAAATATATATATGAAACAGCATAATATTTATTTTCCATTCTAACCATACTTTGATTTTTTTCTATCAGAAGTTTATTGTATTGTTTTGATTTTCCATTTGCTTTCATGCAAACAAGCTGAACACTCCACTATCTAAATCACCTTTGTACATGAGCTGCATAATTGACTATTGCTCATTTGCTTCCTTACAATCTATAAATTTACAGGGCTAAAAGTTCACAAGAAACAATCTAGCTTAATTTTTGATGGATCAAGATGGCATTTACACAGGCCACAAAACCTTAGGAATTATTTAGTGTTACTAGAATATGATAAGGGAAGTATTTTTTAAAATATCCCCATATCTAGGGTCTAGGTTAATTGAGGCTTCTGGTCCTCCTACAGGGTTGCCTTCCTCCTCACCTTCTTCCATCTTTTCTCTATTTCAATCACAGGAGTCACCAGCTTCTGTTCATTGGCTGGGTACATGTATCTGAATCTGACTCTTTTAGCTGCTTTTTGGGTATTTTCAAGGGCAGTCATGATTGGTTCCCTTTTTTCCCTATTTGCCTCAGTAATAATGTCAGGCTTTGGGACCTCCCCTTGAGCTGGGTCCCACTTTGGGCCTGTCGCCTTCTTTTCCTTGCGCACCTCTCCATTTCTAGCCTTTCAGTTATTTCAGACAAGAAAATTTATGGGTCAGAATTTTATACTGTGAGATTGCAATCCCCTTCCTCACTTGATGCCATGTCTTTCTGTTTTAGGTGGGCTCTACAACTTCACTCTTTCTACTGTTGGGTATTTCATCTAAAGTCCCTCCCTTTGAGTCTTGAGAGTTTTTTTTAACCTCCCTGTTCTCTGTTGCATTCTAAAGGAAACCCCCAAACATCCTACTTGCTGAGGTTGTCTGTTGTCATTTTTCTCTTGCCCCTCAGGTGGTCAGTTCCTTACCCTCACCCAATACCAGATCATGATTACCTCTATCCTTCCACTTTCCTTCTCTGGTCCCTTCCTCCCGTCCAACTTGTTTTTGCTTTCTTCTCCTAAGTTGGACTGAGGTGTCCTCACTTGAATCCTTCAGCTTGTTGTCCTTTTTGAGTTTTGTGGACTGTCTCTTTGGTATTCTGGGTTTTTTATTGGCTAACATCCATTTATTAGTGAGTACATAGCATGCATGTCATTTTAGGTCTGAGTTATCTCACTCAGGATTATATTTTCTACTTCCGTCCATTTGCCTCCAAAACTCAGGATGTTCTCATTCTTAATAGATGAGTAGTACTCTAATGTGTAAATGAACCACATTTTGTATCCATTCTTCTGTTGTGTGACATCTGGGTTGTTTCCAGCTTCTGGCTATCACAAATAAAGCCATTATGAACACAGAAGAATAAGTGTCTCTGTGGCTTGGTAGGGCATTTTTGGGTATATTACCAAGAGTGGTATTGCTGGGTCTTCAGGTAGATCTATTTCTACATTTCTGAGGAAACTTCAGATTGATTTCCAGGGTGGTTTTACTAGTTTTCAATCCTACCATCAATGGAAGAGTGTTTCTCTTTTTCTACATCTTTGCCAACATATGCTGTTGCCTGTGGTTTTAATCTTAGCTATTATCATTGATGTAAGGTAGAATCTTAGGGTTGTTTAGATTTGCATTTCTCTGATTACTAAGGATTTTGAACATTTCTTTACATCTTTCTCAGCCATTTGAGATTTCTCCGTTTTGAACTCTTGGTTTAGTTTTATACCCGATTTTTATATGGTTGTTTGGTTTTTTGGTGGTTAGCTCCTTGAGTTCCTTATATATTTTGGATATTAGCCCTCTATCAGATATGAGATTAGTGAATTATTTTCCATTCTGTGCATTTGCACTCTTGAATTTCCAAAAGCTAGAATAAAATGGACAATTATTCGACCAGTTCAAGCCAGATAAAATTCCAGTATGACTGTTGGCTTTACTAATGAAAAAAAGTCCTAATAGCGTAGTTGTTGGCATTTATTTAGGTGATGGAGGAAACTGAATAATATTTATTCTGAGATGCATGCTCTAAGATAAATGTTCCAGTAGATGGTGCCATATCCACACACACACAAATGATGAGAATGATGTCAGTTCTTATTAGAAAGAACACAAGGAGTTTGGATAAGGAGGGGATAGTTTGTTAGCAAAATTCTTGTGCAAAAATGATTTGAATTTTTCCAAAGATACAGCATTAAAATATTAAACTAAATATCTCTCTCTCTCTCTCTCTCAGAGAGAGAGAGAAAAGATAGATTAAGCAGAAGTAATCTTCGTGGCATAGGATATTCCTTTTTTTCCTTTTTTTTTTTTTTTGGTTTTATTTTTTTTGAGACAGGGTTTCTCTGTATAGCCCTGGCTGTCCTGGAACTCTGTAGACCAGGCTGGCCTCGAACTCAGAAATCCGCTTGCCTCTGCCTCCCAAGTTCTGGGATTAAAGGCGTGCACCACCACCGCCCGGTGTGGCATAGAATATTCTTATACTTAAAAGTATTTCTAGGAGAAATGAAAAGAAGACACAAGGTCAGATAGCTAAACATAAACCAACAGGTGTCTCTGCAAGGGACGGCGTGCATTTTGCATGTTCCCAGACTCTAGGCTCCTGACAGGCCAAAGACCTCCATTGATCAGAGCCTTTCAGTAATGTAGGACAATGCCCCTACCAGCCCCTCCAGAGTTAGAGGGTGTGACTACAGGACACAGAGCCTCAAGAGATCTCCATATTAATGAGATACCTAAACACCAGAGAACATAGCCAATTAAACATTTTTCCAGACCCTCCTGCCTGCAAAATGTATTTAACCTCAGACCTGTCCTGAGACCAGAGGGTTACAGCTTCATCCACTTTCCACAATGACAATAAACCTTTTAAAACCATGGACTCTGTCTCGTCTTTGAGGCCTGCCATGGAGAACCATGGAGGAGGCTTTCAACTAATGACCTGCTGAATCTTTTGTGGAGAACTTCTCTGTGTTCCAGCCTTGGAGGCCCAGCTAAGTCAAGTGAGCTAGCTGAGCCAGACATGACCCAGCCAAGCAAGTTGTCGTATCCAAGAGTGCCCAGCCAAGCGAGTTGCTGTAACCAAGAGTCTCTACCTCGTGGCTCCAGGCCAGCACCCTGATCTCAGTTCTTCTCTGGCCTCCGACCAGAGCAGCACCTTGTTGCCCAAGGACAGAAACCAGCAGGTTTTCATCTAGCTTCTTCAGCCCAAAGACCTCAGGCTTGAGAGCTCTGCTTCTGTAGGTCCCAGGCTGAGACCTCTCCATGCCCATGTGAAGCCCTGCAGTTTCTCATAGCCAGGTGTCCTCCTGGCATCCCGTAGAGTGAACTCAGTCAAATTCCTGAGCTTCTGCTTCCCGAGCTGCTGTTCCAGCCACTTGTGGGACAGATGCTAGGGAACGACAGTGAAGCCCAACAGGACCCATGCCCACGTGCAAGAGCCACAGACACACATATACATATATACATATACACATACACATCATACACATACACACACACACACACACACACACACACACACACACATACACACACACACACACACACACACACACACACACATATATATATATATATAAAATCTCCTATAACTCGCTAGGTACTGACAGACACTTTTGAGTAAATTTTAAAATACCTATGGGGAGATGTACTATCTTGTAGTGATGCTATATAGACAAATAGATTATTTGTAGGTTCACTCCCTATAGAAATTTAGATTTTATTCAAATAATTTTAGAAAAAAATTATAGAGATAGTCTGATTTGTTAAAATGATGTAATAATTTAGAGTCAAATAGAGAATATAGCTACTCCATAATAATAAGCAAATGCTACATATTAAGAAATACAGTGAGCTTTCATAATGACACTAATAAAAGAAATAGAATTGGGACAATTTTTAATGCCATAGGAAAAACATTTAGGTCCAAAGATGAACTCAAAAGATTGCAGAGGCATAAGACAATGCTATGTGAAAACTATTACTTTGAGCATATGATGAATATATTCTAATGAAACATTGCTTTGTATTTAAAATCAATATCCTTCTCTTCTATTCTATTTACTATTTTATCTTTGATGTAATTTTCTATAGAATTTTTTTGTATAAGAAGATACAAAAAGACCAGACAAAAGAAATAACTAGTTGGCTGAATGGTTTGGGGGCATTTACTCTATCCATTCGTCTATCTATCTATCTATCTATCTATCTATCTATCTATCTATCTATCTATCTGTTTGTATGTATGTATGTGTTTAAGCATATATGCATATACATAAGCTTGGATGAATATCTTTGACAGATGAAATGTTTGAATGTATATATGTCTGTCCATAATTGCCTGTATAAAGCATCTTAATTTTTTATTTCCTTCCTCTCTGGTTCACAAAGAGTTAACCAGCTTAGGCAGAGAAGCTTTTGGCTGATTCACTGAGAAAGGTATACCAGCAATTAATCCTTTCACTTAATTCCCTGCTACTAAACAGTTTGTGTTAATTGTCAGATATTAGCACTTATTAAAGCACAAGTAATCAAGAACTAAGAAAGAGATAATTTTGAGCCCATAATGAAGCATGGAACTGTTAAAAAGTGTTAAGGTTTTAGTACAGAACAGTAAGAAAGAGTTAAGATTCCCTAATCCTTATTTAAGTATAAAGAATTAAACAAAGCACAAAAGTTATGTTTAATAAAGCACAGTGTTAAAGAGAAAAAAAAGCCAGAATTTTTTTTAACCATATAATAATCAAGAAAGTTTTTAGAAACTTTATAATTTATCAGCAAACACTTAGTGTAGATTCATAGCTAGAAGTCTAGAGACCATTAGTCTTTAAACTACACCTGGAAACTATGAGTCTTTAATGCCACGTCGGATGCTGTGTCCTACTTCAAGCCCATTGCAGGCTGGGCATAGTGATATTATGAACTTAAAGAATGCTGCTCTGTTGAGCTCTGATGCTGCAGATAATGCAGATAAAATTATCCATGGCCTGAGCTCAGTATTTCCATTTTGAACAAACCTCAGGAATGGCATATATAGCTTTATCAGGCTAGCCCTTCTTGTCCTGGAAATATTTTTATTCTTCCCATCATGTTAAAGCTTATCTTTAACAACATCAACATGTTGGCAGCCAGAGTACATGTCTTGTACTTCAAAATGGACCCCCAGACAGAGTTACTAAATTAACTGACTAAGGATGTTGAACATTTCTTATAAGTTTTTCTTTACATTCTAGATTCTTTGGTTGTGATTTTATTTTTTTACATCTGTAACCTACTTTTAATTGGGTTTTTTTGTTTTTTTTGGAATTTAAACTCTTGTATATTTTATATATTTTGAATATTAGCCCTCTGATAGATGCCGGGTTGGTAAAGATATTTTCTCATTCATTTGGCTGCCTTTTCTTTTTAGAGTCTCCACTGCTTTATAGAAGCTTACATTTTTATGAAGTCATAATTATTAACTATTGATTTACAGCCTGATAAACTGGTGTTAACCACAGGATAATTTCTCCTGTGCCAATGTGTTAAAGGATATTTCCTATTACTTTTCTATTAGATTCAGTGTGTGGTTTTATGTTGAAGTCTTTGATCGCCTTGGACTTGAGCTTTGTGGAAGGTAATAAATATTTAGTTTATTATATTCTTCTACATGCAGACTCAAAAGGACATGCATGGTATGGTCTCACTGATAAGTGGGTATTACCCAAAAAGTACAGAATACAGATTATATACCAAAGACTCCCAATAAAGTTAAACAAGAAGAAATAGCCAGGTGATTCAGTGATGCTTGAATCACTCTTAGAAGGGGGAACAAAATAGTCATGGGAGTCAGAAAGTGTGAGGAACTTTGGTGGAAAGGGATAATGGGGGAGCAGAATCAGTTATGAGAAGAGAGGACCAGAGAATGAATGAAAGGAAAAAATGGAAATTCACAGCTTCTGAGGGTGGGAGTAATTTCAAGAAAATCCCAGAAATCTGGGTTGGGGTCGGCCCCCATGAGTCAATTGGCATAACCTTACCAGAAATGCCCAGCAGTGATATTATGGAAATTGAAGAGATAACCTCCAGGAGCCAGGCAGGATTCCTATTGAAGACATGGACACCAAACCAACTGCATAAGTTTAAAGTCAAAATTGCTTCTATCTCAGAGAAAGGCATAAACATGGATGTAATGGGAACTGTAGGAATGACAAACGAGTGACTGGCTCAACCCAAGACCCATCCCATGGGCAGTCATCAATCCCTGATGTTATGTTATGCTTATAGATATAGCATAGCTGTATTCTGAGAGTCTCTACCATGCATCTAAGTGAGACAGATGCAGATACACACAGCCATGCATTGGATGGAGGTCAGGAAACTCGATGGAAGTGTTACAGGAAAAAATGAAGATCCTAAAGGCAAGGACAATCCTACAGGAAGATCAATAGTGTCAATTAACCTAATCACCTGGGAGCTCCTGGAAAATGAGCCAACAACCAAACTGCATATATAGATTAGCCTGAGGCCCAGGCACAAATGTAGCAGAGGGCTACCTTTTCTTGCCTCAAGGAGAGAGTATGTGCCTAAACCTTCAGAGACTTGCTGTATCAGGGTGTGGGTATACCCAGGGGAGGATCACCATCTCAGAGCTGATGGGGATGAAGAAGGGGGAAGACCTCTGTGAGGGGATACTTGAAAGTGTGGGTAGCCTTTGGGATATAAATGGCAATATTAATTAATAAAAAGATGACATTACAGGGAAAAGATTAAATTATTATCTAAAGGAAGAGAATTAAGAAAATATTTATTATACAGAGTCCTCTTAATTTTTTTCAAAATCTGTAGACAAAGCCTGTGGTTTTTAAATATGATAGTATATGGTCTTTCATAAATCCATATATCCAGCCATACCTGAATAAATCAAGGAGACACCAATATATTATCCTCTTAGACTTCAAGTTCACATTTGTTTGTTTTAAACTTCCAAACATCAATTAGTGCTGCTCATATAAACACATGTGTGAGGTCATATTCCCAGACAGTGTTTTGCCAGAAAAAGTAGTATAGGTTCCACGAAATGTGACTCCATATCTCTTTCTATATCTACTGCATAAGTCCTTTTCACATGTATAATAGCTCTGTATACCTCATTTTACTTGCTAAATATTTTTTATCTAATTATATCTCATGATGATTATATGTAAGGTTTTCTCTGATTTCAATATGCAATTACCAATCCAAGTCTAGAAGACCATATCTCTCACCTCTCCATCACATTTTCTTCCTCTAGCATCTTTACTTTTTACTTAATCATACTTTATCTCATTTTCTGGTTGAAATTGATAAACATGGAAAACATAAATGAGCTCACTGACATTGCAATGAGACAAGGCAGGGGCATTTATTCCTTAAAAAAAATAGGTTTTCAGAATAAATTAAGAGACAGCTAAGGGGCACATGGATAAAGAGAAACAAAAGGGAAGATGGGAGGACCATGGGTTCTTTGGAAACATCTAATTAATGCTCTACTCAGCAGTATTTTATACTTGGGGTGATACTATCCCTAAATAATACAAAAAAAACCCCTTTCTCCAACACTGATTCTTCTATCATTCTCTGTGAATAATCTATCCTATGAGTTAGGTATTCTGGAAATTTTCATTTTAGTTTAGAGAGTAATACTAATCATATTAATAAACCAGATAGACAATACTGGAGAAAGACTTGGAGGTGACCAAGTCTATCATACAGTTTCAAGTGTTCTTTCTGAGTGAGTGGGCAGAAATTATTATGAATCGTACTGTTGGAAGCCTAGTATATTTTTGTGTGTATCAACAGTAAAGAGAAATAGGATGATTCTAACCCCATAGAGCTGTGATGTTTGATCTGGTATCCCTGTTTAGAGATTTCTTCTCAATAATCCGGAAAAATTAAAGAAGTTGCCTAAAATTGAGTCAAAGGTTTCAGTAATTTTCATGTCTTGGATAAGAGTGGACAGACTCTACTAGATCAATTGTTCTTACCCTGTGGGTACCACCACACCCACTTTGGTTGTCAAATGTAACCTCTTTAAGAAACATATGTAAACAGAGGTATTTGTATTATAGTTCATAACAGAAGCAAAATAGTTGCACCTAAGAAGTAGAGTGAAAATAATTTTATGGTTTGTAATTACCAAGGGGTTCTATAAAGTGATACAACATTAGGAAGTTAGAGAACCACTTTATCTATGCTTCCCAAAAGTCAAAGTGTTTAGACTGTAACACTCAATCCCTTCTTAACAAACACTCTAATTGATGGTCCATAAGCTGTGCATATCTAAGTTCAACTAGTAAGTCTAGGTTATCTCGTTTGAAAGTTAGCTCTTGTATTTCCATCCAGCCCCATGCTCCAAAAAATAAGACTTAGACTCAAAATATTTTTACAATGACCTTGGCTATATAACTAGGCTATTTTCTTTTCTTTTCTTTCTTTCTTTCTTTCTTTCTCTCTTTTTTTTTTTTTTTTTTTTTTTGATTTTTCAAGACATGGTTTCTCTGTGAAGTCCTGGCTGTCCTGGAACTCACTATGTAGACCAGGCTGGCCTGGAACTCAGAAATCTACCTGCCTCTGCCTCCCAAGTGCTGGGATTAAAGGTGTGTGCCACCACTGGCCGGCTCTAGGCTATTTTCTTAATAGATCATAACTTAATAAAACTCATTTATTTCTACTTACATTCTGCCATATTGCTGGTCATCTGTGCTCAGATACTATGTGGCCATCTTGTCAGATCCTCCCAGGTTAATCTTTAAGGCCTGGCTCTATCCTAGAATTCTTTCTGCCTCATGGGTATCCCAGATGCTATTCTACCTCTTCATATAGGCCATATATTTTAAAATTGATATTTGCTAAGTTCATACCAACACAAAATAGCCTTTCTACTAGTCTGGACATAGGCAAACAATTTCGTTTTTCTGTATCTTTTTCTACCTGGAAAAAACATAATTTTGGTGGATGTACTCAAAATAAACTTTAATAAGTTTGCTTTGACGTCAAGGTGGACTTGGTCTGGAACAAAGATGTTATTCAATGAGTTAGTAGAGAAAAGTTATATCTCTTTATAGGAAAATTTTAGGATAGTTGGATTACCTAAGGAAATTTGAGGATTTGTTGAGAACTCACAATTCTACTAGAAGCTGTTCTATATATGTGCTTTGAGACCTCAGTAAGAAAGGCATGAACATGATTACTCCACTTCACTGATGTAGACTTGCATACTTTACTTTACTTAGGTCTCTATATGGAATGTACTAAAAGTCCTCTGTATGAGAAAATAGAATAGCAAGACAGGATTTGTTAAGCTAGACTGTCTGACAGATAACAGCTATGAATTTGCAGATGTCCTTCCGATGTGTGTGTGCCTTTTCTACTGTAGGATCTTTCCTTTCCTATTGTGTGTACAAGGAACTCTACATGTCTTGCCAAAACAACTGTGTTTTAGAGATCTTCTTGATTATGTGTATGGAAGAACTTAAAATTAAAAAATAATAACTTCAGAGTCTAAGGATGTGGCCAACTGGAAGAAGCTTTCCTAATAGTTAAAGATATGAACTTTCTCTGTAGCACCAGAATAATCAGTGCAGGGGGGAAAATGAATTTACTTTTTCTAAAGGAGACTTGACTATTTTACCAGCATTGTTACACTAAGTCTGAGATGTCTAAAACTTGGGAGCTTATGTCAGTTTGCAGAAGCTCAGATCACAAAGCTAAACAAGCTGCCAACAACAACCAAAAGAGTATCTCCAAGTTTGTGTCATGGGTTAAAAACATTAAAGTTCAAATATGCCTTAATGCTTACTCTTCCTGTCTAATAACTCCAACTACTTCATCAATTTTTAAACATTTTTGAGAGGTAATATTCTTTTATTCCATGCTACCTGCTTTGACTTCCACCAAATTTCCCATTGGAAATGTGTACCTTTGTTTTCATTTTCTGGTTGTTCTCACACAATGAAGATTAGCTTTCCAACAACAAATCATCTACTTATAAATTAAATTATGGAACTGTCATTTAGTGTCTTAGATACAGATTATTAATTTCCAAAAATGGGTAAATCTGAATGGTTACTCTGTTTTTTGTTTTGTTTTTTTTTCTTTCTTTTGTTTATTTTATTTTGGTGAATCTTACATAACCAACAATTATTAGGATTTATAATAACTGGAATTGCATAAGGAATCTTTATGAATACATACACTAAAATTAACAGAGGTATCCAATGGGTGTGGTTACAATCACTCAAACTGATAAGGTCAAGATAACCAAGGGAAGTTAGGCACTGAACTTTGAAATCATTCTTCTATGTTCAGAGCACCTAAATTCTTCTATTTTCTTCTTTCTTCTAAATTCTTCTATTTTTTTAGATTTTTCATCTAAATTCTTAATTTTCATGGGTACAATATCGAGTTTTTTTTCTTCTCTGCCTCATACAATGTTTCCATCTTAGAGAGCATCTATAATACCTCTTGTTTGGTCTTTCAGGCTTCTCCACAGTATAGAAATCTTCTTATATCAATGGTAAAGGTTACACAGAAAAATTCTATGTCTTGGGTTGCTCTGTCTTTATTAACCTTGAAACTATAACCTTATTTTACCCCCAAATTAGATAATCCCTCCCATTATAGCTTTTGACTTCTTATTATTAATTTTTTAGCCTCTCTCTGACCATTTTCTGTCCAAACTAAATCATGTGAAAATAGTAAAATAGTAATCATAGTAAAATATAATGGGGAATGTTGATATTAATTGGTCATTTATTTAGAAAACTTTATACTCATAAGCAAATAGTACTGGTCAACCATTTGGTGCCAGAGATGGAAAGAATTATTAAAATTTTTGCTACTATATACTTTTGGCTGCTTCTACACACAGAAAAAGAGATAGAGATTTGAAGCTTAAGTTCTAGCAGATTTCTTCCATAAAGACCTCTACCTGTATATCTGAGGAGTAAACAGGAATGTTATGAGCACCAAATATGAACAGAGCATTAATCCTGTCTGATATCTGTGACTATTCTTATTGTTTTATTAGGAATGCAGCAAAATATTTTTTTCAGGACTGTACTCAATGCCATACAATTTATATCTTAGAATATTTATCTCTGTGAGCTTGTGAAGATCAACAGAGTATGCCTTTCTGAAAGTTTTAATGGTCACATGTGATAGCAGTGAAGGTCCAGAGACTCTTATGACAGTATGAATATCCAGCATCTCCTTCAGACATTTTATATGCAACTCAGCCATAAACTAATATTCTAGTCAGAGAACTGTAACACACACACACACACACACACACACACACACACACACACCATAGTTGAAGACAAGTGGAGGGAGATTCTACATACTCAGCTGTTGTGAAATCAGTATCTTATCTAAACAATGCTCTGTGGTGCAGCCATTTCCTTTGGGCTTTCACAATCTAGTAGACAGGACACCACTTTTGCTTTGTATATAAGAGAGGAACTACTTCTGTTACTCTGAGCAAATGTTTATAGTATTAAATATGTGACAAACTGATCTTAATGGAATATCATGGACACAGGTAATACAATGCTATGTAGTCTCTGTAAACACTTGCTGATAACAGAATATTTGGTTCTGTGCTATCTAGTCAACCTTCTTTTAGGTATGACTGGAGTTATTTGGACTTCAGAGTTCAGAAAAATTCCTTAGATTAATCTAAAGTGATAAAACATCATAGGGTAGAATACTGCCACCTTGTAGCAGCCTATGTAAATCTGAGTATAAATTGTGATTGGAAAGAAATTTGAGAGTAGAGAATGAAGTTTCCTCAGAAATGTAGAAATAGATCTACCTGAAGACCCAGCAATACCACTCTATGAATTCCTATGTCTGTTAGTATTGTTTTATCTGAAAAATATTGTTTCATGTAACTTTCAAGCATCACTGGCTGTATTAGCCTCTTTCTGTCTCTTTTTCAACAGGTCTATGAGTCTTTAGGAGATGGCTTTGATGAACATATATTATTTAGGACCCATTACACCAAAGTCTCTCTGTCTCTATTTATATTCTATCTGAATATCTTTATTTTTAAATCTACTGCAAGAATAAATAATCCTGTGTATTTATTCTCTAATGATCTTCATATAGCGGTATGATTTAATATGGGAATTCTGAAATATATCCCATGTATTCAAGTTTCAAAGCCCACATGGGGTGACAGAGCCAACTCATAGTTGCAAGTGATGCACATGTCTGTGGGGATAGCAAAATGTAATTAGTACTTATTTACACTGAAAATCCTCTAACAGATTAAGAGATGAAATAGTTTTTATAGGTTATTGACCTATTTAGTTCAAGGTACATGTCTGTTTTAGCAATGTAAGGTATGGTTTCCATCTTATCAATGTAATACTAATTATTACAAGTAATTTACCAATGCCATCATTATGTGATTTTGGCAACTGTGTGGCTTGAAGACAGATTACTGTTTTATGTTTCAGGTTTTATAAATTATGATAGAGAAAACTTGTTTACTATTTATTAAATATTATTCTTTAATAAATATAGTTATACATAAATAATCTGTTATTTATACATTGTTAATCATATGAAATACTGCTTAGTACTCACCACTTTGTATTGAATAGCTTGCCATTGGCATTACTCCAGGAGAAGACTGGTACTCCCTCTTTTTTGTAATAAAATTGTGCTAATTTTTGGTGTCATTGTGGGTATTTTGGTATTCATATTTTTAGTAGACACTTTCTTTTAGAAGAGATGTCCTATTTCTTAGGAATTTATACTGTGTCTGTCCATTGTATGCTAGCTATAGTGTTTACATTAACAGAATATTGTTGTAATCTGTAGGAAAATAACCACAAAATATGCTATAGAGGTTTTTCCCTAATGGCTTAATATTGAAAGCATTCCTTAATAAGATCTTCTTGTAAAGTAGAATGTAGAAAGCTGATTTTTTGACAAAATTCAAGGACTTTATAAAACGACAGGTCCCTGTGTTACTCTTGTTCCCATAAATATGTGGGGTTGCAATTGAGCAGCACAGACACTACCTTATTTCCTTAGACTTCAATCTACTATACAAAAAAACAAATTTTGAGGAATGTACAGTGGTTAGAATCAGAAGTAGGGAGGAAGTAGCATATATTGTTATGAAGAATGAAAAATAATATGGTCCTTTTCAAAATCTGTAGACAAAGCCTGTGGTTTTTAAATATGATAGTATATGGTCTTTCATAAATCCATATATCCAGCCATACCTGAATAAATCAAGGAGACACCAATATATTATCCTCTTAGACTTCAAGTTCACATTTGTTTGTTTTAAACTTCCAAACATCAATTAGTGCTGCTCATATAAACACATGTGTGAGGTCATATTTCCAGACAGTGTTTTGCCAGAAAAAGTAGTATAGGTTCCACGAAATGTGAGTTAGAGCAAACCTGCAAACACACTGATTGTTTTTGACTCCTTGATGCCTTTACAGGAACTGGGGTTAAGGTGTTTGACTCCTTTGATGAAATCAATCCATCTTGTCCTGATTGTCTACAGCTTGGTGTTACAAACTGTGTACAGCTTGGTATTGCATACTGATAAGAAAGAAATGAACACAGTAATTTTCATTGTGTCTGTGTACTAGTGGAAACCAAGAGACTTTGTCCTTTCATCTTATTTCCATTCTGTCTTTGGCAAGCAGGTCTCCATGGCAGATCATGGATATTTGTGAAATATTACTACTTTGACTAGAGCAATACTGACAGTAGTAAAAAACTTAAAATTGTATGTGTTACAGTAAATGTTATATTCTCTTTGAAGATAGATATTAAATATTCCACATACAACATATAATTTTAGGACTATCCAGATTATATAAACACTGTTTTAAAAATGAATTCCTATTGGTATTGTTCAGATTCAGGAAATACTCCAGAATTTTATCAGGCAAACTAAGTACCATGTGGACTGGACATGGATGGAAAATTAAATATTTTCCTGCCATCCACTTTTGATTTTTCTATTTCCATAAGAAAACCCAGGGAGAAGGGGGTGAGAGATGAATCAGCAGCACCGATGGAGATCTCCTAGGTAACCACAGGATTTGATGTCCATGCCTAGATATGAGATCTCTCTCCTAATTGGTTCTGATTTCATTCTCTATTTCAATGCACAAAATCTATCAATCAGAAGCAAGGAGAGCAAATAAATTTGTCTGCAGAGGTAGATTTGTTCAGTCAGGCTGCTGGCTATAGTCTAGGACTTATCTGGTCCTGGATATAACTAGTGCCAGACTGAATGGTGCTAAAGAGAAAGGAGGGTGCTTGTGAAACTATGAAGAGACCAAGCCAAAGGAAAGATGCCAAGATTGTGTTTGTTTGTTTCAGAGTCTCCATGCTCTGATTTATTGCCTTCCCATTTTGTCTGCTTCCCAAATTGCTTGTATTGAAGCTCTCAAAATAGCCTTTCCTCATATATTGATATCTAATAGAATATCCTCCAAATGATGTTGGAACACTAAGTGAAATTTTCCATCCATGTCCTGCCCACATGCACTCAGATGGCATGAAGAAATTGTGGAGTATCTTCCTGAATCTGACAATACTAATAGGAATTCATTGTTTAATATAATGTTTATATAATGTGGATAATCCTAACATTACATGGTGTAAGTGGAATATTTGTAGTCACCCTATAGGAAATTCAGGTATTAGCTTTTGAGTGTGATTTTCTAGTCTCAGTAAAGCAGGGCTGTGTCTTCGGCAAAGAATATACAAGATTCAAGCTTTAGCTTGTGACAAAGACCAGAGATTTTCTGACTTTTTTAAATCCTTAGATCAGCCACTGTGAGAACTGCTATGGCAGCAAATGTCCTCAACATACCAACTTGGAGTCTGAAAAAAATTAGATGGAACTATCAAACACAGATACTATTATAACCATAAACCAAGCACTCTTGGAACAGAGATGCTGGTAGCATATTACCATTAATGGCAAAAGCCATTCAACAATACAACCTTTTAAATTCTGTTGTTGTCCTTGTATTTCAGTAGATTTTCCAGCATGTTTGTTCTTCCAGGTTAGTCCTTTGCTAACTAATAGCTCAGTGGAGTCATGAGGCCTTGAGGGAAATCAATACATCAGGTTAGGATCATCTCCACCTTTGTATTACACCATGTAAAAGGAAGAAATGGACTACTAAGTAATTTTCATTGTGTCTTTATACTTTTGGATACCTATAGTCCAAAGATTTCATAATATCTTCCTGTCTTTAGAGACCAAGTCTCTGTAATATAACCAGGATGTTTATGAAAATGTATTACCTTGATTTATATATTTCTGACAGTAGAAATCACATTACATCTGTATATGTGTCAGAAAATGCCATAGTCTTTAATACCACATGTTAAATGTGCACATACACCATGTTTGGTTGTGAATATTCACTGCATATAAACATTATTATTAGTACTGTATTTCACTTACTATTGTGCTGATGTTCGAGACACTTTAGTATGTTATGCAAACAGAATATAAGTGGAGCAGTTCATAGGCAGAATATTGCATTTAGTATTCCAACATCACTTTTAAGAATATTCTATTAGACATTATTTTTCTAGGAAAGAATATAATCAAAGCATACAACAGAATCAATTCTTAAAGGAGACACAGGCACATCCCAATTAGTCAGCAGGCAGCCTAAACTGCATAAAAGTGTCACAGTCTTTGGGCTCATAAAGGAAAAGACATTTTCTTACAAACTGCTTGGATCTAGGAAAAAGTATTCGAAATTAGGGATAGCCCCAGGGATCGACTGACTTATTAATTTGGTGGTCAGCATAGAGAGAAGGTAAAAACAATTTTTTTCAACCATCCACTCTTGATTTTTCCCCTTCATTCAGTGAACCGAAGGAGTTGGGTTTCAGAGATGAATCAATAGTACTGATGGAGATCTCCATGGTTACAGTGGGTGTTGATGTCCATGCCTAGATATGAGATCTCTCCCAGGATTTGATCTGAGTTCATTCTGTATTTGAAAATACAAAATCCATCAATATGACACAAAGAGAGCAGATAAATTTGCCTGCCTGGGGGGATTTGATCAATCAAGTTTCTTGCTACATACTCCAGGACTTATCTGGTCCTGTTATAACCAAAGCCCAACTGTATGGTGCTAAAGGGAAGAAATAGTGCTTTTGTAACTTACAGGAGAAAGAGACAATGGAAAGCTACAAAGAAAGTGCATTTTCGTTTCAGAGCCTCTATGCTCTAATTCATTGTTTCCTAGTTCCTAGACAGGTATTGTCAACACATGTGAAAATCAGGTATCCAATTTGGTGTGCCTAGTTTCCCTTAGACTTACAGGGATTTGTCATTTCCAAACAAGATACAATATCAATCTTCAGCTTGTGACAGAAGATAGGGTGTTTTTTACATTTTCACAATTTTATATCACCTATTTTGAGAAATGCTGTGGCAGCTAAAGTCCTCAACCTACCCTCAAGGATTCTCTGGAAATTTCAGATATAACTAACAGACACATATACTTCTTTACCCAGGAACCTAGCACTATTTGTCCAGTCTTTCTTGCGGTGTGTTATCAATAATAGCAAAAGATATTCAACAATTCAAACACAGTTTAATTTCAAATTCAATTTCTAGTGTTATTTTATTTCTATCTTACTAGAATCTCTAGCATATTTTTTCCATGTTAGTTCATTGCTAACTACTTGTTCAGAGGAGTCATGAGCCCTTTAGAAACATCAATACATATTCTTATGAAGATTTTCACTTTGGTATTACATACTGTATAATAAAAAAATATACACAATTATTTTCATTGCCATTTGTAGTAGTGGAAACTTAGACACCTATGCTTTTCCTGTCATTTGCCTTCTTTCTTTAGAGTTTTGCTTCTGTAATATATTCTGGATATTTATGAAACTGTATAACTTTCATTCAGATAATCCTGACAGTTGTATTTACATAACAACTGTATATGGGTCAGAAAATGTCTTGGCCTCTTTACAACCATATGTTAAATTTTTCCACACACCAAATATTGTATAGAATATCCACAGAATGTAAACTTTGTTTACAACAGTGAATTTCACTTTGTATTTTGCATGTCTATGAGAAATTCCAGCATTGCATACAAACTTAGTACACATGGAGCATGGCATGGGCAAAATATTGCACATAGTATTCCTATATCTCTTTGAGCATACTTGACAATACATTATTGTACTAGGAAATGCTATAATCAGAGCATACAACCGTAGCAATTGGGGAGGGAGATGCATATACATCATAAGACTTTAGGAAGAAGCAAAAAGTGTGTGATAAGAGTCACACTCAGTGGGTTCAAAAGAAATATCACATCTGTGGCAACTTGCTTGTATCTATAAAGAATGAGTCATAAATCGATAGAGTTCCATCATTCCATTGACTTGTTCTTCTGTTGGTCAGTGTAGAAAAAAGAAGGTAAAATAGTTTTTTTGTACTGTCCATTACCATTTTTTTCTTCATTCAAGGAACCCAGGGAGGAGAGGGCCAGCTCTGAATCTCCAAAATTACAGCAGAAAATCAATACTCCATATTCATATTTTCTATAACATTTCCAATGATGTCATTATTACAGCTTCCAATGGAAATACCAATAGAAGTCACTACTGGATTATCTTTAAAACTACAGATAGTCTAAGGAATTTAGTAACTGAATATCTTATATTTTCAAATATGTTTTTGGAATATTATTTCTACAACAAAAGACTGACAAGAAGTTTATAGGAAACATCCATGATAATCAATATACATGAAGACATTCTATCCTTAGTTTTGGAAATTAGCCAGTGATATTTGCTCAATATGCTAGTTAGTACTTTTTCAACATGAAATGTCAAGTAATTTATAATTTTTTATTAATTAAATATGAGCTACAGTGTTCATGTTTGAACAAGTAAGACTGGTAGAGAAAACTCATGTACCATAGACTTGTTTTACCTGTAGGCAGGATAGAGAAGTTGTCCCTGAGATGAGTAGATTCAGACAACATTCAGACTGAAGTAGTCCTATGGTTTTCTGATATACTAACAATAAATGTTAGCAAGTTTGTTTTGAGTACAAAGTCAGCAGTATCTGTAATTGAAGAAAGTGAAGAAAGTGTCCTGAGTGTGTAAAGAGAAAAGGCTTTGTTTCTTTGTAGGAAACATTTGTTGTGGGCATGGGGATTTAAACTTCTCTGGAAAAATAACAGAAGCCCATACAAGCTAGTCTTATTCTTTCATTGAGACCTCAGGAAGAGAAACATGAATATGATGCCTCAAAGTGTTATCACCAGAATGCTGATGTGTAGATGAAGATCTGGGCCTTTAATTTTTGTCAGCTGCATTTGGGATAAAATTTATTAATGTTGGGGCCCAAGCTCGAGTCCCTGTTCAGGCACCAAAATAATGTTGGGGTCCACACTAGCCCCACGTTGGGGCGGCCAAAATAAATGTCACAGCCCAGGCAAAATGTTGAGGCCCGGGCTGACCCACGTTTGGGCGGCCACTGTATCCCGGCCCAAGCTGCCGCTCCAGTCTGCAGGTCGAGGTTCAGCAAGAGCGAGGGTGAGGGCAGACTCAAAGAATGGAGACCAGACAGGGTATGATTCAATCCCGTTTATTCTTCAGTCTCTCTTCCTCTAAGTGTCTCCTGTCTGATTCTCCCTCTATAGTATGATGTCTGGTTCTGTCTTCTATAGTCTGATTTCTGATCTGTTCTGTCTTTGCCTCTTATATGCCTCACTTCTAAGCCATGCCTCTAAGTTATACCTTTAATCATGCCCTTAGGTCTTGTCTTAGAGACCTAAGACAAGACTCTGATCTCTATACTTTTAAGTCATACTCTTAAGTCACACACCTTTAATCTCACACACCTTTAATCTCATGCACCTTTAATCTCAAGGTATCTAAACCAAGATTATCAGAGTGTGCTCAGCTGTTGTAGGCTATTGTAATCCAAGTCACATGTCAGGGTATATGGCTCAAGATGGCTGCAAAGCTGATAGCTACTTTCTGCTAAAATTCAGCCCCCAACAATTTATGACATCTAAAATAGAAACTGGTACATCAGGACCGGGGCATGTGTGGATGGACTGTCTGGCAGATTACAGCTATGTAGATGCAGCTACTATGCATGTGCTGTTGCTGTCTTTTGCCTTTACTTTCCAGTGGGCAAAGAACTTAGTGGGCCTTAGGAAGAATAATAGTTTCTGGAGTTTCCCATGCTGATCTGGGAGAAACTAAGTGGTATGAAAGAAAGGCTGTAAGGCTGAAACACGTAGTTTCATTGTAGAAAATTGACTGAATACAGGAATGTATGTGTTCTCTCCACAACTCAACAAGAGTATGTCCACAGGGAAAATGAATTTCATTTGTCTAATGGAGATGTATCAGTTTCTCTATCCTTGTGCCTGTAGCTCTGAGATGACTATAATTAGTAAACACATGTTATTTGAAGTAGTCTAGGTGAAGGTGCTAGACAAACAACTCACATTAATAAACAGAAGAAAAGAAAGATCAGCCTGATGCAGTGGAAAATTCAAAAGTTAGGGAGTTACTGGGTCTTATTGATTACATTTTTTTCTAACAAATCTAACCAGTATAACTTTTAAGAAAATCTAAAGAGATGGAATAGTGTTGGCTGCTTTGTTTTGGGAGCCATCTTGAACCAATTTATTCACTTTATTTTATTTTCTAGTTACCAAGACCAAAAAAAAAAAAAAAAAAAAAATCTGAACACGTTCCAGTAAGCATTATTTGGGAAACTAGGTAAGTGAAATAATTTTGGGACCATTTCTCATTTTCTTCCTTGCAGATTCGAATTTGAGGGAAAAGAAATTTTCCTCCCCAAAGAAATACTTATTCTATTTTTTTCCTGTTAGTTGTTCTACAGGCAACAAAAACTTATGAATTATTTATGATTAACAAAATTGTATAAAACAAGCACTTTAAGAACATCCCCTTTAAGCAATAGATGTTTGTTCCAGGTGTAGGTATAACCATTTGATCCTACAAGGTCAGGAAAATCAGAAGATGTCAAGTACTGTAGGTTTAAAGACTGCTCTTCTCTGAACACATGGTGAATTTCTGCTCCTTAGTTATTGATTTTCATGTTTAAGAGTGATGTGTACATAGTTTCACTAGTCTTCTGTTACTTTCACTGCCTTTCTAATTGAGACACCACCTTTTAGCATACTCTAGTGTGGTCTCTATAGGCAGAGCTTCTTCAGTAGTGTGAATTCACTGTTACCCTAATGGTAATAAGAATCCTTGAAAATGTCTCTATATCATGCTATGGATTCCTCTATTCTAATGATCTGAACACTGTCCCTAAGAATTAGAACCCCTACCACTTTGGTTGTACCTCTCCTTGTTGAAACTCTTCCCTGCTCCTGCATCTCTGACTGTTTTCTGTATAGAACTTGACTGCACTTTGAATACTCATTGTAGTCATAGTGTAATAAAAGATAATAGGGAGTATGGATATTAATAGGCAATTTTTAAACCTAGTCACTTATGGACAAATTGCATTGGCACAAATGTAGGTCAGTAATTTGTGTGAAACCTTACTCTAAGTTTGAAAGAACCACTGAACTGCATGTAAATAGCTTCTCTTGTCTAGTCCCACACTGAGGACTAGGATACAGACTTGAAACATGAAATGTTAGCAGTTGTCTTCCAGAAAGAACTCAAAGCCTCACCTGGGACACAATAAGAATATGATGAGCACCAAATACAAACTAGTGCATGACGAACAGCACTACCTATCAGCTGTGGCTTTCAATTCTGTGTCCCAGGAATATCTGAAAATGAATAACTTTAAACCATTCAACTGAAATTATAAGTACTATAGTTGTAGCAATTTGTAAAGGATCATCATAGGTTGGTTTTTATTATTGTTTTTTTTCCTACAGAGTAGAGCAAGGAGTGTCAAGATACCCTGAACAGAGTATTCAGCCTCTCCCTCCAATCTGTTATATGCAGTTCTACTTTAAATTAACAAGGCCTCTGAGAGGTATTATATATGTATACAATGTATACATTTATGTATGTGTATATGTGTATTTGTGTGTATGTGAGTGTATATGTGTGTATGTGTCTGTGTGAGTGTGTGTGTGTGCGTGTGTGTGTGTTTTGTTCAGAAAGGCAGAGGACAGCTCCATATATGCAGCTATTGAAAAGCCATTTTCCCTGCAAAGAAAATACATTCCAGTGAGGCCTTTGTGTTGCAGTTCCAATGCTACAATAAGTAGCTGATCACCTATGCTTTGCAAACCTCAAATCTTTATTTATTCTTCCAAAAATTTGGTAGAATTTTATATTAGTTTGCCAGTATTACCTTAGATGAAGCTTAGACATTATTTTTCTCATTAAGGTATGGACAATTTAGAAACTATTGAGGTGATTGGGAAGTTGACAAAGCATAAAATCACTTTCTGAAAAAAACCATTGCACAATTAGTGAGGAGAAAATATCCACACTGCCATACAAGAACACTCACACAGTTCCAGGAAGCAAATCCTTCTTGTCATTTTTATTTCTCCTAGAAGTGAAAACCACCTTTGGATTCCAAGTATAGTAGTCAGGGTTGTGTCAGGTCCCTTGTTCAAAGTGGGTCCTTGAGAATTCATGTTACTATTGTCTTCATCCACATCTTTGCCATGATTGTCATTGAGATTTATTCGTTTGAGTATATATTGTTCAAGATTATGGATGAAACATTCCTGAGACCTAAACTTCAGGGATTTTGTTCATCTAAGTCAGATCTCATGTTAGAAGCTGTCTATTAGTTGGGGAATTGGGCAACTAAATCAGTCTTGAATTAGGGCATGGGGTTTCTAATAAAATATTTGCATTTTGCCTGTATTCTTTTTAATGATAGTTCAGAGGCATTGTTAGTATGAAGGGTAATAACATGTCAATACTTTGATGCCAACAATCCAGGGAATGTCTCAATAGTAAATTTCAGAATGGCAGTGTTTTTCCATGTTATATATGTTCACAGTCTTTCTTGAAGTGTAGATATTTGCTATTTTTTCTGTGAGTCACACTTTAGAGTAAAAAAGATCTTTGAGTACCTCCTAGAGGTAATGTGTGTTATGTTCCCTGAATCAACAAATCTGTCACTGGATAAGATGAGAGCCCTGAGTGATACTTCTGTTTAAAGTTGGAAATTGCATGAGAAAGTTGTACTAGGCTGAGATCTTATATGTTGGACTCTGACAAAGTAGTTCAATTAGATAAAATGTGGTAAATGGAGATTTGGACTCTATTTGTTTTCTTTTTTTAATTTTAGTTCATGGTAGACAAAAATAGAAGTGGTCCAGATGATATGAATATTAAAGAATATAACTTGGTACCCAAATCCTGGAACCCTAGAATGGTGTTTCATATAAACAAGGAAGAGAGAGAGAGAGAGAGTGAAGAGGAAGAGAGAGAGAGAGAGAGAGAGAGAGAGAGAGAGAGAGAGAGAGAGAATGAGAATGAATCAGTGAGTCACCATGTAGACCCTAGTCTTAATTTTGGTCAGATACCAAAGACAATTATAATCAATGAAAAGTAAACAAGGAAATTTCTGGGAATACAGAAAAGTTTTAACCTAGTAATGAACCTCTTATTGAATTCCTGCTTTGACTCTAGGGCATAGAGAAAGAAAGGAACAGTTTATAATTTGTGGTAATGAAGAAACTGAGCAAAACAATAACACTACTCACCTTGAGACAAATGCTGTACAAGCTGAGATAGTGTAAGCGAAATTAGTCCCTGATTAATTCATTTACATGAGCCATTAAAACATTTGGGATTCACCAGAGGGACACTGTTGTGTGTCAGAGTCTAGATAAATGTAGTGATAGAATAGGCATGACTGAGAAAACCAGGAAAAGAAAATAAATGTATGATGCTATGATCACTCATTCTGAGAGTATAGTTCAGGAACAGTGATTTAAGAAACAAATGAGATGTAGCCTATATCTTACAACTATTAAGGAAATTTAATTGTTTTCATGTGGCTTTTCATGAAAATCCTTTGTCAGATCTAATTGACAAAGATAACCATGCAAAGTGTGTATGTAAATTTATATTGTAATCTGGATTAAGTAACACAAGGACAAATTTAGGAAGAGGTATACATTTGGTAATATAAGCAAATGTGTCAAGATTTGTATTGAAACTTAGCTCCTAAGTGGAAAATAATATCAATGAAATCCAAATCCTGTATGTCTATAGACACCACCCATGATAAAGCAATATAAGGGAATACAAGAAGTCTGTTCAAGCAGCAACATGTGAACACTTGGAAATATAAAAATCTGGGATTTATTTGTAAAAGGTACATAATAAAAACCAGGTATGCAGTTACTAGCCTCCAATGTCAGGAAATAATGGATGGATGATGAACATAAATATTTCTAAGATTTATTGGCCAGCCAAATTTGACTCTTTGGAAAGTTCCATTCCTGAAAGAAACAATATTTTAAATCAGCCAGTGGTAACATACAACTGAGTTGAAACAGTATTTGATGGATATTTATACAGTCACACAAATGAATCCCATCAGTTAATATTGCTGACCCACAATACTTATACTATATCAAACAAACCAAAAGTTCAGCAAGTTCAGATGCAGAACCCATTGAAGCACAATGATTTCAGAATGGCATTGGAATTTAAAGAATGAATGAAGGACCATGATCAGATTTTAACAGGATCCTTGCCCATAGTGTTCTAGTAGAGAGGCACATATCTATGCACACATAGTCTTCTAAATTGTACACAGTTGTTATTAAAAAGAGAAGAATTATATGAACTTTAGATGGGACATTGATAATAATGATTGAACAATATGTTCATCCATCATTTTCCTTGATTATGTGTCTTTAGTGCATATCACACAACTTTAAAAAACATATAGAGTTGCAAAGGAAAGAAAATAAATTCTGTACATGCCAATCCTATTCCCAATGCATAGTCAATAAACTATGTCAATATTGTAGTATTTATATTATTATATAATTCTTCTTGAGTCTGAATCAACAACTATCAATGAATCAACAGCAAATTTCTTATGCACATTAAAATGCTATATTCAGTTTTATAGAACATTGTGTTCAGATATTCATTAAATTGATATCTGCTTTTTAAGATCATATGGAAGACACAGCAAGAACAAGGAATCTCCCACTGATTATTTATTATCAAAATTATTTGTGTCAGAAATTCTCTTGAAGCCCTCTTTTCTCTGTAAGGCTTCCCAACTTGAATCTCAAACAGGAAGCCACAAGATAATACAACTTTCAAAGAGTTATGACATTGTGAACATTATTACATCTATTAAATACCCAAAACCTAGTAACAGGAAAAAAAAATCCACTGCCACATTCTTTTTAAGTCTGCTATTTACATTAACTAAAAAGCAAAAGAAATGCTAGATCACTTTATATTTTATGAATGGATTGCTTTTGTTCTTTTGTGGCAGAAAATGCCACAATTTTAAAGAGTTTAATAAGCTTGTTTGTCTTGATAGATATCATAATACTTTGTTGGAATTTGAAATAGTGTCTACATATTTAACTTGATAATTACTGTAGGTATTTCCTCATGATTATCAGGGTTTTTTTTTTATTCTTATCAACTTTTAACTGTAAAGATGAACACAGAGAAAATGGGAACACAGGATCTGAGTGTTGGTAACATAGGCAGGGAAATAACAACTCGTTAAGGAAGGAGTATTTTAAGTAGATCACTATGACTAAGAAACATTGGAGCCACATGTGTAACAAGAATGGGAGGTTAATGGAATAAATTCTTGATAGAAGGGTTGACAAAGAATACTGTTTACCTGATTGTAAGAGAGTGGAGGTGTGTGTGTGTGTGTGTGTGTGTGTGTGTGTATGTGTGTGTAAGTGTGGTTATAGAAATACCAGTGGTATGTGAGAGAAGGTAACAGAAAGTGAGAGAGGGAAGAGAGAAAAGGATCAGTGGGATGAGACAACATGCTCCTTAGATTTTATCAGTTTCATGAAAAAATGGAGTGAACTGGATAGATAGTGATTTAATTAATAGATTGTTTCTGTCTGATATTTCTATAGGAATGATTCGTGCATGTTTAGATTTATGATTGGTTTGGGTTGGCTAGTCTAGTGTGGGTGATGCTACTCTTGGAGAGCTGGTTCTAATTTTAATAATAAAGCTAGTGTGAACATGTTGTGAATTCTCTTTTTGTTCCTGCATTCAGGTCTTCACACACATTGATTTTTCTTTATGATGAAATCTTTATTGTAGTAATAATTTAATCTCCATTTTTTCAAGTTGCTGGCATCCACAGAAACACAAACCAAGACAGAGAGGAAAGAACAGGAAGAGAATGTAAGTACCAAATTTTTGTACCAAATTGATAAGTTTTCATAAGCACTTCTATTTGGACCTGTACATGAAGGAAGGGAAAGGTTTAAGAGATCACACTGTAACTAAAAAGATGACAGTGTTGTGTGTATTACTTTATGAATGGGTATGATTAGGAAAAAAACTAAAGTGTAGCATTTCCTAGTGATTATTAGGAGCTATTAAATAATATGAATAGCTGTATGTTTGCCTTTGTCGAAGTTGCAGGAGATAGCGACCTGTAAATAGTCAAGCTTAACTCTACTATCCTTCTTTTTTTGTTGTTTTTTTTTTATTTTTTATATTGGATATTTTATTTACATTTCAGATGCCATCCCCTTTCCCCATCCCCCCCAGAAAGCCCCTATCCCATGCCCCCTTTTCCTTTTTGCTTTTATACACTTTTTAAAAATGTTAGAGAGAAGACTGAAGGAGCAGAAAGAGTTTATGACCCCATGAGGAAAGCAACAATACCATCCAACCAGAGGCTCCCAGGGTCTAAACCACCAGCCTGGGAGCACATAGGGAGGGACCCATGACTCCAGCAGTATATGTAGCGGAGGATGGCCTTGTCGGGCATAGGTGGGAGAGGAGATTCTTGGTCCCATTATAAATGAACAAAGAGTGTGAGGGGATATGAGGGTGGGGAGGGGGTAGTGGGGGCATGGGGTACATGGGGGCACAGCCTCATAGAAGCATGAGGAGGGGGGATGTGATAGATTTCTTGGTGGTGGGAGGAAGTAGTGTAAGGTGATAAAATCTAAAATGTAAATATAATACCCAATAAAAAATAATAAATAAAAAATGTTAATCAAAAGCTTTATAAGTTTGGTAATGCTCAATCAGAAGTGCAACCCAATACCCAATCTAGATATATCAACTATCTTTGTCTGGAGGAGACACATGAACATCTGCCTCCATATCCCCGCTCTTTCTTTCTCTTTCTCTCTCTCATCACGTAGCTTATCCTCTCCTTCTTCTCTTCCTCTCCTTACTCTTTCTCTTCCTCTTGGTACTCCTCCCACATTGGCTCCTCCTACATATCACCCTTCCTGTTAAAATAAAACTTTTCTCTCAAAATACAATTAGAGCATAATTATGCCAGTTTGTACCATTGAGGTACAAGATAGTCCTAATACCCAGTCCATCTACTATCCTTCTTTTAAGACTGTTAAAATTCATATTAAAATAGATATCCATTGAATATTAAAAGGCAAGAATGTCTCAAGTCATTCATTTTTTTATTGTGATTGTCTAATAATTATTTCAATGTAACAATTTTACAAAAAACAAATCAATTTTACTTTTTACTTTTCAATAAAATATTATTTGACAAGATACCTTCTTTGTTTTACATTTGAAGTTGAATGCCACATATAACAATTTTATTCCACTAGTGATAAATATTTTTCATTAGTAGTGATGATATATTATACATGTAGTAATTAAGATGTAACTATATTTAGGTACTTCAAGAGATCTTTGCTTAAAATACTTCCATCAGACACTTAGAGTGATACTATCCTTATCAAAATTTGCAGAATGTCAGTTATAGCTTAGAAATTATATTTCTAAATATTATAGATCATTCTTAAATGCTTTGCATCTAAAACATTCACAAGTGCTTAAGTTTCAGCACAATGTCATGTGCACATCATACATGCACAGTGACATTGTGCTGAAACTTATGCACAATTGTTTATAGAAAAACCATTTACTGAGGTGGATCTAACGGGAATAACATTAGCATACATATCCTGATATTTGTGTGCATTAATCATATATGTACTATGAAAAGTATTAATATATTTTGCTATAATTATACTATACACTTCTTAAAATGTAAGCAATATGCTGGATACATTGATCAACTGTTAAGAACATATGGTGCTATAAAAGAGGATGTGCCTCCTATGCACTGCATACCTGTGGCAAAACACTATTTGTATCTTGAAGATCAATTATCTGATCCTCCTTCTTGAGCATCAAGCATGAACATTGAAAATAGAGCCTTACATTTTGTCAAAGAACTCATACGCATGACATAAAATTGTAAAGAGCTTTAAAAAGTAAGAAATATATGTTGTAAGGAAGTTTAATATCATACTATGAAAGTGTCTGTTATTGTTACATAAGATCTAAAGACTTCCTAATTTATGTAAATGAAATACAGATTAGAAGAGCAGAACATATTAGAAAACATTACCTTTGGTAAAGTCACAGTAATTGGTTCACTGTTCATTTATATGCTTACATATTTCTGTACCACAACATTTCACGGGTTCATAAAAGACACAGATTATTTAGGAGTGCTGATTTATCATTGTATATGGAGCTGCACTGATGCCATTTCCAGGAGCTTTTTCCCATTCTGTTTTTGGATTTTTCATACTACAGATGCCTTTGTGTCACATATGCATACTCATGGTACTGTAAGTAAGGCCACCAAACAATGACTTCCCCAGACAGAATTTGATGACAACATTTTAATTTCTGGCCCATCATAAATGGTCTTTCTAGGAAAAACAGATCTTTCCTTATTTCTCTAAAGGAAAACAAAAATATACAGCATGGAAATATATCTACGCCTAGTTTCAGAATATTTATCAGTGCTTTATGCATATTTAATTATATTCAACAAAACTATGCTTAGATATAGCTAGTAATCCTGTGTGTGCTATACACTGCACAATATGTCTTTAACTCTAACAGTCATGTGATCCTTCTAGTTCAGCCTTCTATGAGATGTAATCATCAATATAGCACAAACCCTGGCATATATCCTTTAATATTTGTTAATATTTAAAATTACTTTTGTGTTGAAATTCATCTAAATATTGAATATGATCATATGCATTTCTGGATACAAATCTCATTCATATATTGTTGGGCCGTGAAGAGATGGTTTGGACATGGCCTGGTTGAACAAGCTTTGAACCCTGGAGACTCTTTTGGGATGGTAGGATGTTCAGCTCTGTTCCTAGGCCCCCTTGATACGGCACTGGGTTTGAGATAGCTGGGGGACACAACAGGACATTGCCTGTCAGGGACGCCAATTATCTCCCCATGCTCCCGGATTCCAGACTACTCCACAGGGTCCACATATCTCATTAACCTGCACCTTGCAGACTACAGATGATACAGAGCCTCCCCTCTTTTTATGAAAGAAAAGAGAGTGGGATGTTGGGCCTTGGACTAGGTAACTCCATTTAACCTGCCACCTTCAGTCACGTAGGACACAGGTAGAGGGCGTGATTAACAAGTCTCCACCTCCAGAGATTTAAATATTAATGAATTATCAAAAGGTCAGGGTCGTAGCTAATTAAGTTATTCCCCCCCCTTTCCCCCCTGCCTATAAAATTGGTCTCCCCTGGCTTTTGTGGGGGGGGGGGGTGGGGGGAAGTGCCTACCGCCTACATCCATTTACCATGCCATGAACAATAAAAGCTTTGGAAAGCCGGACTCCACGTGTCGCCTGATCTGCCACTGCCAGGTTCCCAGCCTTTGGAAACTTGAGCCACCCACCACCAGCCCGCGGCGGCTGTACCAATGTGGGACCCTCTGCTGGTGACATGGGAAGCCCACCGGGGACCCTGATGCCAGACCGCCCTGGGACCCGGCTGCCGGATTCCCTCTTTCCCCCACCCGTGATATTTCTTTCCCACAATATATTACAAACTATCTTGTGTCTTTTAAAGGATTTTTACATCTATATAATCTTGACATTTTTATAATTGGTTAGCATGTATCAAATGGCTACACTAAACACAATATTTGGATGTTATTTTTTTTTTTCACTAATACACCTGATAGTAATGTTGTACCAAATACTGAGTAGAAATATTTAGTAAATACACATTAATATTTGTGTATGTGTGAATTATAATGAATTAACTTTAAAAAATACAGTCTCAAATGAATATTTGCCGTTCTCCCTTCTCAGTGCTAGTAGTTTTGTATGGATTAAACCTAAACAGGTTATTTTGTGTACTGTTATATGGCAAGTGTGTTTCTAGCTATCATTAATATTGGATCAGAAAATATAGAGTTTTTTTGAGGGATCTACCAACTCCCACTCTTTACAATCTTTCTGGCTAATTTTTCCACAAAGACCCATGAGAATGAATGGAATTAGATTGATGAAGAAATGCCAGACCCAGTGCTCCAAATTCCTTTTTTGTCTATATACAGCCCAGTGAACATATTCCCATTATTTCCTCCCTAGTAAAGAAGTATCACTGATAAGTGTTCAATAATTCACTGAGATATGGATATAGCAGTATTTTTTATTAGGAATCATTTGATTATATATTTCTTACCAAAATGATACTATCTTTTTTTCTCTCCTGTTATGCGATGGTCTAGTCCCAGAATTGTGGTCATTTTAGCAGTGTGAATTATAGATTCTGTCCATGGGTGAGTCATAAATCTAAGCTACCTAGAACTCACTATCCTATCCCCGCTTCCTTTTTTTAAATACCATTTTAATTATATGCATGTATTAAGGTCAGTTTTAGATCTAGGGTCTAGCAATTCAATAGATGTAAATAGTCACAGACTAGTAAGACAAAAAACACAAAAATCAAAGAACTGGCAAGGCATTATACAAGCAGCCTCCAAGACTCTTCACCTCCCTCACCTTTTTTTATTTCATTAACATGACTGAGCCTATGTTAGTTTGTTCTGACAAGAGTGCCTATCTTATCCATCATGGAATACGCATTACCCAAAGCAATGCACTTCTGTCTTAGGTTGGTAAGGCTCTTTACAGAATCTTGACCATCCTTGGCTTGCCAGTTTGTTAATTTAATAACTCTGTCAGGGGGTCGATTTTCAGGTTCAAGACATGTACTTTGGCTGCCAAAATGTTCATGTTGTTAAAGACAAACTTTAACAGGATGGGCAGGAATAAAAGTATTCCCAGGACAAAAAAGGCTAGCATGATCAAGCTACATATGCCATTCTTGAAGATTGACCAAAATTGAAATACTGACCTCAGGCCATGGGTAATTTTATCTGCAGTATCTACACATCAATGCTCAGCAGAGCAACATTCTTGTAATTCATAAGCTCACTATGTATCAGTAAATCATCCAGAGAGGTTTTATAATTATGCCAAATACAATGCAAGTTTCTTTAATTTTCTTACTAATTATACTGACTACTACTGTACATTTTAGAACTATCATGAATCCAATGATATTTGGCATGACACTCGAGATGGCTCCTTACCCTTAAATTCTGAACCTCCTTCCAATAATTTGAATAGGATAAAGAGCATCAATCCATTCTTCCAAATGCCTACCTAAATCCTCTTCTATATTTAACACATCAATAACATTTTTTTGCTAAATGATTAACAAAAATAGCTCTTATCTTCTTTGTCACAGCAATTGCAGAAGCAGTGTTGCTAGCAATTAATGTAATTAAAGCTGTTATACCAGCAATAATCAAGCCCAATACACTTTTGCTTCTGCTTAAAGCCTGCCTCATTTCTTCCAGTACTTGCAAGCTATTTTTATAATACCAAAGTTCTGTGATACTCAGGGCACTAAGACAAAAGCTGATTGATTGACCTCAGTAACTGACATAGGTAATTCTTTTAATCTTTGATTAGGATGTTGCTTTTTTATTCCAGTAAAATAAAACATACCTTTTTAACCATATGAATTTGATCAGTACTGGTTAAGCTTTTATTTCACTTCCAATTATTATTTTTTCTTGTATGGCATAAACAAGTACTATTATAAGTAACAGAACATTCAATCAGGTTTTTGAAGTTCAACCATAACTTGGAAAGGGTCTGAAATGCTTGAGTCAGGGACTCTAGGGTCACTTAATTAAAACATTAAAATATACCATATTCCTGGCACCAGATTTATACTTTAAAGTATGAGTTATATAGTCAGAGTAATATCTCTGTAAGTGTATAGAGACTACATCTCAATTCCTCTCATATGTGGGCATACATGTGTATCTATCTATAAATTCATATACATGCAAGGTGTTTCTCATTTTTGAAAGTTTTCTACAGTCATATTATATCACATATTTAGCTTTCTCTCTTCTATCCCCAGTACATACATGCCAGCTCCTTTCACCAGTAGAATGATGAACATTTCTGGTTAATTATTATATATGTGAATAACCACTAATATGTGATACAGATGTGACTAGATATATATTAGATACAGACACAGATACAGATACAGAAACATTCAAAGATATATTGGTGTTTGTGTAAGTGTGTAGTTTATTAGGACTGACATCATGGTATTAAATATTAAATAGCCTATCAGTGTTCTTGTCTGTAGAATACAAATCTTGACTCTCCTAGCATCACTTAATTTTTTGTAGCTTTATATTTTTTATTAAATTTGAGACTTATTGGAACTTTCCACTTTGTGTTCACATAGCAAATGTGTTATAATTGTCACAATTTTATTTAGGTATCCATGCCATTGAGATTTTATGTATTCAGCTTCTCTATTGTATTTAGAAGACATTTTGATCATAGCAGACATTTTGAATTATTATTAGGGAAATGGAAGCAGAAGAGGCCACTTCCTGTAACCAGGTAAGAACACCAGAGAAAAGGTATTGATCCCTACCCACCAACAAGATTTTCAACCCAAAATTTGTTCTGTTTAAAAGAAATTCAGAGACAAAAATGGAAATGGCAACCATTCACTCATCAAATTTGAAACGTAACTCATGAGCAAGCACCAGTCCCTGACACTAATAATAATATTCTCTTAAACTTGCAGACAACATAATTGTCCTCTGAGAAGCTGTACTAGCAGCTGATTGAAACAAATGCAGATATCAGTGTGGTTTTATATATCCTTGTCAGTTGTTCTTTGCATTTTGACACATTTTGAAATTATGTCATGGCCCTTTTCTGATGTAAAATTAAGCTCTTCTGAGTGTGACAGGTAAAAATGTTTATGAGCATTGGTATTTATAGCACAGTTAGATTTTTTGTTTAAGACAATTAGCAGAAATAGATTCTTGGGTCAATGATTTCACAAACCTTGAGTAGATGTTTTGGTTTATAATAGCTGACATGAAGTCTCTCATCCATTATGATATAGGTCTTCATTTTTATAACGAATGATGTAAAAAATTTAGGTGTGGTTTTAAGCATACAAACAACTAGTACTCTTGTAATGGGTAAAATTTAGAAAATTGTAATACTTAAAACAGAGAAAAAAAACAGAAAGTTACCTAGAACCTTTCTAGCTGTTACTTGAAATTTTTATAATGATGTACTATAGTACTATGGACCTGAATGACACAGGAGACTCAATTACAATCTTGGTATTGTAATACATTTATTACAATCTAAGTATTGTAATAAATTCTAAAACTAACTTTACTGGAACATAGGACAACAATATTTAGGATTTAAACAGTAGACTATGATGGAATATATGGGTAAATCTTCTGTGCTGCTGTTGCTGCAAAGTATGTGTGGGACCCCAGTGGTATAGCACAGACATAAGCCTATTTTCAAAGAGATTAGTCCAGTATTAAAAAAATATTTGGATATGGAAGGCTGCAGAGGGCATCATCAGAACATAGAAGAAAGAAGAATAGATAGTTTAGAGTGAGCAGTAATTGTTTCTGTGTGTTATTTTTGTTTTGATGTTATCATATTCATGGAAAGGTAGAAGTCTCAAAAAGCAACTTGCATGTTTGGGAATATGAGCATCTGGAAACTTTTTCTAGGATATAAGTATTAACAATAAGGGATACTGGTGTTAGAATACATTTACCTTTGTGGTGACAAAGGGTGAATGGAATATCTCTTGAGTTTTCCTGTCTAGGCCGCAGAGACTTTGACAAATTTTACTCCCATCAGAAACACTATATCAACTGAGACAATGGTAAAATGCATCTGGATCCAACAAGTTTTTGATGGCTTTTTATGTGCATTTGCACTCCTGAATTCCCAACAGCTGGAATCAAATGGACAATTCTTAGACTAGATCAAGTCATATAAAATCCCAGTATGGCTGGTGGCAGTATGAATGAGAAAATATTCTACTAGAGTAGTTGTTAGCATTTAATTATCTGATGGATGAAACTGAGTAAGATTTATTCTGTGATGCAGGCTCTAAGATGCATGTTCCAGTAGATGATATCCATGCACACACAGTTGATATGAATAGTGTCAGTTGGTATTAGAAAGAACATAAAGAGTTTGGATGTAGAAGTAATACTGGTGTTAGAAGGATTCTAGTTCAAGAAATGCTTTGAATTTTTCCAATGATACAGTATTAAAATATTATTTATTAAAATATGTAATGAATATCAATTACAACAGATGGAGAGTAATAGAAAATGTGTGAAAGTGGCAATCTTTATGCAACACCACATGAGAACATGTATACACACAAAATGTTTTGAGAATATTTATACTTTAAACATTTCATTTCTAAAATAAACACCTCCATAATTATTTTTATATGATTATGACATTATAAAATGCATTATGCTAACTGAAAATTTCTGGAACAATTCTGAACACATAATTTCTTTTTACAATTGAGACACCTTTTTTAACAGCACTTCAATAGTCATAAATGTACTATCCAATGTTAAAATTAATTTATATTATAATATTATATAATATAAATGACACAGGGTTTGTTTGGAGAAAATGGAATGGGCAGACAAGTATCAGAAACATAAGGTCCAATACAAAAATGAATTATTTTGACATAGCCACGGTCTAGGTCTAAGCAACCAGATAGATGCTGTGTCCACCAGTATAACCAGCTCATTTAGAATGTTGTAAACTATAACTCGAGTGAGAACTCAGGATAAAGTCAAGTTTTTTTCCTGATTTTCTCCTTTTACTTTTATCACTCTTGCTGCAATAGATAGGACTCAAGGAGCAATAGATGAAATCAAATTATAACAAAGCAAAAAATGCAAGGTTACCAAAAATAAAAACAATGACAACATCAAAAACAGAAAAAACACAAAACAAAACAAAAAACCAACTCAGTCCTGATCAATACCTCCCAAGTAACAGGAATCCTTTGACTCCTACCTCTAGGGTTGAGAGCTCTCTCTCCTTGTTAGTCCACAATCTATTTTCTATTTCAATGAAAACAGAGGCAACAAGAGCTAATTCAACTCCCTGCAAATAGGTTTTTACCAGTCAGGCTCCTGGCTGGTATCCACCTCTCAGCTGTTTCCAGGCTCTAGCCATAAATTGACTATAAACTGTTCCACCCAGAATTAAGACTTTCTCTGAATCCCGAGGAGAAAGAGTAAACCCAGCATATGCATAACCTTCATTGCTTTCTCTATGATCTTATTGAGTCACCTGCTCCTATCATATCTGCAAAACATGTTCCTGCATCAGAAAACACTGATTCTAATTAGAATCCCTTCATTCATTCTTCAGCCCTGAATTCCTCCATCATTTGATTGGAGTATGATTCACTTGTGGCTTCAGTATCTGACAGTGACCAGGATGTGCTGTTAGAAAATTTTTCTTGCATCTACAGTTTTGAGATTACTTGCTCTGAGTTGAATCTTTCCCATCTGTGTTTTCTAAGATTCAAATTGTTCATTAATGTACAAGATACAGTATTCTCATAAATTTACTATTTTGTAATGGCTTTGAACTCTTGCATCATTTCTATAAATAGAAATTTTGTATTGATATCCTCTCTCAGATGATTGGACTTCTATTTATGTCATCCTAGGAAAAGGCCTAATGCAAGAAAGCATGTCTAGTTTCATACAAAATTTCTGCTTGTTATTTTGGTATATGAGTTGCAGTTTTTACCATCATTTCCTTCTTCATGTGGAATGCAGATTTGAATTTCTATTTTTAGAGGCTTATGTCTGCAAAATTTTTATGAAGTCCAAGCAACCATCAGTATCCCATGTATTTTATAAATGCATTTTCAGTTACTTATTACAGTAAACCTCCTCTTTCTCTCCTTCATTGCCTGTATCCTTGGGAAATTCTCTTTTCTAAGTATAAGCCCCTACTGATAGTTGTAGCAGACAACTAGGGAAAAGAAAAAAAAAGAATGGTGCTTATGACTACTGGCTTGAGCTACCACTGATAGTGACTGGCTGAGTGACCACTGATTGTGGCTGGCCATTAGAGGAAAGAAAGAGGAAAATTTCTTCCCCCTCTCTCTGTCTCTGTCTGTCTGTCTATCCCTCTCTCTCTCTCTATCCCTCACCCTCTCTCTCTCACGCTCTCTCTCTCTCTCTTTTTTATCTCTTCTCTATCTCTGTCTCTCTCTCTCTCTCTCTATCTCTCTATCTCTCTTTAACACACACACACACACACACACACACACACAGAGAGAGAGAGAGAGAGAGAGAGAGAGAGAGAGAGAGAGAGAGAGAGAGATGCACCCACTTAACTCTAGCAAACCCAGTTTCTGCTATAGCAGGAAAGACATAAATGTTTATACAACTGAATTCCCATTACAGCATGGATAGCAGACTCCTATTTTCTACAATCACTCCAAGTTCCATCTAAATCTAACCACTGTCATGCATGATATAAACAGCTTTCTAACATATCTGTTTTGTTTTTTTTTTCATTAATTTTGTTCATCAAGTCAGGCAGGGGCATTAATTATGCTCAGGGGCTCAGGTATGGTAAGGTTGACAGATGTCAATGTCAGTATCTTTTGTCAGCTATTCACAACCATTCCACTACTCTACAAATGTCATTTTACTATATCCATTATTATTTTGTTTCTAACTCTTAAACTATTTAATAGTCTGCTTTGATGACCTGTTCTGCTTTTACATTACCAACACTCAGATCCTGTGTTCTTGGTCTCTGAGAGCTTCCATAGATAGTAAAACATTTGTGATAACAAAACAGATGACAATGAGACAAAAAAGCACAATTGTTTACAAATAGAAATATAAGACAATATGTCAAATACCAGTAAATGCATTATGACCTCCTTGAAGAAGACATGAGCTATCTCTCCTAATAGGTTCTGATTCCATTCTCTATTTGAATGCAGAAACCCCATCAGTAAGAAGCAAGGAGAACAAATACATCTCCCTGCATGGAGGGGTTTGATCAGTCAGGCTCAAGGCTATATTCCAGGACTTATCTGATCCTGGGTATAACCAAAGCCTGACTGTGTGATACAAAAGAGAAGGAAGTGTGGTTCTGGACTTGAGAGGAGACAGGGTCAGTGGAAACTGTCAAAGGCAGTGATACTTTCATAGCCCCCAGTCTGTGATTCCTCTCCCCCAATTCCTGTAAAGAACTGTTGCCCTATGAGAAATTCAGGTCTCACATTTGAGTTGTGCCTTCCTTGTTTCAGTCATGCAGAGCTGTGTCTTATACAAATATTCTTGATTTCAAGCTTTAGCAAGTAACAGAGATTAGGATTTTTCTGACAATTTACATCCTTAGGTGACTCACTGTGAGAAATGCTATAGCAGCAAATGTACTCAGCTTTCAAACTTGCACTCTCTAAAACTTCACCATGTAACTAACAGACAGAGATCCTACCATAGCCAGAAGACAAGCACTCTTGGGACAGTGATTCTAGTGGCCTTTTGCTATCAATGTTCACAGATATTCAAAACTCTGAGATTTTTTTTACACTATCATTGTTCTTTGGCAATTATAAGTTTCTCTTACATGTTTATGCTTCCATGTCAGTACTGCTCTTTCTAACAGTTCAGGGGTTGTGATCTCTTTCAGGGATATTAATACATCATGGTCTGATGGTATCCAGATTAAAATTACATCCTGAAAAAAAGAGAAATATACACAGTGATTTTCATTTTGTCTTTGTACTAGACAATACCTAAGACTGACCAATATCTTGTTATTAGCATTATGATTTTTAGCAATAAGGTTTCCATGCTATTTCATGGATATTTAAGAAACTATACTACTTTGTCTAAGGTATTGTGAGTAGTAAAAACCTTACAATTATATATATATATATATATATATATATATATATATATATATATTATAAGTATATATATATATATATATATATATATATATATATATATATATATAATATCTCTGGGAATCATTGCAAATACACATAAAATATTCAATACACACAAAGTACTGTTAGGGATATCCACAGTATATGAACATTTTTTTTCAAAATTTAATTCTTAATAATACTGTGGTGTTTTATGATGACACGTCAGAGATTTTATACAAATTGAATATATGGTGAACTGGGCCTAAACATAATATTTTTATTAGAATCCAAGCATCTAATTGATGATATACTATTAGACATGCATTTACTAGTGAGTGCTATAATAAGAGCATACAATAAATTCACTTAAAGATGCAGACACAGGCACATCACAATCAGTGAGCAAGGAGGAATAATTGAGAAGTAAGATTCACTGTCAGAAATCTTCACACAAAACTGAGGCTTTCAGACAAATGGCTTAGATCTAAGAACAAGGAGCTACAAATGGGATCATACATCATATGTCACTGATTTTTTTGGTCAATAAGGACAGAAAAGAAGATAGAAACAGTTTGCCTGTCATCTGCTTTCAATTTTCTGCTTCAGCCAGGGAACCAAGGGAGAGGGAGGAATGAATAAGCAGCTCCAATATTTCTGCATACATATGAGATCTCTCTCATGATTGGATCAGGTTCCCTTCTATTTGAATAAAAAATCTCCATCAATCAGATGCAAGGAGAGCAAATAAATTTCTCTGCAGAGTGATTTGATCAGCCAGGCTACTGACTATATTCCAGTAGTTATCTTCTCCTGATATAGCCTATCCTGATTGTATGGTGCTAATGAGAAGGAAGAGTGTTTGTTACTGACAGGAGAGAGTCAGAGGAATCCTGCAAACACAGTGATTGTTTCTAATTCCTTGTCTCCTGTAAAGTAACTTGGGTAAAGTTGTTTGATTCCTTTGAGGAAATCAATGCATCTTGCCCTGATTGTCTACATCTTGGCATTGCATACTAATAAGAAAGAAATGGACAAAGTAATTTTCATTGTGTCTGTGTACTAGTGGATACCAAGAGACTTATCCCTTTCATGTTATTTGTGTTCTGTCTTTAGCAAGCAGGTCTCTGGGGAAAATCATGGATATTTGTGACATATTACTGCTTTGACTAGAGTATTCCTGACAGTAGTAACTTAAAATTGTATATGTTTCAGAAAATGTCATAGCCTCTTTGCAACCACACATTAAATGTTCCACATACACCATATACTGTTAGGACTATCTAGATTATAAAAAAGTGTATTAAACAATGAACTCCTATTAATATTGTCCAAATTCAAGAAGATACTTTAGAATTACTTCATGTAAACTGAGTACATGTGGGCAGGACATGGATGGAAAATTTCACTTAGGGTTCCAACATCGCTTGGAGGATGCACTATTAGATATGAATGTTTGTGGAAAAGCTATTTTGAGAGCACACAATACAAGTAATTGTGACAGCAGACACTGTTGCATCACAATTAGTCAGCAGGCTATAACAATTGTAAGATAAGATTCATATTCAATAGGCTCAGAAATACAGAAGACCTCTGAAAAATGGGTTTGTTCTTCGCAGAAGGAGACAGAAATAGGAACTGCCCCAGGGATCCACCGACTTACTTTTCTGTTTGTGTGTGAGACAGAAAAAAATGTAAAATACCTTTTCTTGTCATTCACTTTGTATTTTTCTGAGTCAGTCAGGGAACCAAGGGAGCAGGAGTGGGGGGACATATATGAATCAGCAGGACTGATTGAGATCTCCAAGTTTACAACAGGCTTTAATGACACATATCTAGATATGAGATCTCACCTCTGATTGGAACAGATTCCATTCTCTATTAAAATTCACAAACTCCACTAATCAGAAACAAGGACAACAAATAAATTTGTCTTCAGGGAAGGATTTTATTAGTCTAGCTGCTAGCTATATTCCAGGATTTATCTATTCCAAGGTATAGCCAAAACCTGGCTGTATGGTGCTAAAGAGAGGGAAGAGTGCTTCTGTAACTAACAGGAGACAGAGCAGGTATAAAGCTGCAAAGAAAGTGATTGTTTATTTCAGAACCTGCATGTTCTGATTTCTTGTTTTCTAGTTCCTGTACAGTGTCATCATAATATGCCAGGTATCAGCTTTCTGTGTGTGTACATTCTTTACCTCAGTCATCTGGGCTGGGTCTTCTGCAAAGAAGACAAAAAATTCAAGCTTCAGTTTGTGTCAGAGACTAAGGATCTTCTGACATTTTCACCTTCTTTTATCAACCATTGTGAGAACTACTATGGCAACAAATGTCCTCAACCTACCCCCTTGGAGTCTCTGAAAAATCCAGATGTAACTGACAGAAAGAGACCCTGATATATACAGAAACCAAGCACTCTTGAAACAGTGATGCTATTATCCTATGACATTTATAGCAAAAGACATTCAACACAAAACCCTGTGTTTATTCAGTTATTGTTTTTTGGCAATTACTAGATTCCCTACTATGTCTGTTCTTCAATATCAGTCATTTGTTAACTAAGTGATCAGTGGAGTCATGAGCCCCATGGGAATTCAATACATCCTCTCCTGTTGGCCTTCATCTTGTTTTTTTTTACACTGAAAAAGTATTTGCATCTATTGTATTGCTAGTTCCTGAACATAGAACTGACCTTAATACTTGCCTGTAGTTTAAACAGTATAAAGGCAAAAAAAGGAGGAGAAATAATGGGAGAGGGGTTTAATGGGGGGAATGGGGAAGGGGGATGGCTTCTGAAATGTAAAAAAAAATAAAATATTGAATAAAAAAGCAGATACAATAATTTTCATGATGTTTTTGTACAGGTGGATAACTAGAGAATGACTATTTTTTCTTATTGTATGAATTGTGAAGTTAGATAAAAGTTCTTTGTTTCACATCATGCATATCTATGAAATAATACTACATTAATTAATGTATTTCTCATAGTCATAAACACCTTGAAGATGTATATGCTTCATAAAATACAGTGATCTCCTTGAAAAAAACATTTCACATGTTCCACATATACCATGTACTTTTGAAAATACCCACAGTATATAAGTATTATATTCAACAGTGAATTATACTTAATATGATGCAGATTTACGAAGAAACTCCTGGGTAAATACTGAGTACCTGTGTAAAATGGCATAGGCTAAATTTTGCACTTAGTATTCCAACAACTCAGTTACAATATACAATTAGAAATCATTTTACTTGTAAAACCTATAATCAGAGCATACAGCATAAGAATTGGGGAAAGAGAGCGAAGCACATCACAATTATGAGGCAGCAAAAATTACAAGATTATAGTCACGGTCAGAAAAGCACAAAAAGAAACAGAGGAACTACTTGGATCTAACTTGAAGGAGAAGGAAATAGGAACAGCTCCAAGGTTCCACTGATTTGCTTTTCCATTGGTTAATATAGAGAAGAATGTAAAATCAGCTTTTCTTGCCATCCACTTTTGATTTTTCTGTTTCCATAAGAAAAACCAGTGAGGAGGGGGTGAGAAATGAATCATCAGCATTGACAGAGATCTCCTAGGTAACCACAGGATTTGATTTCCATGGCTAGATATGAGCTCTTTCTCCTGATTGGTTCTGATTCCATTCTCTATTTTAATGCACAAAATACAGCAATCAGAAGCAAGGAGAGCATATAAATTTGTCTGCAGGGTGAGATTGGATCAGTCAGGCTGCTGGCTATATTCCAGGACTTATCTGGTCCTGGATATAACCAGAGCCAGACTGAATGGTGCTAAAAAAAAGGAAGAGTGCTTGTGTAACTGTGAGGAGACAGAGCCAGTGGAAAGCTGCAACGACTGTGCTTGTTTGTTTCAGGGTCTCCATGGTCTGATTGCTTGTTTCCTAGTTCCTGGAAAGGAACTGCCACCACATGTGAAATTCAGGTATCAGGTTTGGTGTGCAATCTTTTTTCTTAGTCATGCAGAGCTCTGTCTTCTGAAAACAAGATTCAAGATTCAAACTTCAGCTTTTGACAAAGAATAGGGAATTTTTGACATTTTCCCAACCTTAGGTGGTCCACTATGAGAAAGAATGTAGTAGCAAAAATCTGCAACCTACCATCATGGATTCTCTGAAAATCCAGATGTAACTAACAGACACAGTTGCTTCCTTACACAGAAACCAAGCACTCTTGATCTAGTGATTCTGGCTGCATGTTACCACTAATGGCAAAAATATTTAATAACTCAAACACTCTTTATAGTGATATTTTATTTTTAATTTACTAGAACCTCTAGCATATTGTTTCCTACATAGCAGTCATAGCTAACTACCTGTTCAGAGGAATCAGGAGCCATTTAGAGAGATCAATACAACTTCTCATTACAATTTCTACCTTGGTATTACATACTGTATAAAAAAGAAATATACACAGTAATTTTCATTGGGACCTTGTAGTAGTGGATACCTAGATACCTATGCTTTTCCTGTCATTTGCATTTTGTCTTTAGAATTTGTGTGTGTGTGTGTGGTATGTTGTGGATATTTATGAAAATATGTAACTTGAATCAGATATTTCTGACAGTAGTAAATACCTTACAACTGTATATGGGTCAAAAAATATCCTGGACTCTTTACAACTACACATTAAAATTTTCTACACACTATGTATTATAGGGAATATACACAGCATATAATATTTGTTTTCAACACTGAATTCAACTTAGTACTGCTTAATATTGTGCAGATTTATGAGACATTCCAATATCACATGCAAACTCAGTACAGGTAGAACACGGTATGGGCAGAGTATGTCATATAGTAGCCTACATCTCTTTGAGCATATATGATTAAACATTATTGTACTAGGAAATGCTATAATCAGAGTACACAAAAGAAAAAATTGGGGAGGGTGATGCATGCACATCACAAGTAGACAGCAGGAAGCAAAATGTCCATGATAAGAGTCACAGTTGATGAGTTCAAAAAGAAATATCACATCTCTGGCAACTTGCTTGGATCTAGGCAGAATGAGATAGAAATAGATATAGTCCCATGGTTCCACTGACCTGTTTTTCTTTTGGTCAGTGTAGAGCGAAGGTAAAAACATTTTTTTTTTTCTGCCAGACACTATAAATTTTTCACTTCATTCAAGGAATCCAGAGAGGAGGGTGTCAAGTCTGAATCAGCAAAACTGATGGAGAACTCCAAGTTTACAGCAGCATTTGTTGATATCCATGTGAAGATATGAGATTTCTCTCCTGATTAGATCTGAATCCATTCTCTATTTGCATGCAAAAACTCAATCAGAACAAGGAGTGCAAATACATTTGTCTGTATAGAGTGATTTGATCAGACAGGCTGCTGGCTATATTCCAGAACTTATCTAGTCCTGGATATAAACAAACCCAGGCTGTATTGTGCTAAACAGAAGGAAGGGTGCGTGTGAGACTGACAGGAAACAGAGCAATTGAAAGCTGCAAGGACTGTCATTGTTTATTTCAGAGCCTCCATGCTCTGAATTGTTGGCTCCTAGTTACTGTACAGGGACTGTTACCACATGTAAAATTCAGGTATCTTATTTTGGTGTGTATTCCTTGCCTCAGTCATGCTGGGGTACGTCTTCTGTAAAGAATATACAAGATTCAAACTTCAGCTTGTGACAGAAACTAGAAAATTTTCTGACATTTTCACATGTTTAGATCAGTCACTATGAAAGCTTCTGTGACAGCAAATGTCCTCAGCATACCACTATCAAGTCTCTGAAAAATCCAGACATAACTGAGAGTTATCCTAGCACACCCAGAAACCAATCACTCTTGGGACCATGCTGCTAGTAGCCTGTTGCCATTAATGGCAAAAGACATTCAACAACTCAAATGTTGTTTATAATGTTAATGTATTTATAACATTTTAGAATATCTAGCATCTTTCTTCATCCATGACAGGTCATTACTAACTACCTTACAGGGTGGTCATGAGCTCTTTAGGGAAATCAATACATCATCCAATGAAGATATCTTCCTTTCAATTACATACTGCATAAAGGAGAAATGGATCCAGTAATTTTTATTGTGACGTTGTACTAAGATTTTCAAGTAATTTGGTTTCTCTCTTTAGACATATGTTCTCTGTGATATATCCTGGATATCTAAAAACTGTATTATTTTTATTCAGATATTCCTAAGAGTATACCAATTTTACTCTTACCATTTATACCAATGTAAAATTGTATATGCATTAGAAAATATTGTGAGCTCATTACAACCACAAGTTAAATTTTCCCATACACCATATATTGATTGCTTCATTGCACTATTGGTATTATGAAAGTTATTTTACAAATATAATTTTCTCACATTTCAATATAATCAATATGTCCTATATTTTTTTCAAGATCTTAGACCCTTGTGGTCTAAAATGTACATTTCAAAAATATTTGTTAAGTTAATTGAAGTGTACCGTGATGATATGTATTAATAAATAATCACTCTGGTTTACAGTTCATTAGTTTGTAATATAACTTTAACTTATATGTAAGTGTTCAAACTGGAGAGTTAAATTAGTGTATATTCAGCATGCTGTGAAGTGCAAAGACTACTGTTCAGGTGCATAAAATCGCTATATAAATAAAAATAATAAATCAGCATGGCATTGTTCATCTGTAATTCCAGTATGAGATAACAAATCTACATTGATTTGTTATATATGTTTGATGTAATATATGATACAGTTTAATGATAATCTGTATCAAAAATACCTTGAACATCAGGTGAGGAGAATATGGGTTAATGTTAGTCATAGGTGCCACAGTAGAGAGAGGAGCTCACCAAGATGCTAAGCCTTCATTTTTTGAAGCAGCAGATGGGTTTAGCCTTATTTTAAAAACCCTGATACACCATAAAGTTGTAAGCTCACTCCAGTTTATTTGTTCAAATGGAATATAAGGTTATTTGGTGGCTGGGGAAGGTTCAAATTACAAAAGTTATCTGTGTACGATAGCAGACAACCCACCTAAATCTCAGTCTGTTTTCACCATGGTTAGTCACAGTCAAAAGCAAAAAAAGAAAATTCAAGTTTTTCAAGACCAAGATTGGTGCAGCTCCAAGTTTCCATGGAACACTCATTGCTGATTCTCTACAGCGAGACAGTATTTCTTCAAGTTTCAAACAGTATGAAACAAATTCAAAGCTTTTACTAATTGACCCAAACATAGCAAAGATCTTTGTGAAACATTTCACTCAAAAACAGACATAAAAGCTTTACTATATTTTTGACTAATAGTCAGATATTAAGTCTTTACTACACATATAACTGCAGGAAGATAGAAGAAGTTGATCATTGCCCCTTCACGTCTGTGTACACATTTCACATCCATGCACACATTAAATAATACATACAATTTCTACAATCTAACATAATGGTGTTTCTAGTAAGTTTATTTTTTTAAGATGAGGTGCTATTTCTTTTGGCTTCAATGGACTAAAACTTTCCCTATAGGATTGGTTAGCTGCAGTTGAGTCATGCCCTTCTGTGCTGGTATTAAAGAAAGCTTGGCTTTTATTTATTGTTTTAAAGAACAAAATTTTATTCCTTCAAAGTATTCTTTAACCTTACAAATGTGAGAGAATAGCTTGCTTATAAATACTCTCGATACAGAAAGGGTTTATAAAACTGTGAATCTTTACAGTTTGCTTCTGCTGGTTGAGTCTGTAGGCTATCTAGGAGTTACTTATGAATTGGAAATGACTATAAGCATAGGACCAAAAGTAAAATATAGAGACTTTGCAATGCTATGGACTTAATATGTAATAGATTTGGCAATTCAGGAGCTTCATAATAATGAGATACTAACCAATGAATTTGAATATTTTAAATGTTTGGAAGTGATATAAATAATTTTAAATTTTTGTTTGTGTCTACTTATAGATTATTGGGTATAATTTATTTTCTGAACAGTTTCTGAAATATAATAAAATTTTATAATGAATAAATCTAAAAATTACTCTTATGTTAAACAGAGTTCGAGATTTTTAACAGCCCAACTTCTATAAAAACTCTGGTGTATTATATTATTTGATGTTAGTTTTCTCTGTACTATTAAGTGATTATATTTCATAGAATTACTAATGACTCTATGCTATCTGAATGAAGGTAGCTCAAGAAATTAAACTGAATTTTCATTTTAATAATAACTTAGGTATTTACATGGGTGTTCAATTCAAGATAAGGATCTTTATAAGCAATTATAATTCCAACTAAAACAGCAATACATTGCAATAATAAACAAAGATACTATACTATAATAAAGAATTTTAAAAGTATATGTTTTTAGTATAACAGTATTTTATGTAAATATTTGAAAATGAAATTAAAAACATACATCTTTTTAAGAAGTAAGATATGACTAATTATTTTTTGTTATTTCAAAGATTAAGAATTTATTTGAAATTTTATACTTATGCATATCTGTAAGACATTACTTCATAATTTTGTTTTTTTATTTTTACATAGACAATGGCATTCTCCCGTCTTTCATATGTCTTATATTTTTGTAAAGAATTGTCTTCTTTTCTTTCTGTATTTTTCTTCAGTTATTGCTTAGATCAGTTCTTCAATATTTGTAAGCATATTACTCTTGTTTTGTCATTTACAACATACACTAGGTTGCATTTATTTTATTGTTGTTCATTTAATATATGCTCTGTACTTCTGAATCAGAGTCTCACTGTGCTGCTCTTGGGGTCTCAAATTATTTACTGGAACCACAATGCCTCTCCATATCATGTTACAATTCCAACAGATACAAATAATAATGTTCCTCTGATATACTGAAAACCATCTGTTTTTTGACTTTAAGTATTATTTGCATTTCTTGTGTATAAAAGTCAGTTAAAATTATATTTTCTCCTTCACTACATGTGTGTTTGTTATGTTTAAATTTAGCTATACCTTTATAAATATTCTATACAGAAGTTTATGTCCCTCAAAAAACGTGTAAATGGTTTTCTTAGGCTTAAGCATCATACATATAAGAAAATCAATGCTCCATATTCATATTTTCTGTAACATCCACAACAATGTCATTTACTACAACTTTCAATTGAAGTACCAATAGAAATCATTATTGAATTATCTTCAAACTGCAGATAGTCTAAGTCATTTAGTTACTGCACATCTTATATTTTCAGATAAGTTTTTAGAACATTATTTCTACAGCTAAAGATGACAAAAAGTTAATAGTAGACATCCATCATAATCAATATATATTAATCTATCTATTCCTAGTTTGGGAAATTAGCCAATGCTATTTGCTCACTATGCAACCAATTTTTTAACCTGAAATATCAAGTAATTTACACATTCTCTATTACTTAAACATGAGATCTAGTATTCAGATTTGAACATGTAAGACCTCTAGAGAAAATGTGTGTACCTTGAATGAGTAGAGGCTTTAACACATTCCTTAGTAGGGAGTTGTATTTAATTGCTACAAATAGTGTCACTAGTTCCAAATATCATCAAGGAAACTAGATTGCTTATCTATATATAGATATTTGCAAGGACACTCTCTGCACTAGGATAGAAATGATGTATAACCTTGGAAAAATCACACTCTATAGGCTTAACGAGAAATACATGAAGGCAAAAATGTCTAAGGTGGAAAGTAGATTGAGGAACAGGAGATAAACAGGAGCATGACCATCAGTGTAATCAGTGTGGGAACATGAAGGAGAGCTTCACTACACACCTCTGGAGGATGAAATACACATGGCCCAGGGAGAAAAAAAAATCCATTTGTAATTTTTAAAAACTTACTCCCTCATTTACATTCTATCATATTAAAAGTGAAATGCATATAAAGTAATTAATATCAGTAGATTAAACATACCAAAGTTTTTGTAAATATTGCTCATATTGGATGCTAGTATCCCATTAGTTGTGTCATATCTGACATTTGCTCAGAAGAGAAATGGACATTCAAAGTGCAAAGTATGAATGTCTGATAAACAAATAGATTTTATTCACAATATTAGTGTGATATCCCTTGAGATGTTTCTTTATAGAAGGGCAAGAATATATACAGGTTAAAATAAAGATCCAAAATATATCCTCATAATTGGAAACTAAATTAAATGAAAGGGTATATGTTTACTTATAAATTCAGGCATAAGCAAACTTGTAGTTTTTCAATTAAAGTGTCCCTTCAAATGTAACTGTGAAATTTTCAATGTAAGTTATTATTAAATTTGCAATTTATGTCATCTTTGTTTACTTGATTTTGTGTGTATACTGCCAATCACAAGATTTTCAGAAATGTATATCATGACAGAATCATGACAGAATAAGAATCATGATTTCTGTTAGATAACAATACTGTTCCCATGGCATGGCCCAATAAATTGGAATAATCTTAAATATTTTATACTGATTACACTATGGATATTCGCTGTTGTATCAGCATTTGTCATTAAGTCAATTGAAAATATCCAAAGCAAATTAAAATACTGTGTTTAGTTTTATAGAGCAACTTATGTCTTTCATATAATAGTCATCTGCTGTTTGAATACATATTGAAGTAGCTTATAGAAATAGGATAACCTTAAATTTAATGTCAAAAACTTTTGTTTGAAAATATACAAGGAATTCCTCTTTTCTCTGAACTATTTTCACATTCTACTCACAGACAATCAAACAGATGAAACAGTATTTAACAGAAAAAGACATTATGAATATTTTGTCTATGAAATATACAACAGGTAAACAGAATAATGTAGCATTATTTTTGATGCCTAATAATTGCATGCCCTTAAAAGCATAATAATTTTATATCACTCTGATTTATGAAAGCATTTTCTTTGGTTGAGTGAATCGCAAAAGCCATAATTTCAATGAAGTTAATAATCTCACCATGTATGCTTTCCTATGATCTTATGTTGCCTCCCTAATTAAATTATTTGCTAAAACTTACCTTTACTAAATGTGTACTATATATCTTCTACTCTTTACCTTTTTCAGAATTATGGCCCCTGCAAGAAAACAAGTCCAGATCTCACAAAACTATATTGCTTATAGCTACAGGGACAACGTTTGAGATACTTCTCTGCTTGGAGGAGGTCATCGTGCATTCATTGATGTTTGACATATTGTCTCATATTTCTATTGTAAATAATTGTGGTTTTGTCTCATTGTCATTTATTTTGTTATCACAAATGTTTTACTATCAATGGAAGCTCTCAAAACCAAGAACACAGGATCAAAGCGTTGGTAATGTAAGAAGCAGAACAGCTCACCAAAGCAGGAGACTATTAAATACTTTATGACTTAGAAACAAAATAACAGTGGATATAGCAAAATGGCATTTATGGAGTAGTGGAGTAGTTATCAGTATCTGACAAAAGATACTGACAGAATCACCTGTCGATCCTACCATACCTGAATCCCTGGGCATAATTAATGCCCCTGCATGACTTGATGAACAAAATTAAAAAAAAAAGATATTAGAAAGCTGTTCATAGCATGCATGACAGTTGTTATATTTAGATGGAACTTGAAGAGATTGTAGAAAATAGGTGTCTGCTATCCAGGCTGAAATCAGTATCATAGACATTTATGTCTCTCTTGCTATAATGGAAACTTGGTTCCGTAGGGTTAAGAGGGTGGAGGTATCTCTCTCTCTCTCTCTCTCTCTCTCTCTCTCTCTCTCTCTCTCTCTCTCTGTGTGTGTGTGTGTGTGTGTGTGTGTGTATACTTACCTGTGTACGTGAAGGTGTAAGAAGGGGAATGTGTGACATAAGGTGGAGGAGATAATGGGAAATGAGAGGGGATCAAAGGGAATGTAAGTGAAAATTGAATGGAATTGGAGGGAATGTTTGTTTGGTATTCTCAACTTCATGAACACAGCGGTGAACAGATTAGATGGTTCCTAAATTAAGGAACAACCTGTTTGATCAACCTGTGTAAATAACTGTTGCATTTCAGATTGATAATCTATGTAGGAGGTACAGCCATGAGTGTGGTGCTTTCTCCATGGATGTCTTTATGAGTTTTATAATAAAATAAGCTATAGGGAACATGCCATGGTCTCTATTTCAGTTCATGCCCCCAGGCACCTATCTTGATTTGAAAATTTGCTTTTCATGTATGATAATTTTGAAGTTTCACCAAGAAATATATCTATACTATTCAAGTTGTGTTGCTTAGTACTTTATGGAAACATTAATAAAGCAGTCAAGAACACAGTGACAGTTTTTATACTGGCTGCATACTAGAGATTTTTGAGGGCTCTTAGCCCTTACTTAATCATGGGTTGAAGCAATAACAAGATTATAGGAGTTTATACTGTAACTAAGAAGAACCTTACTTATGTAAATTTATTCATGGAAGAATTCACTAAGAGAAATGACACAACTCTTATATTTCATACTTTTCTAGGTACATATCAGGAGGCAAATGTTGAACAACCTGAATATCTGAGTAGACATCTTCAAGGATGTTACAGGAGAGATCTGGAACCAGTAAGGATGACTGTACTGTTCTTCATGTATCACTGTTAAATTTATGTAAAAATAAATGCTCACACAATGTCAGATGGCAAGACTTCTCGGTCATTCACATTTTTTTTTGTTATAGTCTGATAATTGTAGTAGGTATACCCACCACCTGATAGAGGGCAAATCCATTTTTGTAATTTAATGATATATGTTTAACAAGATTGTAGCTTTCTCTTCCTGAAAATAATTTTGTTTGAACCTATGCAAATCTTATGTGTACTGCCCCAGTCTCTGTGATTGCCTATGTGTGTTTCTAATGTTGGGTATAGGAAACATTGCTTCCTTGGAGTCATCCTCTACCTCGGATCTTTTGCAATCTTTCTACCTCTATTTTCATACCAATCCATGATACTTGAAGGGAGACATTTGATAAAGGCTTAGGACCAATACTCCAAAATCTCTCTTTTAGTAATACAGCCCATTGACTATGCTTCTGTTATTTTATATGTAGTGCTGTTTGCATCTGCCTCTGTGTTTATCAGGTTCTGGCAGAGCCTCTCAGGAGACAGCTATATCAGACAACACTAACATGCATCATAGCACATATGTAGTGGAATTCTAATTGAACTGAGATTCCTACTATATTGTATGCCTGGTGATGTTGAATAGTCAGTCTCAAGGTTGTTTCTATCTTTTTAAATTATTGCTTAAAATTTTGAAAATAAATATGTTCTCCTGAATAATGATAGGATGACTTTGAAAATTGTCTATGAATGTAGTTTTCTTTATAGTTAAGATATGTTTCTGATAGCCTTACAGTGTTTTTTTTTTTTTACATTTGCTGCACAGTAGGGGCTCATATATAATGTGGTTTGAAAATATGTTACTCCACTGATTCATCTGTATTTATACATATGATTTTTCAATATTTTTCTCTAAAGAAATTTTAATCCTGCAACATGGCTGCTCAGGCAAGTGATCATATCCAAAGACCTTCTAAGTCTGTATGTTTCAACTGGAGTGCAACCAAACCTTTAATGTACACCTTTAATCCCTAACAATGAAGATAAGGTTAATTTGTAGAAAGAAGCAGCAAAGTTTCAAAGTGGTGTCTAATTGAGTGTCACAGTGAAGAATCAGATAAAGATTAAACAGAAGAGTTAAGATATGCTCAAACCGACATTAAGCTCATGAAGAAGAAAGACCAATAGGGGATGCCTCGGTCCTTCTTTGAAAGAGTAACAAAATACACAAGGGAGCAAATATGGAGACAAAGTGTGGGACAGAAACTGAAGGAGGGGCTGTCCGGAGACCATTCCACCTGGGTATACATCCCATGTGCAGTCATCAAAGGTAGACACTGATGTGGATGTCAGGAAGTGCATGCTGACAGGAGCCTGGCATAGCTGTCTCTTTAGAGGTTTGCCAGAGTCTCACATATTCAGAGGCAGATGCTCACAGCTAACCATTGAACTGATCAAGGGGTTTCTCATGAGAAACCCCTTGATCAGTTCAATGGTTAGAGAGAAGACTGAAGGAGCCTAAAGGGTTTGCAGCCCCATGAGGAGAGCAACAATACCAACCAACCAGAGCTCCCCAGGGTCTAAATCACCAACCTAGGAGCACATAGGGATGGACCCATGGCTCCAGCTGTATATGTAGGGGAGGGTGTCCTTGTCAGGCATAGGTGGGAGAGGAGATCCTTGGTTCCAAGAAGGCTGGACAACCAGTGTGGGGCAATTCAAGGGTGGGAAGGTAGGAGTTAGGGGATAGGTGGGGGAACATCCTCATTGAAACAGGAGGAGGAGGGATGTGATAGGGGGTTCCTGGGTGAGGGGGATATGGGTTAAGGGGATAAAATCTGAAATGTAAATATAATATCCAATAAAAACAAACAAACAAACAAACAAACAAACAAACAAACAAACAAGATATGCTCAATGCACAGGAGAAAAGTACCTCAAGAGGAGTGTTGAAAATACAGCACTTGTTCTAGATTCCACCTTCCTCTTACAGTCTCCAGTGTAGCAGGGTAAAAGCTATCTGACTCAGATTTTGCCCTGTTTGCTTCTTGGTGGTATCCAGACACCCCTGTAGTGAGATAGAACCCTGAATCCCCAGTTAAAGGCCATGTAAGCTCTCTTCCTTTATTGGTCTTTATTTTATATGATTTTTATATGATTGGATTTCTGACTAAAATTTAGGTTATTTGTATATAGATCAGCTATACAATAAGTCCTTCAGTAAAACTTAACTGTCTCCAAATGCCAGAATAATCTTGGAATGCTCCTGTGTTGATTTTCAGCATCTTGGATCTATGTACTAGGCAAATCGCTATTGTAACAAATAGAAGCAAAGACAGTCTTGTAGCCTATGTGGTAGGTTGGGACAGTTATGGTTCAGTGGTTCTTAATGCATTCCTATTATTTCTAAGGATACTATCCAGAAATTATATATATGTTGAACTCAGTTTGAAAGATCCAGTAAGATGTATTTAGTTATATTATGTTGGTTGGTTCAACAATCAATGCAAATATAGAGATATGAAACTTAAAGAAGTAGCAGCTAACTCTCATAACTCTCAGAAAGACCTCAAACATGGACTTCTGTGAACCAGACCAGAATGTGATGGGCACCAAGTGCTGGTATCAGGAACTGGCTTTATGGTTTTATATCACCTCTGAACACAGTAATGAAGGTAACATCACAAATAGGCAATAGTGATCCATATGTCTGTTGCCATAGCAATCACCATACATTTCTAGAATCCACTTAGCTCACCTTCTCCTTTTACCTGTGAGTGGTTAAGTAACAACCCAACTAAAATGCAGACCCTCCTGAATTCCACCTTCTCTTTCCCCTTAGTCTTCATTGTCACCTTTTTCCCTCTTCCCCCACAATAATCCTTCCTCATGGAACTTTATTGGCCTGGTGTGGTCTGTCTGGATGTGAACTGTGACTCTAACAAAACACCAAGTGCAAATGTGTGATGGAATATTCATGTTGTCTCTCAGCTATGACTGAAACTGCAGTTTCTGAAAATGAATATCTTATATGCAAGTATCTCAAAAACCTACAACCAGAATTTTGAAGAGTTTAGCTGTGCCATCTTGTGAAAGACGATGACAGCTTAGCCTGATGACTTCATACACCCACATAGAAGAACATTCAGCATCAAGATACCTTTACCAGAGAATGCAGGCTCTTCATATATGTATATGTATATACATATGTATATGTATACATATATATATATATATATATATATATATATATATATATATATATATGTGTGTGTGTGTGTGTGTGTGTATGTGTGTATGTGTGTACATGTATATGCATGTTACATATATACATGCATGTATGCACATGTGTATATGCATGTACTCACACACATATATAACTGTAGTAATTTAGGGAAGAGTGTATATATATATGCATGTGTGCATGTTTGTGTGTGTCATATTGTGTAAATACTAGTGGAAGAAGGCTCCATATATGCAACTATGGGAAATCTATTGTCCTCCGTTGGAAAATACTTTCTTAGACAACTCTTGTGTTTGATTTGTCATATCCTAGTAAGTAGCACTTTATCTATGCTTTGTGAATAAGCCCAATCATCATAGCAACTGTAGGTAGTATTATCAATTGAATTGCCATTGGTACACTAGGAAGAGTTTTAGCCATTATATCTCTGATCAAGGGCCAGTGTTTTATCTGCATGAGAAGTAGTTGGGAAGTAATGACAAACTGAAAATGAGTTTAGAAAGAGAATGGATACTATATTTGAGGTGGGAATGATACAGGTGACTGAAGTTTTTTGAATGAATAAGTTAAGTTTGTAGAAGGACTTTTACTTGTACATTTATATCTAAATTCTCTAGGGTGTATTATAGTAGTTGAGACATGGCTTGTACATGGGTAGGGAAATATATCAATAGTATGAGGCCACAGTGCCAGGGGATATAACCAGGATATATCCTGTGATAATAAAATGTAATCTTTTCCATGTGGAATGTAGTGGCAATCACAATTGATTTGTAGCAGTGGTCCTTGGCCTTGGAATTAAAATTTCATGGAAAAAGTATCATTGAGTAACTACAGCATTAGCAGTGCTCCTCATGTGGATAATAAGACCACTGAACAAACCGATTTCCTTGGTATAAGTTGTGATTTATATGAGAAAGAAATATTTAGTATTGGCCTATGACATATTGTGGAATAGGATAAATTAGGAGAAATGTAGATGTACACTGGTTTAGCTTTTATTTTTATTTGGGAAAAAAACATAAGAAACTCCATATAAGACCAATAATAATGAGCACACTTTGTTTACCAAAACCTGGAACCCATAAAAGTGGTTGTATATCACTGAAGAGAGAACAACTTAGACAATTTAAAAGATAATCCTTAAATCCCAAGTTCACGCAGCTAAAGGGGAAATCAGAGAGAGAACATACATGTGTTATTCTTAATTATTTTCATGTCCTAGAGACAATTATAGTGATAAAAATTTAAACACTTAGTTTGCTAGAAAATCCTTTATCAAGCAAAGACATATTCTGTAAACAAACCCTGTAAACATTAAAATCTATACCAAAGATAAAAGTAGATGCTTATTGAGGCCTTAACATTGTAAATGGTGAATGTCAGAGTGAGGTGTGGATTACTTTTCTAACAGTATTTGATTACAAAATTCCTAGAGACTTGTCAGCTCTTTCTAAGACTGATTGAAAGGTTTTGCTCACTAAGGATGCTGACTGATTTGTGTGTGAGATTTAGAGAAATGATTTGAGGACTAACCTGAAATATCACCATGCTAGGACAAACATCCTAAAGTCCCAATGGTTACCAATAAGTATTTTGGGGTTTATGAAACAAGAAAGTCTTTCTCAGTAGTAGATCTTACATGATTCACATAAAAAGTATCACTTCCCCATGTAGACCCATGAATTACCATAAGGTATTTCTTGTTACTTAACATTTCATTTTTGAAAGTTGTACTATAATTATTCTTTAGTTAACACCTAATATTTACTTATAAGCAAGTATATATCGTGTTTATTTTTCTGGATCTGACTTGCCTCACTCAGGATTATTTTTCAGTTATCACTTGCAAATTTCATGATGTCATTTTTAACAGCATAGTAATACTCCATTCAATAAATTTCCTAATATTTTTTACATTTTTCAGTTAAGGGTCGTCTACATTTTTTCTAGTTTCAGGCTATCATGAATAAAATAATTACGAATATTTTTGAGCAAATGTCCTGTGATAGAATGAAAACTTTTTAGTTCATATGGCAAAGAGTGATGTATCTGGGTCCTGTTGTACATTAATGCCCAATTTTCTGAAGGACTTTCCTATGGTTATCTATAGTAGATATAAAAATGTGAACTCCTGAAAACAATGGAGAAATGGTTGCCCTTGCTCCAAATTCTTTCCAGCATGAACTGTCACTTGTGTTTTAAATCTTAACCATTCATCCAATTGTAAGATAAAAATCTTAAAATAGTTTTATTTACATTTCCTTGATGGCTAAGGATGTTGAACTTTTTTTGAGTGTTTCTTGGTTATTTGAGATTCCTCTATTGAGAATTTTGTATTTAGATGTATATAGTACATTTTCAATTAGATAATTTGGTTTATTAATATCTAATTTCTTGAATTTTTATATGTTTTTGGTATTAGCTCTCTATTGGATTTAGAGTTGATGAAGAAAACTTTCTCACTCTATTGACTGCCATTTTGTCCTATTAATGGTGTCCTTTGCTTTATAGAAACTATTCAATTTCATGAGTTACCATTTATTAATTGTGGTTCATAGTGTTTCCATTATGTTTAGGAAGTTGTCTCTTGCAACAATTTGTTCAAGGCTATACTTTCCTTTTAGTGAAGCTTTCAAGTTCCCTGTGTCTGTTTTTTTCTTTTTCTTTTTTTTTAAGGTCCTTGATCCAGTTGGAATTCAGTGTTTGGAAGGGTAATAAATATGAAAGTTTTTGCATTCATCTACATGTAGGCATTCAGTAAGAATAACACAATTTTTTGAGAGTGATTTCTTATCGTTCAACATTTCTGGCTTCATTACTAAAAACAGGTTACCATGGACGTGTGTATTTGTGTCTTTACTTTCAATTTTATTCCTTTGATTAAAGGTGTGTTTTTATGCCAATACCATGCAGATGTTACTTCTGCAGCCCTATATTCTGTTAGAATTTGCAAAACTTCTGTTCAGGCTCTTCTCATTTTTAGAGTTCCCATTAAGAATTTGGGTACATTTCTTTTGGGGGAGATTATTGGCTATTTTATTTATTTCCATTTCAAATGCTATCCCTTTTCCATTTCCCCTTTATAAGCCCCCATGCTCTCGCCACAACCACTGCATCAATGATGGTGCTCTCATATCTGCCCACCCACTATTGCTTCAGCAACCTAGCAATCCTCCATGCTGGGTCATATCATAATGTACTACTAGTTGTTTTTCTCTTGCAGCCTTTGTTTTATGTATTTGTGTTCTGATTATTAGGTGGTGAGGAAAATTTGTCTTTTATGGTCAAATTTGGTATTTTATGTGCTTTTTGTACCTTATAGGCATATCCTTTATGCTAGAAAAAAATTCTTTATAATTTTGTTGAAAGATTGTTCTGAGACTTGGGGATGACATTCCACTTCCTCCATTTCTATTATTCTCAGATTTGGTCTTTTCGTAATGTCTCAGATTGCCTGGATGCTTTTAGTCAAGAATTATTTTAGTGTTTACTTGAATGATGTATCTATTTCTTCTATTGTAATTTTTATCACCCTTGTCTTCATCTATTCTCTCCTTCATTTTGTGGTCTGTTGGTGAAATTTGCTTCTTTAGTTACTGTTTGGTTGCTAAATTTTTCATTTTCTGAATTTCCTCAGTTTAGTGCTATCTTTATTTCTTCTTTTTTTTTTTAATTTTCAAGGTTGGTTTATTGCCTTCAACTGTGTTTTTTTCTCAGCTTTCATTACTTTATTTAAGGGATTAATTTATTTTCGCTGACTTTTCATTTCTCTTTTTCTTTATTACTTTAGAGGATTTATTAACTTCTTTTTTAAGGAACTCTATCATCTTTATAAAGTTGTTTTAAAGATATTTTTATTGTGCTTCAGCTCTGTTTGGATATTTGTTGCTTGCTTTAATAGGGTACATGGGCTATGGTTTTGAAATATCATCTTCACTATTGGTGATTGTGTTCTTATGTTAGTGTTTGATCATATTCACTGGGGGTGATTTTAGGTCTAGGTTAGAATTTCTGGGTTTGTTTTTGTTAGCTAGATGATAAAGAAGAAAAAGCACCACTGGCTGATTTTGTCTCTTGTCAACTGGGGCCAGAGCATGCATGTGTTTCTCATTTTTCTTGCTTTTCGCTTTCCATTTCCCTGCTTCTGTTGTAACACCCAGGGAGAATGTGGAGATACATGAATCAGCGTCTCTGATGGAGATCTCTAAGATGACTGCAGACATTTGCTATCAATTCCTAGGTTTGAGAACTCTTCTTTGATTAGTTCTTATTCACTTCTCTATTTGAATATACACACTTTTCCAATCTGAAGAAACTAGAGAAAATAAAATTCTCTGCATTAGGATTTTCATCAGTGAGACTCCCGGCTAGAGTCCAGGTTTCAGCTGGTTTTAGACAAAACCTCACTATATGCTGATCCAGAGAAGGATGTCTGCTTCTGAAACCTTCAGTAGATAAAGGCAACAGAACCTCCATACACTCCTGCTCTGAGTAACCTGTTCATGTTAATAGGTTTAAGATGTTTAAGCCTCTAAAGTTGTTTTCCTTGGTTTAAGATATGTCATAGTTTCCCCAGTCCTAGAGCCTACATCATCTGCAAAGATGATGTTTCATTTTGGGTATCACTTTCTGGCAAATACTAGGGATATGCTGTTCCTTTCTTTCCCTTGTGAAAGACACTGTGATAAATTGTTGTGGCAGGGTCTGTTCTTAATTGGCACCATAAAAGGCTCCGAGAGCTTCAAGCTGTAACCTTTGAAGACACTAGAATATTTATCACCCAAGAACCACTTAGAGCAAATAAGTATAGTGCTTGTGATCTTACTTCTTATCATCCTGCTGCTATCAGAGGTCTTAGCGATTCAATCTGAGTGTTAAAATCTTTCAATGTGAGTGCTAAAGGTTCACATAGTCACTTTGGTAAATAATAGTTCTTATTGTTTGTCCTCCCATCCATGTCTGCTCATTCATGTCAAGATCAGGCATGAGAATAAATGTTACATCTCTGAGGGAAAAGCTATCCTGGCAGCTTGGAGTAAAGGGATACCACAAAGTCATACCAAGCAACAAATCTCCCACCAATGCATTTTTGGAGAGGCAGCAGTGTATCTGCCTCTGCGTTTCTTAATAACAGCAGTGAACTGAGCCAAAGACCATGTTTTTATAGTATTTCTGGGGGGTCAGTGCTTTCCAGGGTGGATACTTCCAGGGTCAGGATTGATGAGTCCAGAGATTGGGGTGTGGCCAGGAACTGGTGGGATTTCAAGTCCCAAGCCTTGTGCTTTTTACTCTCAACCCTGGCAGTCTCCTGCAAAGAAAGAACTTTTTTTTGGCCAGTTGGGGAGATAAAGGTAGCAGAGCAAATGTTTGGAAGACCAAGGACTGCTATAGAGCTGAAAGTGGGCTCCTGAGAGGGTTGAGGTGAGTACACATTTGCTAGTAGTGAAGAAAGGTAGACTGAAGAGGTCACAATGAGAAATAAGGGGCTGCAGCTTGAGGGTGATAATGGAGAAACTTTTAACCTTTATCAAACATGCAAAGGAATCATCAAGTTTCGGTTTTGTGACTAGGAGAAGTTGTTTTTTCCTTGGTTAGCAGATCCCCTGTGGTCACTTTTAATCAAGGTAGGACTGAAGTCACATGGCAAAATCCATTCTTTCCAATCCTAGCAAAGAGTGCTGTCAGCCACATGGCTGCATGAATACCAGTGGAGAGTGGGGTAGGTACCGCAGTTAAGATGCCAGCAAGTGACATGTTTCATTTAAGATTAACCATGTATAGATTTTTGCAAGTTTTAAGTTAAACTGTTTGTAACAGACTTGATGGGTTTTTAATCATACCCACTATGCTTACAAATCATGAGGTCATATTTATACTTTAGGAATAGTTTTAAAGTGTTAAAATAAAACCAAAAGAGTGAACATGAGATGACTAGCAATAGTAAACACTAAGTATACTCTGTTTTCCTATTGCGTTTTGTTGTCATTTCTATGTCACATAGACAGGTGGCTTGCCTGATATAGGACACATATGATGATGATGATGATGATGATGATGATGATGATGATGGTGACAATGATGGTGATGATGATTACAAGTGGTAGGTAGATAAATTGGTGCAGTTATGATGGTGCTTTATTTTATTTTATTTGTTATTGGCTATATTATTTATTTACATTTCAAATTTATCCTTCTTCCTGATTTCCCCTCCACAAAGCCCTATCTCACAACATGATGGGTGTACAATTTCTGCCAAGAGGCACCACAATGAATAGTCATTCTTGTGGCCTGTTAGACTCCAACTCCAATAATAAAGAGAACAGGATGGAATATCTAAGGGCAACCTCAATGATACATTTTTGTTAGTATGGTTATTATTGTGACATGTGTCCATGTGTCAACCAATCCTTTAACAGGTACATAAACTAAATGTACAGTCATCACTGGGGAATGAGGAAAATAGGCAAGGTCAAAAAGACTCCTGGTCAAGAATGTGTCCCTCCTTCTGGCAGAGCTGAAGAGTGACACTTTAGGAGTTTCAATTTTCTTCCTACATTTGAGAATAGCAATCCTAAGCCCATTGGAAATCTTTGTTACAATGGAGACATCTAATCTTGGGCCTAGATGAGTAGCACTCCAGTTTGAAGTGACCAGGCTAGTCATAGCCCTAATAGGTATAATCAGGCGGACCTTCCAAAGGAGGGCATGTCCTCTGTATACACTTCACGACCAAGGGACCAATGGAGGAAGTCAGGACTGCAATGAAGCCTATACCAGAGTTCAACTCATGAGGGGGAACACCCCTTTAATGGATATCATCATTGCTTAAGATTGCTGCAGCATTGCCAGCAGAGATGTTAAGGCCCACCCAATAAAAGCTGCTTTATGGTCATTTCTCTGGTGGGGCCAGTATTGAACCACTTTCTACTGCCAGAGTCGTTTGGGACAGGAAGTCCATGAAGGCCTCCCCAAAATGCTGGACAAGGTTTCAAAAGTAAGATGAGGGGCCTTGAGGGATGCAGGACTTAAGGGCCTAAAGGGCAAGATCAGCCACTTGGTTAAAGTAAAAATGCAGTTTTATAGATGCCTGGGTGATTCTTCCAATGTAAGAATGTCAAGAGTAACGTCAAAGTTGTATTACTTCAGGATAATTCTAGCCTTATTCTAAGTCAAGTTATAATATGCAGACTTCCAATTAAGAAACATGAGAGGCTTGAGCACCACCTTAAGGAATTATACCAATTTTATCAGATCTGGATGTACATGGCCCTTTGCTTCAGTACTTGTTCAAATAAGGGGAATCTGGGCCAGAGTTGTTAGCATCTTTTCTGATTAGTGACAAGTCTGCCAGAGGAGTGGGAATCCAGGGCCTATTCACCTCATTAGGGCCAAGATTGACAGGGAAATCCTCATAATATATTTGAGGAGAATGAGGCCCTGGGAAGAGGTCATTCAGCATGAAGGACAGGCATCACAGGATCAACTACCACATAAGTTACTGCCAGAAGTCAAAGTACCCCTAAGTCACACCAGGGGTAAGCTAGAGGTTCCTCCAATGGGGTAGGAGCAAAAGGTCTTGTGAGTGGGAGACCTGGCACAGTAGGGCTAGAGAACAACAGTTTGAAGCCTGTTTGCCAGGGGGTTAGATCAGAGATGCCCATATCTTTATTGCTGAGATCATCCTGTTTGCCGAGAGAAGAAAGGCTGGTATTAATAATTGAAAGGTGAATATTAGCCTGATCCTGGCAGTGCTTGTTATGAGTGGCTGAAGGAGGCAGAGGCAGGAGGATCTGGAGTTCGAGGCCAGCCTGGAGAAAACTGCTCCCATCTGTAAAGCAGGTTACCTTGACTCCTGGCTGAAGTCAGTCTTCTATCCGTTGAATTCTTGTCAGCTAGTTGCAGCCCAGGAAGTGTTGTATCTGGATGTCCATCCTAGGGAGTATCCCCTCAACTAGACAGGGGATAGGAGCAGCCTAGGATGACCATAAATGAATGGGATACCCAGCCCATCTCTTACTCCACCATTTTCGGGTAGTCCATGAATACATTTTGACCCATTGGCCTGGAGGAAGCCCCTGTGTCTATCAAAAGTTGGGTGGCTCCAAGCTGCCCCATCTATCTCAATAGCCGTCTTCACACAGAGCTGTTATCTTTGCCACTTGGGGTGTTTTTCGAGGCCTGGGATTTTCTGGCCCTGGCTTCTATTTGTTAGGGCCCTCTTGGACCCTGAAGCTGGCTCCTTTACTTGCAATGTGCACACTGGTCTTTTTCAAAGAGTTTTATCTCTCTTTGATTGGAGTCTCTTTTTCTGCTTTCTGTAAATTCTTTCCTGTCACCTTTCTCTTTCTTCACCTCTCTCTAGTCTCCTCTATTCCTCTGGACTCACAGCAACTTATCTCTATTCTTCTTCTCTACTCTTTTCTTTTAGACTTACACTAAACCTTCTCTATTCCTCTTCTCTATTCCTTTCTTTTAAATCTTCTCTCACTTGCTATTACCATCAATAATTTTAATATGTAGTATACTTCCTAAATCTTTCAATGACTTATCTTGTAGTCTCTGTAGCCTCTGGAGCCTTGTCTACACTGACAGAATGTCTCTATGAGCTAGTCTAGAAAGGCTGTGGGTAACTTATCTGATCTCTGCTTAACCACATGTGTCCTGATCAAAATTAGTGGGGTCTCATGTAACCCTCTCTCTCAAGATCTATCAGCGGGATCTGGCGTGGGCCTTTGGGTGTCCCTTACCTTCTGTTACATGAAGGTCTCAGTCACATCTGGTCCGAATTGACTCGCTGCTGACCATGTCCTGATCAATTGATGGGGTCTCCATGTCTGAGGCTTCACTCCTGAAGACCAGAACCTACAAGGGTCTTGTGGAGAAAAGGCTTTTACCTTATTTATTGCTTTGAACTCTCTGTAGACTGATGCATTTGTGAGGCTGCATGACTGTTGTTCACATCACACTAGAGACCATAACCTAATTCAGTCTGCAAACAGTACCTTGTCCACAGATGTAATGTGAGCTCACCTCTGAAGCTCTAAGAAAGAAACCAAATCAGAATGAATAGCCTTATCTGTAGCATTTCACAGCAAGGACAATTAAGATGTTGAAGGTTCACACAGTTATTACATTTGACACATATTTGAATTTAACTTTTAACAAAATAGAAACTTTGGTCATAGTTCTATAAAAACCTTTTAAAGAGTTATTTCTGATTAGAATATTATTTTAGAAGTGATATACAACAAGAACAATAAAGTAAACATTTTTATGTCTAACATAAGAGCACAAGTCTTCACCACTTCTTCAATTTTATCTTGTCAGAACTCTCATCTTTGAACCAAATCTTAATGAAAATCTCATATAAATAATGAAATTGTCTCAAACAGTAATGGCTAGAAAATTTATCAAAACTGAAGCATATATATATATATATATATATATATATATATATATATATATGACTCAGGACAGCCTGTAACTTTTAAGCTGTAATTTTTTTTTAAAAAAAGCACTCCTTTACTTATTAAACTGGGAAAAATCATTATCAACTTTCTTTTTCTGCTGGTGCCCTTCTCCTGGCCACAGAGCAGGGTGAATTATCAGTTTTTCTTGTGTAAATCAAGACTGCCTCACAAGTAAGTTTTAAACTAAATTAAGTAAGCAGTTTTAACCAGTTCTTGTCTCTTTTTTAAAAAAAAAAAATTAACTCTCAGGTGAACAATCTTGCTGTGGCTGTTTGTCTAGCTGTCCTGGCTCCACTGCCAGGTTTTTTTCTTTCTTTTTTTTTTTTTTTTTCACCTGGGTTCTCATCTATCTTCATAGGCGGCAGGTGGAAAACAGCCAATTTGTTGTACTAGTGACCTCAAGGTACCCAGTACAGCCAGGAATACTAAACTAGGTAGCTGTTGCATGCTGTTGCTATGCTGGGGAACCACGAGTTGTCGCCCGCCAAGTGCGGGCTGGGTGAGGGCACCCTCCATGTGCTGTTACCTGAAGCATACCCTACATGCGGTAGGTGGGCTGTAGGAACACGAACCGTGAGCACGAACTGAGGTAGCTGCCCCTTATTAAAGGACCTGCCCGCCTTTCTGCAGTTGTATTCTTGTACCGGCGGCTTCATTCCTCTCTCTGGCAGCAATCATGTTACCTATTTTTAACTCAAGATGTTTAACACAGTAGATTAACAGCTAACACACAGATGATTTGCCAAGAAAAGACACACACATATAAAAAAAAAAAACAACACAAATAGCTCACCCCTCTCACGGGTGCTACATAAAACACAGATAGCTCACCCCTGCCACGGGTGGCACAAATAACACTTAACTACATTTGGTCACGACCCAAGATGGAGAAGGATTCCATGTCTTCTCCCAAGTAGGAGCGCTCAGTCTCTTGAAACCTGACAGTTAGATCCCCTGACCTTCTAGAAGGCCTCTCGCCTTCCAAGTAAGACTCCAATAATCAGACAACTCGGTCAGTCTTCACAGATTCAGATTTAACAGATTCAGACAACTTGGCCAGCCTATGCTGGACCAAGTCTAACAGATTTCAAACACACCAGCAATGAACAACCCAAAAATAGACACACTGCCATGAGAGTACAACTACCACGGTGGTCATTTCTGACCATTTCTCTCTAGTTTCATTGTTAACACACAAAAAGACTAGCAAAAAACCCGTCTCAATCGCCAGTGCCAGCCAAGAGGGATTCCACGTCCTCTCCTGCACCTAGATGCAAACCTGTGCCAGCCTAGAGGGATTCCACGTCCTCCCCAGCACCTAGATGAACCCCTAAACGTCTCTAGGGGTGCAGCAGCTAGTGACTCTCCAGCATGTCTGCTAATCACTCATTTGTCTCCTCTCGAAACAAAAATGGTTTACTGCCCCTCACGAGACAGAAACAGCTGCCAGTCCAAACCGAAGTGCACTTTTCAGAAACCAAATAATTCAGACAGACGGGCACAAACAACTTAGAAACCAAATAACTTAAACAAACCTAGACAAAACAGCACACGATTTAGGCAACCCTAGCACACGAGAAATCAGACGATTTAGACAAAAGGTCACACAACAACCAGACAGAAAAAAACTGCGGTGTCCCTTTACCTCCCAGCGTGGTTCTTGGATTAAGGTGGTTGCATATCCGGGACGAGCCCCCAAATGAAGACCCCCATACTCGGGAGACCCTTCCTCAAGCCTCCGGAAATCGCGACCACCCAAAAATCACAAGAAACCATACCTGGATGCAATCAGCAGAGGTTTATTAGGGGAGGAGCCGGCGGTCAAAAACGACAAGCTCTTTAGCTCCAAGAGCAGGGTTTTTGGCCACGTGTGGTGGGTTAAAGGGTCTTTTATAGCATGGGGTGGGGGGCGGAAGGCATTTTCGCGCACTTACACATGATTGGTTGTTTTACAAATTTTGAACATAGCACTGGGAAGACCAAGGGAGGGGTAACCAAGAACAGTGGAACATTTCAGAGAATCTAGCCCAAATGATCTAGAGTCATGTGAGATCACTCTGCACACTCATTCTTCTCAAAAATGTGGTTTTCACCATGCTATTGTGTCCTATTCTGCCATTTCAGATTACTATCTTTACTTTTTCCGGCTATAGGGCTATGGCCCCACCTAGGTGATAGCATCTTTATCTGTAGTCAGGAATGCCTTCCTGCCTTGGGCGAGGCTTGGGGAATGTAATCCAGCAAGTGTCCTTCACCTGGAATGTGAAGGCCTGAAATCTTATTTTCAGTTCTGAGTTGTGTAAGGTGAAAAATCTACACATATTTCATAAAATGGCCTTTATAATTTTTCACTCTACACCACCACTTCCTCTGATGAGGAGTTCTTAAGACTGGCAATGACTGGAAGAAAGACTGGGAAAAAGACAGGGGAGTGATAATCCCAAACCGTACCTCTTGCTTGCAGGCAAGGAAAAGAACATGCATCCAGTGGTCAGGTTCCTACATGTACTCTGGGGAAATCAAGGGATACAAAATAGCAGCATCCACCCAAAATTGGTTCAGGTCATAGGTATCAACCAGAAGTATTTTCAGCTCCCTAATTCTGGGGTTCCTTGATGGTGGAAGTCAGGGAAGAATTGATGAAACTCCTATATTATGCAGGCAAAAGTCCTATACTAACTCGAGGGTCGCTCAAAGGCTGAATGTCTCAAAGGGGTCCTTGTAATAGAAAATGTGTTAAGAGCTGATACTCCCAGAACTTTCTGTGTTAAAGTTTAAAATCTCTCAATTGTGTTTTATAATATTAAAATAAAGTGCTGTTTGGAAGAGTGCAGACACAGAACACAACCAGAATATTTAGAAGCCAAAGTTTAATTTTAAAATTATAAAAATTTAGTATTTCTAAAATCAATATCAAGTGACTTATTTTTATAATACAAGGTTTGGCTGCCAGGTAGAAAAGTATTTTATCAAAATGCAAAGACGTACAGCTTAGTTTTTAAATCGTATCTGTAGTAACTATGGCTTTTAAAACAGGACAGGAATTACATAAAATATTTTCTTAAATTAAATGTATCTTTAGAGACAAGATTGTGGTCCCCCTCATGTCACTTTTTTTTTTTTTGTCCAGAATGTCTCCTATCCTGAATTACATGTAATTACATGTAACATTTTGTAATAGACGATACAGATTCTTAGCCATCTCAATAATTTATAAGCCAATACTTGATAAAAAAAAAAAGATATATGGAATATAGTAAACTTATACTTTTAAGACCAGTCAAAAGGTAACATGTAGTGTCCACATATATTTATATATTTAAAACAGACAAAAAATTGTCCTTACTTTTTCAGCTGCAAAATCAAGCAAGAGAAGAAACCCTTGCTATTTCTCATGGTCACAGGAGTTCTGTAGTTGTACTAGTCATCAGTTTACTTACTAGAGAAAGCTGAGAAGCTGCTGGTACCCCTCTAGGAGCATCTTGTAGAGATCAGGCAGATTTACTTTTGTTGTCAGCTTGATTCAAGCAAGAGGTAGGCCTTCTCCAGCAGTGCTCAGCTCCTAGCTGTGGGTGTAGGCCTTCCTCCAAGAGCAGCACCAGATTATCAGTTTTGTTGTCTTGATTCAGTTATTTTGTTTATTTGTTTTTTCCTTGTTTTGTTTTTGATTCTAAAAGTACCTGTGATGAGTTACAAATAAAGTAAGTGTCAAATGGCCAGCAGCCATTAAATTTGAACCATTTTCTGAATTTGAAACACAAAGCAATAATCAAACTAAAGGAAACTATAGGCACAAAGTGACAGAAAGGAACTGTCTGGCTAGGCCAGATATACAAGCAGAAGTTCCCCCAACTGGAAACCAGTGTTGCCTGAGACATCTCCAGACCATTCTAATAATAGGAGCAATCCTGTATCCAGATCTCCTTTTTTTTGGTTCCCAGATAGGCTCAACAACCAGAAAATAGAATACAGGTTTACCTACAGAAGTCAGGATGACTGAAAAACAGTCCCAAGTCCTGATAAGTTAGCATTGTGATTCAAATTTGTAGCTGACTTAGTTTCATAAAAAGCACCAAATATGAGAGTTTATAAAAGCAAATAGCCCAAGCAGTCAGAAAAATCAGCAAAGCAAGATCTTTTCTTGAGTCAGGTAAAAAGAAATTGACCAGCTGGGGACAACAACAAAGATTTAGGAGCTGAGAGGTTTTTGTATGTTAATTTTAGTAAGTATTTAAGCAGATGACAGAGTTTTATTTTAGTCAAGTCTTTACTGATTGATTAGGGCCACAGAGTGAACTCTGACTCCAAATAGAAATTGTGCAACACTTAAAATGATGAGACCACAAAGTGAGAAGGTATGAGTTGGTCTGTAGTGTTGTTCTATCATATTTTGACAGATGAGGTGGAGAAAACGAGGAAGTTTTGATCTTATACATGCCACCTGATTTTAAAGTCTTCAATTTTCAGCCTTGGTGTTACTTCTGTAATTCAAACTGACAAAGAACAGAGAAGTGAGCCAACTGCACATAGTTAATCGAGGCATGATAGGAAATCCTTTTACAACTTCTGTACCTTGGTTTAGATAATAGGCAACTTCTTTCTTTACATGATTTTGTAATTCCCTAGTTAACAAACAAGAAGAAATAGTGAGAGATCTAAGAGAGGAGTTGTTTCCATGAACTTGTTTTACATGTTGGCAGGATGGAGAAGTTGCCCCTTAGATGATTAGATTCAGACAACTCTCAGCCTGAAGTAGTCCTAAGGTTTTCTAACATACTGACAATAAATGTTACCAATATGTTTTCAGTACAAAGTCAGCAGTGCCAGCAGTTAAAGAGAAAGTGGAGAAAGTGTCCTGAGTGTGTAAGGATGGAAGGTTTTATTTCCTTGAAGGAAGCATTTGTTGTGGGCATGGAGATTTAAATTTTCTAGAAAAATAACAGAAGCTCATACAAGCTAGTCCTTTTCTTCCATGGAGTCCTCAGGAAGAAATACATGAACATGATGCCTCAAAGTGTTGTTACCACAGTGCTGATGTATAAATTAAAATGTGGGCCTTTAATTTTCTGTTGTCTCCCTTTGGGATAAAATGTATGACATCTAATGTAGAAACTGCTACATCAGGACTAGTGTATGTTTGGTTTGACTGTCCAGCATATAACATCTATGTATTTGCACCCAGTGTTCATTTTCTATTGCAATCTTCCTCCTTCATTTTCCTGTGGGCAAAGAACTTTGCTGGCCTCACAAAGGATAATAGGTTCAGAGTTCCCTGTGCCCATCTTAGAGAAAGGACGTGGTAAGAGGTAAAAGTTGTAAGGTTGAAGGATGTGCTTTCATTGTGGAAATTGACTGGATACATGAAGACCTGTGTTCTCCCTGCAGCACAGCAAGAGTCTGTTCATAGGGAAAATGAATTTACTTTGTCTAAAGGAGATGTATCAGTTTTTTAGCCTTGTGCCTGTAGCTCAAAGATGACTACAACTAGTAAACTCATGCTATCTGAAGTAGTCTACGGGAAGGTGCTAGACAAGCCACTCAAATTAACAACCAGAGGAAATGAAAGATCAGCACGATGAGGTGGGAGATTCAAGTTAAGGACACATTGGGTCTTATTGCTTGCCCTCTTTCTAACAATTCTAAGCATTATATCTTTTCCTAAAATCTAAAAAGATGGAATATTTTTTCTCTGTGTGTCTGCTTTGTTTTGGGAACCATCATGCACCAAGACTTTCACTTTTCTTTTTCATTTCCAAGTTGCTATGACAAAATAAAAACCAAGATGGACATGCCCCAGTAAGCATTCTATTCTTGAGAACCTAGATAAATGAAGTAATTTTGTGGCCATTGCTTGTTTTATTCCTTACAGATTATGAATCTGAAGATCTGAAGGAAAAGAAATTTTCTTTCCAAAAGGAACTCTTATTCCATTTTTCACTGTTGGGTGTTCTATAAGCAAGACAAATTTATGAATTATTTATGATTAATAGGAGTGTATTAAAGGGAGCTTTTTCAGAGTATCCCCTTCAAGAAATAAGGGGTTGCACCAAGTATAGTATTACCATTTTGTCCTATGTTATTTAGGAAAATCAGATGTGAAGCACTGTCGCTCTAAAGACAGACTGCTCTGTTCTAAACACCTGGGGTAATTTCTGCTCCTTAATTTTTGATTTTCATGTTTAAAAATGATTTTTACATAGGATTACTATTCTTCTTATCCTATCCCTGCCTTTTTAACTGAGTCACCACCTTTTATTATATCTCCAGTATGGAGCTCCATAAGCAGAGCTCCAGTAGTGAGAATTTATTGTTATCCTAATGGTAATCAGAATCCTTATAAATGTTTATATATCATGCTATGGATCCCTCTATTCTAATGATCTTGGGAATATCGCACTTTCCCTCAGAATTAGAACCAGTACCACTTTGGATATACCTTCCCAGTTTAACTGCCCCACCCCCACCTCTGGGAATATTTTCTGTATAGAACTTGACTCAACCTTGAAAACTCATTGTAATGATAATGTAGTAAAAGATAATAGCAGGCATGTATATTAATGGGAAATTTTTTTTTTTAATCCTTGGCACTTATGAATAATTTGCATTGCTCCAAAAGCAGGTCAGCCATTTGTGTGGAACATTACTCTACGTTAGAAGGAAACACTGAGCTGCGTGTAAATAGATTATGTATAGCCCCAAAATGAGGGCTATCAGCTATCATACAGATGTGAAACACGAAATGTTAGCAGTTGTCTTCCAGAAAGATATTCAACCTGCTCACCTGGGACACAATAAGAATGTGATGAGTAGCAAATGCAAACTAGTGCATGAGAAACAACACTACCTGTCAGCTATAGCTTTTCATTCTTTTCCCCAGGAATATCTGAAAACAAATATTTTTAAACATTTAACTGAAATCATAAGGACTGTAGTTCTAGCAGCTTGTAAAGATCATCATAGCTTGGTTTTTATTATTGTTTTCCTTCCCACAGAGTCGATCAAGTAGAGCCAAGATACCCTGAACTGAGTCTTCAGCCCCTTCATCTAACCTGTTATATGCTATTCTACTCTAAAGTAACATGGCCGATAAGAGGTGTGGTATATGTATAAAAATGTATATGTTTATGTATGTTTATGTGTATGAGAGTGTATATGAGTATATGTGTGTATGTGTGTGTGTGTCTGTTCAATTTTGTGTGTGTGTGTGTGTGTGTGTGTGTGTGTGTGTAAATGCAAAGGAAGGCTCCATATATGGAGCTGCTAAGAAAAGACATGCCAATAAAGCCTTTGTGTTGGAGTTCCCATGCTACAGTAAATAGCTGATCACCTATGCTTTGCAAACCCCAAATCCTCATTTATTCTTCGAAGAAAAATGTGATGCAATTGTATATTAATCTACTAGTATTACCTTTAATGAATTTTAGACAATGTCTACCTTTTTCACTAAGGTATGAATTTTTATCAACCCTTGAGGTGATTGGGAAGTTGACAAATCATAGAATCAGTTTCTGAAGACACAATTGCACCATTATTGAGGAGAAATATCAACACTGCCATACAAGAACAAATCACATAGTTCCAGGAACCATGATCCTTCTCCTCTTCTTTACTTCTGGAAGTGGAAATCAACTGTAGATTCCAACTATATTCATTCTGGTGGTATCAGGCCCCTTCCTCAGAGTGGGCTCTTGAGAATTCAAGTCAGTAATGTCTACATCTACATTTTTGACACGATTTGCATTAAGTTTTATTAATTTGTTTATAGGTCATTCAAAATTATGGGTGGAGAAATTCTGAGACAATAAACTTGAGTGAGTTTGTTCATCTGAATAAAACCTGATTGTAGAAGCTGTCCAATAGTTGGGGAATTGGCCAACTAAAACAATGTTGAATTAGGTCATGGGGTTTCAAATAAAATATTTGCATTTTGCCTATATTCTTTTTAATGATAGTTCAGAGGCATTGTTATTATGAAGGGTAATGACACATCAATACTTTGATACTAACAAGCCAGGGAATGGCTCTATAGTAAATCACAGGATGGCAATTTTTTCCATGTTATATGTAGTCACAATCCTTCCTGAAATGTAGATATTTGCCATTTTCTCTGAGAGCCACACTTTAGAGAAAAAAGAACTTTGAGTACCTCCTAGAGGCAATGTGGGCTATATTCTGTTAATTAAGAGATTTGTCATTGGGTAAGATAAGGGCCCTGAGTGATACTTTTGTTTAAAGTTGGAAATTCCATGAGAAACTTGTACTAGGCTGAGATCTTTGATATTGCCCTCTGAGACATAGTAGTTGAATTGGATAAATTGTGGTAAATAAAGATTTGGGCTCTTTATTTGTATTGTTTCATTTTTACTTTAGTTCATGGTAGACAAAATATATGAAGGATAGGTGATATCAATAATAAAACATACAAGTTGGTACCCAAATCCTGGAACCCTAGACTAGTGTCTCATATCAACAGTGAACAGAGTTATTAGAGAGAGTGAATCAGTGAGCCACCATGTAGATCTTAGCCTTAATGTTGGTCAAATTCCAAAGACAATTATAATCAAAAAAAGTAAACAAGGTAATTGCTGGGAATACAGAAACGTTTTAACCCAGTAATGAACCTCTTACTAAATTCCTTATTTGACTGTAGGATCTAGGAGAAAAATCAACAGTGTACAATTTGTGGAAATGGAGAAACTGATCAAAACAATAACACTACTCATCTTGAGACAAATGCTGTACAAGCTGAGATACTGCAAGCAAATTTAATGAATGATGAACTGATTCACATGAGCCATTGAAACATTTGAGATTGAAAAGAGAGACACTGTTGGGTGGTATTGTCTAGATAAGAATACAGCTGGAATAGGCATGACTGAGACAACCAGGAATAAAGAAACAAATATATGAAACTACAATGACTCAGTCTGATAGTGTGGTAAGCAGCAGAGATTTAAGAAACAAATGCGATGTATCCTATATCTTATGACTGTCATGGAAATTTAATTGTTTTACATGACTTTTCATGGAAATTCTTTGTCAGATCTAACTTACAAAGATAGCCATATAAAGTGTGTATGAATATTCATACTGTAATCTGGATAAAGTAATGCAAGGACAAATGCAGGAAGAGGTTTACATTTGGTAATATAATCAAATGTGTCAAGATTTGTATTGAAACTGAGTTTCTAAATGAAAAATGAATGAAATTCAAATTCTTTCTTGCCTATAGAAGCCAACCATGATAAATCAATATAAGGAAAGACAGGTAGACTGCTCAGTCAACAATATATACACTTGGAAATACACAAAACTGATATTTATTTTAGGAGGTACATAATAAATCCAGGTATACAGGTACTAGCATTCAAAGGCAGAAAATGATGGAAGGTTTATGAACATAAATATTTCTGAGTTTTATTTGCCAGCCAAAGTGGACATTTTGAAAAGTTCCATTCCTAAAAGAAAGAATATTTTAAATCAGCCAGTGGTAACATATACTGAGTTGAAACAGTGTTTAAGGATACTTAAGTACAGTCACACAAAGGAATCCTCATTCACTAAAATTGCACCCACAATACTTATACTATATGAAGCCAACCAAATTTCAGCAAGTTCAGATACAGGACCCATGAAGCACAATCCATTTCAGAGTGGCATTGGAATATAAAAAATGAATGAAGGAACAGGATCATATTTTATCAGGGATCCTTACCCATAGTGGCTACTCATATTCTAGTAGAGAGGCCCATATCTGTGCACATATAGTTTCCTTAAATATACTCATTTGTTATTAAAGAGAGAAGAAGAATATAAACTTCAGATGGAACACTGATAATAGTGGTTATACAGTATATTCTGCCATCATTTTTCCTTCATTATGAGTGTTTACTGCATATCACATGACATTCAAAAATGTAAAGAATCACAAAGAAAAGATGAGTTCTGCACATGCCAATTCTGTTCCCAATACATAGTACAATAAATAATATCAATATTGTAGTATTTATACTTATTATAGGAATCTCCTTGAGTCTGAACCAACAATTGTCAATGAATTAACAACAAATTTCTTATTCACAGTAAAATGTTATATGTGGTTATATAGAGGAACAATGTTTTTATATATACATTAAATTAACATTTGTTGTTTGAACTCAGATACAGCAAGAACAAGGAATCTCCCACTAATGATTTATTATAAAAATATTTGTCTCAAAAATTCCTTTCAAACCCTCTTTTCATTGGAAGGCTTCCCAACTTGAATCTCAAGGAGGAAGATATCAAGTGAGTTATGACATTGTGAATATTATTATATCTATTAAATACACAAAAGCAACTAATAAAAAATGCTCTTCCATGTTTTCATAGGCCTGCTGTTTACACTAAATAAAAAGCAAAAGTAATGTTAGATCACTCTATGTTTTATGAATGGATTGCTGTTGGTTATTAAGTGGCAGAAAATGTTACAATTTTTACAGATTTTAATAAGCTCCCGTTGGTTTTCACTTTCATGAAATCCTTTTAAAATTTCCTACTTGATAGATTTGTTGAAACTTTGCTTCATTAAATATTTTCTCTACATACATTTTATACTTTGATATATCCATATCATTTTCCCTGCAAGCAACAAACCCAGATCACATAGTAAATGAATAAATTTGCTTGTATATATTTAGAACAATTTTCAGATATTTCTTTGTCTTGATATATGTCAGAATGCATTGTTGGAATTTGAAACAGTGTCTACATATTTACCTTGTTAAATACTGTATTTTTCTTATGATTATCAATTTTATTTTACTCATAAACTTTTAACTACCAAGAGGAGCACATAGAGAATGGGAACTCAGGATCAGAGTGTTGGTAATATAGGCTGGAAAATAACAACTCATCAAGGAAGGAATATTTTAAATATGTCACAAATACTAAGAGACATTGGAGCCACATGTGCAAAAGGATGGGAGGTTAGTGGAATAAGGTCTTGATAGAAGGTTTTGAAAAAGAATACTGTTTACCTGATTGTAAGAGACTGGAGATGTGTGTGTGTGTGTGTGTGTGTGTGTGTGTGTGTGTGTGTGTAGGTGTGGTTATAGAAATATCAGGGGTATGTGGGAGAAGGTGACCAAAAGTGAGAGAGGGAAGGGAGGAAAGGATCAGAGGTATGAGAAGGAATGCTCCTTAGGTTTTTATCAGTTTCATGAAAAATGGAGTGAAGTGGATAGATAGTGATTTAATTAACAGATTGCTTCTGTCTAATATTTCTGTAAGAATGATTGGTGCATGTATAGATTTATGATTGATGTGTGTTGGCTAGTCTAGTGTGAGGGATACACACTTGGAGAATTGGTCCAAATTTTAATAACTTTAATATTATAAACATGTAGTGAAGTCTACTTTTGTTCCTGCATTCAAGTAATTGACTTGTGTTCACACATTGATTTTTTTCTTCATGATGAAATCTATATTGTAATAAGATTTTAATCTTCTATTTTTTTCTAGTTGCTGTTGGTCAGTGTTTTATGGCAGCCACAGAAACACAAACCAAGACAGAGAGGAAAGAACAGGAAAAGAATGTGAGTACCACATTTTCATACCAAATTGATAATGTTTCATAGAACTTTTTTTTGGACATGCACTTTTAGAAATAGAAAGGTTTAAGAAATCACACTGTAACTAAAAAAATGATGGTATTGTTTGTATTACTTAATGAATGGGTGTGATTAGGAAAAAATTAAATGTAGCATATTCTAGAGCTTATTATAAGGCAACTATTGAATAATATGAATAGCTGTATAGTTGCCTTCATGGAAGTTGCAGTAGACAGAGACCTTTAAAAAGTCAAGGCTGATGCCACTATCCTGCTATTAACAGTTTTAAAATTCATATTAAAATAGATAACTATTTAATACAAAGTGGTAAGTATTCCTCATGCCATTCTCATTTTTATTGTGATTGGCTAATAATTATTTTGATACAATGATAACTTCACAAGAAACAAATCAATTTTATTTTTACTGTTTAATAAAATATTATTTGACAAGATAATAGCTGAAGCTTCTTAGTTTTACATTTGAAATTAGATACCACATGTAGAAGTTTTATTCCAATAATGACAAAACATTTTTCATCAATAGTGATTATATATTATACAAATAGTAATTAAGATTTAGCTATATTTAGGTACTTCAACACATCTTTGCTTAAAATATTTTCATCAGACCCTAAGAGAGATACTTTCCTAACAAAAATTTGCAGAGTATCAGTTATAGCTTAGAAATTATATTCCTAAATATTATGCATTATTCTTAAATAAATGATTTGCCTCTAAAATATCATACATTCACAATGACATTGTGCTGAAATTTATGGACAATAATTTAGGAAAACCTAATATACATGTGTATCTCATGAAAATGATGTTAGCATACATATCCTGGTATTTGTAATCATTGATCATATAAGTAGAAACAAAATATTAATATACTTGACTATAATTATACTATACATTTAAAAAATATAAGTAATGTGCTGAAGACATTGATTAATTAGTAAGAACAGGTGGTGCTGTACAAGAGTATGTTTTTCCTATGCAGAGCACACTTGTAGCAAATGACTATCTATATCTCTAAGATCATTTATCTGATGCTCTCTTAAGGCCTTCTTGAGCATCAGGCATGAATATGGATTACACAGACTTACACTTTGCCAAAGAATTCATACTCATGACATACAATTGTAAAGTGCTTTAAAAAGTAAGAAATATAAGTTGTAAGAATCTTTAATATCATACTATAAAAGTGTTTGTTATTGTTACATAAGATATAAAGACTTCTTTTTTATTGGATATTACATTTACATTTCAGATTTTATCCTCTTACCCCATTCCACCCACTACCCAGGAACCTCCTATCCCATCCCCCCTCCTCATGTTTCTATGAGGATGTGCCCCCCCTTACTCCCCACTCCCACCTCCCCACACTCAAAATCCTCCCCACTCAGTGTTCACCATTCACAGGACAAAGGATCTCCTCTCCCACCTATGCCCGACAAGGCCATCCTTCCCAAAATATACAGATGGAGTAATGGGTCCCTAGCTATGTGCTCTCAGGCTGGTGATTTAGACCCTGGGTAGCTCTGGTTGATTAGTGCTGTTGTTCTCCTCATGGGGCCACAAACCTTTTCTGTTCCATAAGACTTCTCTCTAACTTTTCCATTGGGAAACCCTTGATCAGATCAGTTGTTAGTGGTGAGCATCTGTCTATGACTATGTCAGACTCTGGCAGACCTCTAAGAAGACAGCTATGTCAGGCTTTTGTCAGCATGCACTTCCTGACATCCACATCAGTGTCTTCCTTTGATGACTGCACATAGGATGGATACCCAAGTGGAATGGTCTCCAGATGACCCCTCCTTCAGTTTCTGTCCCACATTTTGTGTCCATATTTGCTCCCATGAGTATTTTGTTACTCCTTCTAAGTAGGATCGAGGCATCCACTCTTGGTCTTTCTTCTTCATGAGCTTCATGTGGTCTGTTAGTTGAATCTTGGCTACTTCAAGCTTTTGGGCTAATATCCACTTATCAGTGAGTAAATACCATGTGTGTTCTTTTATGATTGTGTTATCTCATTCAGGATAATATTTTCTAGTTCAATCTATTTACCTAAGAATTTCTCGAAATCATTATTTTTTAATAGCTGAGTAAAATGTGTAAATGTACATTTTTTGTATCTATTCCTCTGTTGAAGGACATCTGGTTATTTCCAGGTTCTGGCTGTTATAAATAAGGCTGTTATGAACATAGTGGAGTATATGTCCTTGTGATATGTTAGAGCATCTTCTGGGTATATGCTCAGGAGTGGTATAGCTGGGTCCTCAGGTATGCAGGGATGGTTCAATATTTGGAAATCCATCAATTGAATCAACTATGTAAACAAACTCAAAGAAATAAAAAAAACATGATCATCTCACTACATGTGGAGAAAGTATTTGACAAAATTCAATATCCCTTCATGTTAAAAGTCTTGGAAATATCAGGAATTCAAGGCCCATACCTAAAAATAGTAAAAGCAATATACACCAAGCCAATAGCCAACATCAAACTAAATGGAGAGAAATTTGAAGCAATCTCACTAAGACCAGGGAGTAGACAAGGCTTCCCACTCTCTCCCCACCTATTCAATATAGCACTGGAAGTTTTAGCAAGAACAATTAGACAAGAAAAGGAAATCAAAGTGATACAATGTAATAACATAGGAAGAAGTCAAAATTTTACTATTTGCAGATGATATGATAATATATATATATAAGTGACCCTGAAACTTCCACCAGAGAACTCCTAAACCTGATAAACTACTTCAGCAAAGTGGCTGGATATAAAATCAACTCAAACAAATCAGTAGACTTCCATTACTCAAAGGATAAACAGGCTGAGAAAGAAATTAGGGAAATGACACCCTTCACAATGGTCATAAATAATGTAAAATATCTTGGAGTAAATCTAACCAAGCAAGTGAAAGATCTGTATGACAAGAACTTCAAGTCTCTGAAGAAAGAAATCGAAGAAGATCTCAGAAGATGGAAAGATCACCCATGCTCATGAATTGGTAGTGTTAATTTAGTAAAAATGGACATCTTGCCAAAAGCAATCTACATACTCTATGCAATTCCCATCAAAATTCCAAATCAATTATTTATAAAGATAGTGTAAGGCCCCCAGGAAGGGAGGACCTCACCCAAGCCTCAGGAATTTGCAGCCACCCATTAACTCAAAAGACACCGAACTTGATGTAATCAGCAAGAGGTATATTTCAATCAATATGTTGAGGTCAAGACTCATGACTCACACAGGGGCAGTGGGGTCTGACCCCAGGGCTTTGGAGACAGAGAGAATTTAAAGCCAAAAACTACAATTCACGGGGGAATCACAACCCAGGGGGAGTAAAGAAGGGCTATTGGAGAGTACCTGTGGAAAGTCCCAGCCCATTATTTAGTTTGTGACAAGGTCCAAGAAACAGTCATGGGGAACATTTTATATGGGCTATTTTCTAAGAGCCTGTATGTAATCATCCATCTATCTTGTGGTCAGCCAAGTTCCTGAAACACAGAGCTCATGACCAAGCTGACCTGCACTCTTGGTTCTGCCCAGCCTGCCTGATATTTTGAAAAATTTTAACCCTTTCAATAGAAAGAGCAATTTGCAAATTCATTTGGAGTAACAAAACACCCAGGAGAGCAAGAACTATTCTTTTTTTATTAGTAGGTTATTTATTTATTTTTTAAATTTTTTTTATTGGATATTATATTTACATTTCAGATTTTATCCCTAACACACCTCCCCCCACCACCAAGGGACCTCCTATCCTATCCCCCCTCCTCATGCTTCTTTGCCCCCACCTACCCCCCACTCCTACCTCCCCACCCTCGAATTCTCCCCACTCAGTGTTCAGTCTTTATGGGACAAGAATTCCATCTCCCACCTATGCCTGACAAGGCCATACTCCCCTTCATGTACAGAAGGAGTCATGGATCTCTCCCTATGTGCTCCCAGGCTGGTAGTTTAGAACTTGGGGAGTTCTGGTTGGTTGGTATTCTTGCTCTCCTCATGGGGCCACAAACCCTTTCTGTTCCTTCAGTCTTCTCTCTAACTTCTCCATTGGGAAACCCTTAATCAGATAAGTGGTTAGCTGTGAGCATATGCCTCTGAGTGTGTCAGCCTTTGGCAGGCCTCTAAAGAGACAGCTATATCAGGTTCTTGTCAGCATGCACTTCCTGCCATCTACATCAGTGTCTACCTTTGGTGACTGTATCTGGGATGGATACCCAGGTAGAATGGTCTCCAGTTGATTCCACCTTCAGTTTCTGTCCCACACTTTGTTTCCATATTTGCACCCTTGAGTATTTTTGTTATTCCATCTAATTAGGACTGAGGCATCCACACTTGGTCTTCCTTTTTCATGAGCTTCATGTGGTCTGTGTGTTGAGTCTTGGCTATTCCAAGCTTTTGGGCTAGCATCCACTTATCAGTGAGTAAATACCATGTGTGTTCTTTTGTGATTGGGTTAATTTCTAGTTCCATCTATTTACCAAAGAATTTCTCATGTTTATTATTTTTAATAGCTGAGTAATACTCCATTGTGTAAATATACCACATTTTTGTATCAATTAATCTGTTGAAGGACATATGGTTATTTCCAGGTTCTGGCTATTATAAATAAGGCTGCTATGAGCATAGTGGAGCATATGTCCTTGTTATATGTTGGAGCATCTTCTGGGTTTATGCCCAGGACTGATATAGCTGGATCCTCAAGTAATGCTATGTCCAATTTTCTGAAGAACCACCGACTGATTTCCAGAGTGGTTGTACCAGCTTGCAATTCCACCAACAATGGAGGAGTGTTTCTCTTTCTCAACATCCTCACCAGCATCTACTATCACCTGAGTTTTTGATCTTAGCCATTCTGACTGGTATGTGGTGGTATGTCAGGGTTGCTCTGTAATACTGTTTGAGGTCAGACTGTGATTCCCCAAGAAGTTCTTTTATTGTTGATAATAGTTCTTGCTATGCTCGGTTTTTTGTTATTCCAAATGAATTTGCAAATCGCTCTTTCTATCTCTATGAAGAATTGATTTGGAATTTTGATTGGGATTGCATTGAATCTGTAGATTGTTTTTGGCAAGATGGCCAATTTTACTAAATTAATCCTGCCAATCAAGGAGCATGGAAGTTCTTTCCACCTTCTGAGATCTTCTTTGACTTCTTCAGAGACTTGAAGTACTTGTCATACAGATCTTTCACTTGCTTGGTTAGATTCTCTCCAAGGTATTTTATATGATTTGTGACTATTGTGAAGGGTGTCATTTCCTTAATTTCTTTCTCAGCCTGTTTATCCTTTGAGTAATGGAAGTCTACTGATTTGTGTGAGTTGATTTTATATCCATCCACTTTGCTGAAGTTGTTTATCAGGGTTAGGGGGTCTCTGGTGGAAGTTTTTGGGTCACTTAAGTATACTATCATATCATCTGCAAATAGTAAAAGTTTGACTTCTTCCTTTCCTATTTTTATCCCTTTGACTTCCTTTAGTTGTCTAATTGTTCTGGCTAGGACTTCCAGTTATATATTAAATAGGTAGGGAGAAAGTGGGCAGCCTTGTCTAGTCCCTGATCTTAGTGGGATTGCTTCAAGTTTCTCTCCATTTAGTTTGATGTTGGCTATTGGTGTGCTGCATATTGGTTTTACTATGTTTAGGTATGGGCCTTGAATTCCTGATCTTTCCAAGACTTTTAATATGAAGGGATGTTGAATTTTGTCAAATGTTTTTCAGCATCTAGTGAGATAGATGATCATGTGTTTTTTTCTTTGAGTTTGTTTATGTAGTTAATTACATTGATGGATTTCCAAATATTGAACCATCCCTGAGTTCCTGGGATAAAGCCTACTAGATCATAATTGATGACTGTTTTGATGTGTTCTTGGATTTGGTTTGTGAGAATTTTATTGAGTATTTTTGCATCTATATTCATAATAGAGATTGATCTGTAGTTCTCTTTCTTTATTGGGTCTTTGTGAGGTTTAGGTATGAGCGTAATTGTAGATTCATATAATAAATTGGGTATTGTTCCTTCTTTTTCTATTCTGTGGAATAGTTTGAAGAGAATGGGTATTAGGTCTTCCTGGAAGGTCTGATAGAATTCTGCACTAAAACCATCTGGTCCTGGACTGTTTTTGGTTGGGAGACTTTTAATGACTGCTTTTATTTCTTTAGGGTTATGGGACTGTTTATATGGTTTATCTGCTCTTGATTTAATTTTGATACTTGTTATCTGTCTGGGAAATTGTCCATTTCATCCAGATTTTCCAATTTTGTTGAGTATAGGCATTTGTAGTAGGATATGACAATTTTTTTAATTGCCTCAGTTTCTGTTGTTATGTCTCCCTTTTCAGTTCTGATTTTATTAATTTGAATACTGTCTTTGTACCTTTTGGTTAGTCTGGTTAAGGGTTTATCTATCTTGTTGATTTTCTCAAAGAACCAGCTCCTGGTTTTGTTGATATTTTGTATAGTTCTTTCTGTTTCTACTTGGTTGATTTTAGCCCTGAGTTTGATTATTTTCTGCCATCTACTCCTCTTGGGTATATTAGCTTCTTTTTGTTCTAACACTTTCAGGTGTACTGTCAAGTTGTTAGAGTTTGCTCTTTCCAGTTTCTTTTTGTAGGCACTTAGAGCTATGAATTTCCCTGTTAGTACTGCTTTCATGGAGTCCCACTAGTTTTGATATGATTTGTCCCCATTTTCATTGAATTCTAAAAAGTCTTTATTTTTTTCTTTATTTCTTCCTTGACCAAATCATCATTGAGTACAGCATTGTTCAGTTTCCACTTGTATGTAGGCTTTCCATTTTTTATTGGAAAACATTGGTTATTATTAAAGACCAGCCTTAGTCCATGGTGGTCAGATAATGTACAAGGAATTATTTCTTTCTTTTTGTATCTGTTGAGGCCTGTTTTGTGACCAATTATATGGTCTATTTTGGAGTAGGTACCATGAGGTGCTGAGGAAAAGTATATTCTTTTAGGATGAAATGTTCTATAGATATAAGTTAAGTCCTATAGGTTCAAAACTTTTGTTAATTTCATTGTGTCTCAGTTTAGTTTTTGTTTCTATTATCTGTCCATTGCTGAGAGTTGAATGTTGGAATCTCCCACCATTATTGTGTGAGGTGCAATGTATGCTTTTAGCTTTAGCAAAGTTTCTTTTATGTATGTGGGTGCCCTTGCATTTGGGGCATAGATGTTCAGAATTGAGAGTTCATCTTGATACATTTTTCTTTTGATGTATATGAAATGTCCTTCCTTATCTTTTTTGATTACTTTTGGTTGAAAATTGATTGTATTTGATATTAGAATTGCTACTCCAGCTTGTTTCTTGGGACCATTTGCTTGGAAGATTGTTTTTCATCTTTTTACTCTGAGGTAGTGTCTGTCTTTTTCACAGAGTTGCGTTTCCTATATGCAGCAAAATGCTGGGTCGTGTTTATGTATCCAGTCTGATAGTCTCTGCCTTTTAATTGGACAGTTGAGTCCATTGATATTAAGAGATATTAAAGAAAAATGAATGTTGCTTCCTGTTATTTTTGTTATTGGAGGTAGAATTATGTTTGTGTAGTTATCTTCTTTTGGGGTTGTTGGAAGATTACTTTCTTTCTTTTTCTAGATTGTAGTCTCCCTCCTTGTGTTGGAGTTTTCTACCAATTATTCTTTGAAGTGCTGGATTTGAGGTAATATATTGTGTAAATTGGGTTTTGTCGTGGAATATCTTTGTTTCTCCATCAATATTGATTGAGAGTTTTGCTGGGTTTAGTAGTCTGGGCTGGCAATTATGTTCTCTTAGGGTCTGTATGATATCAGTCCAGGATCTTCTGGCTTTTATACACTCAGGTGAGAAGTCTGGTGTAATTCTTATAGGTTGGTTTTTATATGTTACTTTACCGTTTTCCTTAATGATTTTAGTATTTTTTCTTTGTTTTGTACATTTGATGTTTTGATTATTATGTGGTGGGAGCTATTTCTTTTCTAGTCTAGGCAATTTGGAGTTCTGTAGGCTTCTTGTATATTTATGGACATCTATTTCTGTAGGTTAGGAAAGTTTTCCTCTATAATTTTGTTGAGGATATATACTGGTCCTTTAATTTGGGAGTCTTCACCCTCATCTATACCTATTATCCTTATGTTTGGCATTCTCATTGTGTCCTGGATTTCCTGAATGTTTTGGGTTACTAGTTTTTTGTGTTTTGTATTTTCTTTGACAGTTGTGTCAATGTTTTCCATGGTTTCTTCTGCTCATGAGATTCTCTCTTCTATCTCTTGTATTCTGTTGATGATACTTGTGTCTATGACTCCTGATCTTTTTCCTAGGTTCTCTATCTCCAGGGTAGTCTTCCTTTGTGATTTCTTTATTGTTTGTACTTTCATTTTTAGATCCTGGGTGGTTTTGTTTAATTCCTTCACCTGTTTGGCTGTGTTTTCTTGCAATTCTTTAAGGGATTTTTATGTTTCCTCTTTAAGAATTTCTACCTGTCTACCTGTGTTTTCCTTAAATTCTTTGAGAGTGTTAATTATGTTTTTCTTAAAGGACTCTATCATCATCATGAGAAGTGATTTTTATTCTGAATCCTGCTTTTCCATTGTGATGGGGTGTTCAGGGCTTGTTATGATGGGGAACTGTGTTCTGATGATGCCATGTAACTTTGTATTCTTTTGCTTAAGTTCTTGCCCTTGCCTTTCACCATCTGGTTAACTCTAGTGCTGCCTGCACTCACTGTCTCTGACTGGAGCCTGCTTTCCAGTTATCTTGCTTGTGTCTGAACTTCTCAGTGTCCAGATATCTCTGTGATTTTTTAATCCTGTGCTCCAGTTGCTCTGAGTACAGTGGCTCCTCTAGGATGTCTTAGGTTATGGTGTCTCCACAGTAGCAGACAAGCTAAGTGTCTGCTTTTTTGATTGCAGACTGTCCTCTAGGATATCTTGGGATCCAGTGTCAACACAGGAGCAGACCAGTCGGGTGTCTGCTCAAGGCATCAGCCCCAAGCAAGGGACGAGAACTATTCTTAACAATAAAAAAACTTCTGGGGGAATCACCATCCCTGACCTCAAACTCTACTACAGAGCATTAGTGAAAAAAAAAAAAAAAAAAAAAACCTCCACTGCAATGGTACAGAGACAGGCAGGAAGATCAATGGAATAGAATTGAAGATCCAGAAATGAACCCACACACCTATGATCACTTGATCTTTGATAAAGGAGCTAAAAATATTCAGTGGAAAAAAGGACAGCATTTTCAACAAATGGTGCTGGCTCAACTGGAGGTCAGCATGTAGAATAATGCAAATCAATCCATTCTTATCCCTTTATACAAAGCTCAAGTCCAAGTGGATAAAGAACCTTCACATAAAACCAGATACCCTGAAACTAATAGAAAAGAAGGTGGGATGACCCTCTAATACCTAGGCACAGGGGAAAAGTTCCTGAACAGAACACCAATGGCTTATGCTCTAAGATTAAGAATTGACAAATGGGACCTCATCAAATTGCAAAGCTTCTGTAAGGCAAAGGACACTGTCAATAAGACAAAACAGTAACCAACAGATTGGGAAAAGATCATTACCAATTCTACATACGATAGAACGCTAATATCCAATACATACAAAGATCTCAAGAAATTAGACTACAGACAACCAAATAACCCTATTTAAAAATGGGGTTCAGAGCTAAACAAAGAATTCTCAACTTTGGAAACTCAAATGGCCAAGAAGCACCTCAAGAAATGCTGAACATCCTTAGTCATCAGGGAAATGCAAATCAAAACAACCCTGAGTTACCAACTCACACCAGTCAGAATGGCTAATTTCAAAAACTGAGGTGATAGTAGATGCTGGCAAGGATGTGGAGAAAGACTTCTTAATTGATAAAATTGAAATACAGCTTATAAGAGCAGACTGTATTAGAAAACACTACATTTAGTAAAGTCACAGTAATTGGCTCACTGTGCATTTATATGCTTACATATTTCTGTTCCACAACATTTCAGTGGTTAATAAAGTACACTGATTCCTTAGGAGTGCTGATTTCACATTGGCTATGGAGCTGCAGTTTTCAGATTTTTCCCACTGTGTTATTTGAATTTGGTACTGCCTTTGTGTCACATACCCATAGTAAGGGTACTGTAAGTAAGGAGACCAAACACATGACTTTCTCAGACTGAATTTGATGGAACCTTTTTAATATCTTGCCCATCATAAATGTTCCTTTTAGGAAAAATAGATTTTTCCTTATCTCTCTAAACGGAAACAAAAACATACAGCATGGAAATATATCTACACCTAGTTTCAGAATAGTTACCATTACTCTATGCATATTTAAATTTCATTAGATTCAATTATGTTTACATATAGCCAATAATCCTGTGTGTTCTCTGCATTGCACAATATAACTTCATCTCTAACAGTCATGTGATCCTTCTAGTGCATGCTCATATGAAAGCATCAAAATAGCCAAAACACTGGCATATATCATGTTAATATTTGTTTTTTAATATTTAAAATGACTTTTATGATGAAATACAGCTAAATATTGACTTTGATAGTATGCATTTCTGGATATCAGTCTCATTCAGAAATTACAAACTATTTCATAGGATTTAAAGGGTAGGGTTTAAAAAAGATATATATATATATATATATTTAAAGATATATATATATATGTATATCTATCTATCTATCTATCTATCTATCTATCTATCTATATATATATATGATCATGTCATTTTAATAAATTTTTTATCATGGATCAAATGGCTACACTAAACACCAGATTTTGTATGTTATTTTTTCAAATATACACCTGAACGTAACCTTGGACCAAATACTAAGTGGAAATATTCAGGGAATATACATAACCAAGTAATAATTGTGTTTGTGTATTTTTGTCTGGATTAAACCTAAAGAGGTTGTTTTGTTTGCTGTTATACTATAAGTGTGTTCCTAGGTATCACTAATATTTGGTCAGGAAAACGTGGTTTCTTTCTTTTTCTTTCTTTCTTTTCTTTTTTTTTTTTTTTGAGGCATCTGTCACCTCCAAGTCTTTATAATCTTTCTGTCTTCTTTTCTAGAAGTACACATGAGACAATGACAGGAGTGCATTGATTAAGACATGTCAGACCCAATGCACCAAAACATCTTCGTCTCTGTATACAGTCAATTGAACAGTTCTAAATTATTTCCCATTTAGTAAAGAAGTGTTGAATAATTCACTGATATATGGATATAGTAGTATTTTTATTAGGTGTCATTTGATTTTATATCTCTTACAAAAATGATAGTAGATTTTATCTCCTGCTAGGTGACTATTTACCCTCAGAATCTTGGTCAATTTAGCAAGTTTAGGCTCTGTCACATGGGTGAGTCATAAATACGAGCCAAATGTAGTTGATTACGCCCATGATATTTTTGACTATCTTGAAGACGGGTAATTATTTTAAGTTGGACAGTTTAAACATGTTGATCTGGATGTTCCTTTTTTATTCCAGTAAAATAAATCAAACTTTTTTGCTATATGAATTTGGTCAGTACTGGTCAAGCTGTTATTTGGCTTCCAAGTTACTTTTTAAATCTTGTATGTCATAAACAAGTACTATTATATACAAGTACTATTCAATCATATACATACATATACAAGTACTATTCAATCAGGTTGTTAAAGTTCAACCATAATTTGGAAAGGGTCTTAAATGTTTGAGGCCTTGACTATAGAGTCACTTTTTCAGACCATTAAAAATCACATGTTCTTGCCACCAAATTCATAATTGAAATATGAGTTATGTAGTTAGAGTAGTAGCTCTCTAAGTGTATAGTGACTACATCTCAATTCTTCTCATATGTGTATCTATCTATACATATACTTGCAAGTTTTATCTCATTTCTAGAAAATTTTATATAGTCAAATTTTATCACATTAGTAGCTTCCTCTCTCCTACCCCCAGCATATACATGCCAGCTCCTTTCACCTCTAGAATGATTACCATTTCTCATTAATTATTTCATATGTGAATAACTATTCAAAGTTGTGTATTGAATATATATATTTATATGTAAGTATATACATATATATGTAAGTATATACATATATAATATATAATATATATGCATATATATTATATATATGAATGTAAGTATATATGTATATATATGTGTCTTGATGACGGATATAGAGATGAATAGATATAGATGACATACAGATATAGACACAGATATAGATACAGATATAGGCACAGTTGTATTTGGTATGTTTGTATGTGTATATTTCATCAAGACTGACATCTTGATATTAAATAGTCTAGTAGGGTGTATATTTGTAGAACACTGATCATGATTCTCCTAGCATCACTTAATTTTTATAGCCTTTTAAAAATGTTTGGGACTTTTTATAACTTTCTGCTTTGTGTTGGCATAACAACGGTGTGATAAATGTTCCAATTTTATTTAGGTACCCATACCATTGAAATTTCATGTATCCAGCACCCCTATTGTATTTAGAAGAAATTTTAATCATAACAGATATTTTGATCTAATATTAGGAAAATGGAACCAGAAGAGGCCAAGCTCTGTAGCCAGATAAGAGTCCCAGTGGAAAGATAAGGTCACCAACCCACCCAGAAAACTTTATACCCCAATCTGTCATGTTTAAGAGAAATTCTGGGACAAAGATGGAACAGAAACTGAAGCATGCCAAACATTAAATTACCCAAGTTGAGATTCATCCATGGGCAAGCACCAATCCTTGACACTATTAGTGATATTCTCTTATACTTGCAGACAGGAGCCTAGCATAACTGTACTCTGAGAGGGCCCCACCCAGTAGCTGACTGAAACAAATGCAGATAACAATGTGTTTTTACATACTCATCAGTTTTTCTTTACATTTTGACATGTTTTGGAATTCTTTCATGGTCTCTGTTTGCTCTAAAATTAATATTCTCTTCAGAGGGTCATAGGTAAAGATGTCTATATTCATAGGGATTGGTATTTATAGCATAGTTAGAAATTTTATTGTTTCAAGAAGTTAGTAAATATAGATTATTCTCTGGGGTCAATGATTTCACAAACCTTGGGTAGTTGTCTAAGTTTACAGTAGCTATCATGTTGTCTCTCATTAACCATTATATATGTCTACAATACTCATCATAAATGTTGTAAAATATTCAGGTGTAGTTTTATGCATAGAATCCATTATACTCTTGTAATGGTTAAGGTTTAGAAATTGTAACATTGAAACATTAGGAAAAATCACAGAGTTAACTAGAACATTTCTATCGGTTAGCTGAAATTTTTACAATTCTGTGTTATAGTAATATATTTAAATAGCAGACTGTGATGAAATAAATTGGTTAGTCTTCTGTGCTGCGGTTGCTTCATAATATGTGTAGGAACAAAGTAGAATAGCATTGACATTTGCCAATTTTCAAAGAAATCAATCTAGTATTCAAAAACAATAGTTGAAAATGGAAGGTTACAGAGGACATCATCAGAACAAAGAAGGAAGAATGGATGCTTCTTTAGAGTGAGAGCAGTTGTTTCAGTGTGTGGTTTTTGGATTTTATGTCATCATATTCATGGCAAGGTAGAATGTTCAGAAAGAAACTTACTTGTTTGAGAATATGACCATCTGGGATTTTTCTAGCATATAAGTATTAATAACAAGGGACACTGGTGTTAGAATACAGCCCCATGTGTGATAACAGGATGGTGAAAGAAATATCCCTTGAGATTTCCTGTCTAGGGAGCAGAGCCTTTACAAATTTCACTCCTATCAGAAACACTGCATCAACTGAGACAGAGGTAAAATACATGTGCATCAAACCAGTTTTTGATGGATTTTTAAGTGTATTTGCACTCTTGAATTCTCAACAGCTGGAATTGAATGGTCAGTTCTTAGACCAGATCAAGCCAGATAAAATTCCAGTACGGCTGTTGGCCAGACTAATGAAAAAATGTACCACTAGTGTAGTTATTGACATTTGATTAGCTGATGGAAGAAACAGAGTAAGAATTATTCTGAGATGCATGCTCTAATATGCATTTTCCAGTAGATGGTGCAATATCCACACACAGAAATATGGTTTGAATGATGTCATTTGTTGTTAGAAAGATCATAAGGACGTTGTGTATAGAAGTGATTCTGGTGTTATAAGAATTCTTTGCAAATAATGTTTTGAATTTTTCCAAAAATACAGTATTAAAATATCATTGAATAAAATATTTAATTAATATCAATTGCACCTGAAGGAGAATAATAGAGAATATGCCATTGTGGTCGTGTTTATGCGACATCAAATAAGAACATGCATATATGTGGGGTGGTGGGCTGTGAAAAGCAGCTGGGTGCTTGGTCGAGCATGAGCTTGGAAAACCGGAACCCTATTGAACGGCAGGTGTTCAGCTCTGCTCCCAGGCCCTGGTTCTTTTCATTAAGCTTCAGCCCTCCAACAACCCCTCCCACAGAGAGGTCTGTGACCATCAGTCACGAGGAACAGTGCCTCAGGCTCTCCCACATGCAGATGAGGTATCTCCAAGCTCTCAGACAAAGCTAATAAGCATTATCTGCTGCCAGACCCTAACCCACCTTGAAATTGTATATAAGGGCTCTATTTAGGGGAAGTAAAGTGCTCAAGAATCATCCTGGTGTCTGAGAGTTTCTGTCACAAGATCTGTAACACTTGGGGAGAGGTCTGCTCTTTGGGAACATGCCTGGGACACCAAGCTGCCTCCTAGCCGGCTTCTTATCAGCCCAGCCCAGACCTGGACAGGCTCTGCATGGAGAGACAGTTGCAGAACCTAGGAGAGAGGCAGAAACAGGGGCAGGCAATCTCCCCTCCTGCTCATACTCTGTGTCCTTTGGCCCGGACCTCCCACATCAGGCCCAGCCAGAAACCTACAGACAGTGGAGACCCAGGCCTGAGGCAGCATGGAAACAGTATCGAACTCTCCCTGCTCTCCCTCTGTCACCAGCTGGGAGATCATCGTGGGGCACCCTCCAGAACAAGGGTCCTACACATATACACAAAAGGTGTTGATAATATTTGTTTTAAACATTTCATTTCTAAAATAAATAGCTCCATAATTATTTATATATCATTAAAATATTGCGAAGTATTCTATGCTAACTGAATATTTCTGGAACAATTCCGGAACAGATGATTTCTTTTAAGAATGGAGACACCTTTTAAATGGCACTCAAATAGACATAAATGTATTATCCAAGGTTAGAATTAATTCATATTATCACGTTGGATAAAATGAATGACACAGGATGCATTTAGAGAAAACTGAAATGGGCATCCCAGTGCCAGAAACGGAATGACCCAGACAAAAAATAGAGTGTTTTGTACATAGCCAGGGTCTAGATCCAAGCAACAAGATAGATGTGTGCCCACAGGTACCAGAGGCTTATTTAGTCTGTTGTAAGCTAGAACAAGAGTGAGAACTCAGGATAAAGTAGGTTTTTCTTGATTTTCTCCTTTTGCTTTCACTTCATTTGCTGCAATAGAGAGGAAACAAGGAGACATAGGTGAAAACAAAACATAACAAACAAAAACTGCATAGCCACCAAAAATAAAAATAAACAGTAGTAATGACAATAACAAAAGCAAAAAACCACCACCACCACAACAACAATAACAACAATAAAACAACTCAGTCCTGATTAATGTCTCTCAAGTAACAGTAGTCTTTTGACTCCTACTTTTATGTTTGAGATCTCTATCCTAATTAGTTGTCAATCTATTTTTTATTATAAATCACTCAGAGGCAACAAGAGCTAATTCAACTCCCTCCACAAAGGTTTTTACCAGTCAGGCCCCTGGCTGATATCCAGCTCTCAGGTGGTTCAGGATAAAGACATGGATTGACTATAAGCTGATCAGCACAGAATGAAGACTTTCTTTGAAACCTGAGGAGAATGAGGAAACCCAGCATGTGCATGGCCTCTCTGGTCTTTTCCATGATCCCACTGAGTCACCTACTCCTGTCTTCTTTGCAAAACATGTTCTTGCATCTGAAAACTATTGCATCATTCATGCCTCATCTTGACTATTCGCATCTTTTGTATTGCTAGTTCCTCAACCTATAACTGACCTTAATGCTTGCTTAAAGCAAAAGGAGGAGGAGGAAGAATGAAATGAAAGAAATGGGAAACTAGAATTGCATCATTCATGCCTCAGTCTTGAAGTCCTCCATCATCTGCATGAGGTGTCATTGATCTGAGTCTTCACTATCTAATAGTGAACAGAGATGTGCTGTTAGGGAAATTTTATTACATCAACAGTTGTAAGATTACTTGCCTTGAATTGAAATTTTCCCATCAATGTTTTCTAAGATTCAGAGTTTTTGTTATTGTACATGATATAGTAATCTCATAAATTTGCTATTTTGATATGGCTTCAAATTCTTGATTCATTTATCTTTTCTTTTTATGGGTATTTTATTTATTTACATTTCAGATGTTATCCCCTTTCCCATTTTCCCCATCACATCCTACCACCTCCTCCTTTTGCCTTAATACCATTTTGATTACATACAAGCATTAACGCCAGTTTTAGGTTGAGAAACTACAATACAATACAATAGATGCAAATAATCAAGAAACAAGAAAGAAAATAAACACAAATAGCAAAAGAACAATGAAGACAATAAACAAAGTATGTGATCACTCCCATGATCACTATTTTTAAGGGTTTATCAGGATGACAAAAATATCTGAGCCTACTTCTCTGTCATAGACCAAAGTCATTTTCATGCCTGAAGCATACTTCTTTGTTCTTGCCTAAGATTTAGATTCCTCCCTCAAATTACTTCTTTGTTTAAGCCTAATGTAAGATTTCTGCCAAGCATCCCATTTCCTTGTCCTTGGCCAATGTCAGAATACTGCCAAGCAGCCCCAAAATCTCTTTGCATCTGCCCTTTTTAGATCTCATAAAAACACTGAGACTGTCTTAGGTCATTCTAACAAGAATGCCTTCCTTAACCTCTGTGGAATATGCATTATCAAAAGCAATGCACTTCTGTCTTATGTTGGTATGGCTCTGTGCAGAAACTTACCCTTCCTTTGCTTGCCAGCCTGTTAAATTAATAACTCTGTCTGTGGGTCCATTTTCAGTTTCAGGTCATGTACTTTGGCTGCCAACATATTGATGTTGTTAAAGACAATCTTTCACATCCAATGGGCAGGAATAAAAGCATTCCCAGGAAAACAAGGCCTATTGTGATCAAGCTATATATGCCATTTTTGATGCTTGACAAAAATGATAATACTGACCTCAAGCCATGAATAATTTTATCAGCATTATCTGTAGCATAAAGGTTCAGCAGAACAGCATTCTTTATATTCCTAATCTCACCATGCAAAGTTAAATCATCCAGAGAGGTATTAGAATTATGCCAAATACCCTGCAAGTATCTTTAAGCTTTATTCTAATTATGCTGGCTATTATTGTAAATTTTAGAAGTAACACAACTCCAATGATATTTGGCATGACACTCGAGATGGCTCCTTACTCTTAAACTTTGGCCCTCCTTCCAATAATTTGAATAGGATAAATGCCTATCTAAATCCTCTTGTATACTCAACACATTAGTAACTTTTTTGCTATATGATTAAGAAAAGAAGCTGTCTTAACTTCTCATGTCAAAGCAATTGCAGAAGCAGTGGTGCTAGCAACTAACATAATTAAAGATGTTATACTAGCAATAATCGAGCCCACTAACCTCTTGCTTTTACTTACCCTAACCCACTTCTTCTAGTACTTGTAAGCATTTTTTTTTTCAGAAAACCAAGGTTCTGTAATACTCAGGGCAATAAGACAAAAGCTGTTTGATAGGCCCCCATAACAAACATACTAGGTTTCAACACACAAACACAGTTAGAAAGTGTACAATCAGTACAACTTAAAATTAATATTGTAGAAAAGACAAAAGTGGTTTTAACTTGACAATTAAAAGAGCCTAAACACATGTACAAACACTTGTTTGAAATCCAGATGCTGTCCCAACTTTATCTCTTGTGACCATAACATCATAGAGAACTATAGGTAACTTCCAAGTGTGTCTTTGAAAGTGTTGAGATCCAGCCTTCCAAATGAAGACTGTTATTTCCAATACTGGATTGATTTCTACACCAGTCCATGATTGAGTTTGAATTACTGTTAACATTTAAGAAAAGTACACGAGACATTACAACTTCTCTGTCCTATAAGTTCTAAAGACTTGAGGCAAGGCATCTTGTCCCATCTGGGATACAGGGAAACAAAAGGAGGCTCGGGAACATATGTCTAATAAAGCTTCTCAGTCACTGTTGTCAGGGCAGTCAGCAAGCTCACAGGTGAGCATAATTCTTTGTCCCAGCATCAGAATGTCTCCCCAGTCACTCTGGTGGCAACCATGTTTCTTCAGCATCTTGCAGAAAAAAACACAAGCATGCTCTCCTCCCAATATTAAATACCTGATTGGTATCATGCCACATGCCTGTAAGTAGATCTTTCCTTTTCACCTAGGCGTAAGTATGCCTAGTTGTAGGGTGCCATAGACACTCAGCAGAATGTTCCTTGACATCCAAATTTTAGAAAATCTAAAATACAAAGACCATGATTTCAATAAATTTGTGATGTACAGGGATGTGCGTCCTTTTTTTTATTTTATGAAGATATTTTTTAAAGTTCCATAGGCCCCCTCCACAATACCTTGTTCTTGAGGATTGTAATGAATCCCAGTAATATGGGTAATATTAAATTGTAGACAAAATGTCTCAAATGCTCAACTGTGCTAGCCAGTTAAATTATCTCTTTATTTTTATTGGATATTTTATTTATTTACCTTTCAGATGTTATCCTTTTTCCCCATTACCCTTGTCCTCCTTATACAAACCCAACCCCCCATTCTACTGCTATGAGAATGTGCCCACACCCATTTACCCTTTCCCAACACCCTGGCATCAAGGTCCCCCACAAGATATAGTAATCTCATAAATTTTCTATTTTTAAATGGCTTCAAACTCTTGCAACAGTTCTATAAATAGAAAATTTGTCTTGGGTAAGATGTGACTGTTTAGACACTGTTTTGATGTCCTCCCCCAGATGAATGGACTTCTCTTTGTGTCAGCCTAGGAACAGGCAAACAGCAAAAGAGCATGTCTAGTTTCATTTAATATTCCTTCTGGCTATCTTGGTATATTAGTTGCATTTTTGCCATCATTCCCTTCTTCAAGTGGAATGCAGATTTGAATTTCTATTTTTCTAGAGACTTATGTCTGCAAAATTTTTATGAAGCCCAAGCAGCCACCAGCAGCCCTCTTATTATTTTTTTGAGACAGGGTTTCTCTGTGTAGCTCTGGCTGTTCTGGAACTCACTCTGTAGACCAGGCTGGCCTCAAATTCAGAAATACACCTGCTTCTGCCTCCCAAGTGCTGGGATTAAAGGCATGAGCCACTACTGCCCAGTGTCAACCCTCTTATTTTATAAGTACATTTCAGTTACTTTTCCAGTAAACATCCTCTTTTCTCTACTTTCTTGCTGGTATCCTTGGGAAATTCAATATACCAAGTGTAAGCCTCTACTGATGGTAGCAGACAACTGGGGAAATAAAAAGGAGACTGGTGCTTATGACTACTGGCTTAAACTACTACTGATAGTGGCTAGCTGAGCTAACACTCACGGTGGTATCTGATCATTAATGAAAAGAAAGAAGTAGAAAAATCTCTCTTTCTTTCACTCTTGTGTGAGTATGTGTGTGTGTGAACATGCATGTGTGTGTCATACATATGCACAAATACACACAGACACACATACACACACACAGGATGAAACGAAGAAGAATTCAACAAGCAAGTTGCAACAATTTTATATATATACATGCATGAATACATACATACATACATACATTCATACATACATACACACATACAGGCAGAAAGTAGGCTAAACATAAAGACAGACAAACATCCATATATTGGGTAGATGGAGGAAAGCAGGATACCACCATTTTATACACATATATATATATATATATATATATATATATATCATATTATATCATCATATCATATACACATTTGATATATGGGGAAAGCTCCAATCAATGAGCTGTCTCCAATAATTTTATTTTTCCTTTAGTCCCTTTTATGCTCTAAGTCAAAGTTCTCCATGTAAGAAGAATTATTTCATTCAAAAAATATAAAATGTTACACAAGAGGGAGTTACTACAGTGCCTTAGTTAGGATTTCCATGGCTGTAAAGAGTCACCATGACTCTTATAAATGACAACAATTAATTAAGGGTGGCTCCCAGGCTCTGAGGTTTAATCCATTATCACCATGGCAGGAAACATGACAGCATCCATGCAGGCATGATGCTGAAGGAGCTGAGAGATCTAAATCTTTTCCAAAGGCAAAAAGGAGAAGACTGTTTTCCTAGCATCGGGGAGGAGAGTCTGAAAGCCCAAACCCAAAGTGACACACATCCTCCAACAAGGTCACACCTACTCCAACAAGGCCATACCTCCTAATAGTGGCACTTAGTTCCTGGGCCAAGCATATCCAAACTGCCAAAACCAGCGTTAATTATAAGTTCAAAGCTGATTTTTTCTAACCTTTATTTTATAAGCTGCTTATAAGTATAAAGTGATAATTTTATCTATTTTTTTTCATATGTTCATTTTAGGTTTAAAGTAATTGTTTTTCAGGTTAGTGGTTTTACTTCTCATGGCACAGAGCTGTGGCCTCATTCTTGAGCCTGACTTAGAATGAATGTTTTTCCTTATCATTAATTGGTTTCAAGCCTATTTTTCTTCCTAGTGCTATTTAGGGCTTGCAGTGTATGAAAGCTTACTCTACTCTTTTATTGAGGAATTAATTACTATTCTTTGAGGGATATATTCTATTCTTGATTTAACATTTTATATTTTTCTGGCAAAACAGTTACAATAATCTCCTTAGATTGTCATATATGCTATGCCTAACTTCTTAAAGTTATTTGAATCAAATTTGAAATTCTATAAAACAATCAAAGAGCATTATTTCATGGAAGCTCATATTTATTTCAATATGCAGGAAATTTGCCCAATAGTGTGAACTAAAACCCAGAAATCAATAATAAGACTATAGGTAAAAAGTCTTTCCTTGCCCAATCACATCATGTCAGAAAACTGAGAAATATAGCAATGACAAAATGAGAATTCACATTAGCCACAAGAAACAATTCTGGGACAAAGCTTGGAACTATCCCATTCCATGATTCAACCATCACAGCCATGCAAAATGGTGGGTCATCTCCACAAAACTCACTTTCCCAGTACAGCTCTTGTATGGTGCCTACCAGTTTACACTCAGAAAACCAACAGAAACAATTAAGTTTAAAGTGTGACACCTACATTAAGAACTGGTGCCGACTCATCTCATCCCTGTGCATGCCTGCTGTCTCAGTCTCTGTAAGTTCCTATATGCTTTTATCATTTGGAATTAGAGGGCCTAACTTACTTGGTTTCCTCCTTCCTATCTAGATTTAATTGTATTTACATATTTTCTTCCACCATGTTTCTCATGTTTTTCATGCTGAAGGAATGAATTTGAGGGAGAAGTTACATGTGGCTTGAGGGTCTGTCCTATGATAAATCATTGTCATCATATTGTCTAGCTATGGGTCTCTGTGTTTGTTCCTGTCTTCTATAGTGGGAAGCTTCTCTAAAAATGTCTTAGTAAGGTGCTGATCTATCCATGTAGGAGAAAATCATTAGAAGTTATTTTATTTTGGGTTTACATGTGTGTGTGTGTGTGTGTGTGTGTGTGTGTGTTTACATTGATAATTTAAAAATGGTGCTAGACCTACACGAGTCTCTAGTTCTTAGTTATTTAAGTCATTTTGGGTGTGAATACTATCCCATAGATTGTGCCTTAATTCAGAACAGATATTGGTTGGTTATTCCAAGGTAATACTCATACTGCTCCACCATGACAATGGTGTATCTTGCAGACAAGACATCACTATATATCAATGGCTGGCTTGATATTTTATATCTCTTTCATATCATGCAGAGAACATTTTTATATGAAAGACACCTGTACATAGGAATTAAGGCTCTACACAATCACCAGCTCCATATCATTATGTTCAGTGTGTCATGTTCATATTGCCTTCAAAAATGGTTTGTTGTCCATTTGCGAAGAACAAGCTATATTTTTGAAATCAGCTTTGGTCATTTGTGAATTCCCATGGGACTTTTTGGCCAACAAATAAGTAAGATGCAACCCAATAGTGTTTTGTTTGTTTGTTTGTTTGTTTGTTTGTTTTTCGAGACAGGGTTTCTCTATGTAGTCCTGGCTGTCCTAGAACTCACTCTGTAGACCAGGCTGGCCTCAAACTCAGAAATCTGCCTGCCTCTGCCTCCCAAGTGCTGGGATTAAAGGTATGAGCCACCACTGCCCGGCTCCATTAGTGTTAATAGAAACTTCACTAGTTGAAAATATATAACACTTTGCTATTTTCTCCATTATATAGCAATTCAATTTATGTCATTTTTATCTATGAATATGTTAGGACACTTACACTGTATTTGTTTCCCTTGCTATTCCTGAAATACCCCATAATTATAGCTGTTTTTCTACATAGTCACTAACTCAACTACTTCTTCCTTCCCATTTCCCACTTCATCTTTCATTTTGCGATTCCTTTTTCTATCCAAACTATCTGACAATTACTATCATTATACCTCTACCAACTAGTCCATTAGCCTATACCTATTCACTGTGGCTCAAAGGATTTGTAGCTTGATAATCATTTAGTTGAAAAATATTATTCACATATAAATATATATCATAGTTCTCTTTCTGGTGCTGAAACACCTCATTGTGATCATCTTTTTTATAGTTCCATCCATTTATATGAGAATTTCATGATCTCACTGTTTTAACAGCTTACTAATATGTTGTTGGACAAATGTATTTGTTGCATCTTCTATTCAGAGGCATCTAAGTTGATTTAATTTTTTTACTCTTATGAATAGAGCAGAAATGACCATTATTGAACAACTGTCTTTGTAGTAGGATGAATCTTCCCTTGGATAAACCATCAAAAGTGGTGTGGGTGGATATTGAGGTAGACTGATTCCGATTTTCATAACTAAAAACAAACAAGAAAAAAACAAAACAAAAAATCATCATAAAAATCAAAGAAACGACAACAACAAAAACCAAGTGACTTTAAAGTTGCTTTATAAGATTGCCTTCTCATCTTCATTGGATGAGTAGGCAATCTTACTACTCATTTTCACTAGTATGAGCTGTCACTACTGATACTTATTTAGCCATGGGCCATGTGTAAGATAAAATCTCAAGTTGTATTGATTTGTATTAACAATATGTCTAAGGATTTTGAACATTTCTTTACATGTTTCTCAGATATTTGATGTACCCATGCTGATAATTTTGTTTACATAATTTCCCTGTCATTAAATTATGTTATGAATGTTGTTGGTATTTACTATTTATTTGGATTCTTTATATATTCAGTATATCTGTCCTATATTGGACATATAAATAATACACATCACATATTCTGTAGTGTGTTACTTTCTCTGAAATCAAGTGGTTTTGCTGTACTGAAATTTTTGGTTTCATGAGGTTCCATTTATTAATTGTTGATCTTAATGCCTATGTTAATGGTGTTCCCTCTATAAAGTCTTTTTCTGGGTCAGTTAGTTCAAGTCTATTCTTCATATTGTCTTCAAATATGATTATACTATTTGTCTTTAATTTTGAGGTCTTTGATATATTTGGGGTTGCATTTTCTGCATGTTTATGAAAAACAATGTATTTAGGTATTTTTTTTTTATCTGATACCATCCAGTTTGACAATGACAAATGGTTAGTATCTTTTTCCTGGGACTGTATCTATAAGGTTTTTTTTTTTTTCAGTAACCAGAGGACCTTTGTTGTCTGAATTTATCTGGGTCTTCAATTAGATTCCATCGATCAGTGGTCTGTTCTGATTACATACTGTTGATATGGGAGATCCCATATCAAAATTTTCAGCCTTCACATTGGGGAAATGGATCTGAGAACTTTAAAAGACAGTTACCCAGTCAGTGTTAACAAACCTGTAAATAATAGTAATCCACATGGCCTGTACTTGAGTTACTGCCTACAAGTTTTGGCCACACCTTTCAGTCACAATTTCCATTTTGAATGACTATAAGTGTTAAGGTCCTTACATTGCTTTTGGTCATAATGTATGTCACAAAAGTAAAAATCAGAATAATGGAGACAAAGCATAGGATATAATCTAACAGTGGTATCATATAATGTTAATGAAAGAATATTACTTTAGTGGAATTTTGTTTTTGCCATGACTTATTCTAGTGTAAGAGAGTACAAAGTTTATTAGAAGTCTTAATACCTGAATACATCAGGAATAGATAATTATTATCTTGTTTCTACACGCAAAAAGATCATGAATTAGAAAGGAGGATTTAAAAATGCTCTTTCAGATTGTTGGGGTCCTGCAGAAGTCCAAAAAAAAATTGCACAAGTAGTTAGTTAATATGCTTTAAATTCAGGGAGGTGGGAGCACCTACTCTACACCCAACCAAGTGTTTTGGTGTCATGAATGAAAGACAAACACATGCGTATTTTTTTATTGGATATTGTTTACATTTCAGATTTTATCCCCTCACCCCATTCCCCCACCACCCAGGAACCCCCTATCCTATCCCTCCCTCCTGCCTCCACAAGGGTGTGCCCCAACCTACCCCCTCCCCTATCCCCTCCTCAAATACCTCCCAGCTCGGTGTTCAGCCTTCATGGGACCAGGGATCTCCTCTCCCACCCATGCCTGACAAGGTCATCCTCCCCTAAGTATACAGCTGAAGTCATGGGTGCCTCCCTTTGTGTTCCCAGGCTGGTGGTTTAGACCCTGGGGAGCTCTGGTTGGTCAACACTGTTGCTCTCCTCTTGGGACCACCAACCCTTTCAGCTCATTCAGTCCTCTAACTTCTCCATTAGGAACCCTTGATCTGATCAATGGGTAGCTGTGAGCATCCGCCTCTGGACATGTCAGACTCTGGCAGACCTCCAAGGAGACAGCTACATCAGGCTCCTGTCAGCATGCACTTCCTGACATCCATATCAGAGTCCGTCTATCTTTGGTGACTGCACATGGGACGGATACCAAGGTAGAGTGGTCTCCCGTCGGCCCCTCCTTGACTTTCTGTCTCACACTTTGTCTCTATGTTTGTTCCCTTGAGCATTCTGTTACTCCAAGTAGGACCGAGGCATCTACACTTGGTCTTCCTTCTCCCTGAGCTTCATGTGATCAGTTAGTTGAATCTTGGCTATTTCAAGCTTCTGGGCTAATATCCACTTCTCAGTGAGTAAATACCATGTGTGTTCTTTTGTGATTGGGTTACCTCACTCAGGATGATATTTTCTAGTTCCATCCATTTACCTAAGAATTTTTCGAATTCATTATTTTTAATAGCTAAGTAGTTCTCCATTGTGTAAATGTACCACATTTTTTGTATCCATTCCTCTGTTGAAGGACATCTGGGTTCTTTCCAGCTTGTGGCTATTATAAATAAGACTGCTATGAACATAGTGGAGCTTATGTTCTTGTTATATGTTGGAGCATCTTCTGGGTATATGCTGAGGAGTGGTATAGCTGGGTCCTCAGGTAGTGCTATGTCCAACTTTCTGAGGAACTGCCAAACTAATTTCCAGAGTGGTTGTACCAGCTTGCATTCCCACCAACAATGGAGGAGTGCTCCTCTTTCTCCTCATCCTTGCCAGCATCGACCATCACTTGAATTTTTTAACTTAGCCACTCTTACTGGTGTGAGGTGGTATCTCAGGGTTGTTTTGATTGGCATTTCCCTGATGACTAAGGATGTTGAGCATTTCTTAAGGTGCTTCTTGGCCATTTGCATTTCCTCAGTTGAGAATTCTTTGTTTAGCTCTGTTCCCGATTTTTAATAGGGTCATTTGGTTGTCTGGAGTCTAATTTCTTGAGTTCTTTGTATAGATTGGGTATTAGCCCTCTATCGGATGTAGGATTGTTGAAGATCTTTTCCCAATCTGTTGGTTGCCATTTTGTCCTATTGATAGTATCCTTTGCCTTACAGAAGCTTTGGACCTTCACATAAAACCAGATACACTGAAACTAATACAAGAGAAAGTAGGGAAGACCCTCGAATACTTAGGCACAAGGGAAAAGTTCCTGAACAGAACACCAATGGCTTATACTCTAAGATCAAGAATTGACAAATGGGACCACATGCATATTTTACTATGCCTTAACAAATTCAATGCCTAGGCCACTCCTGAACCTCCATGTGGCTAACACAGTCACCTCTGATAATCCTGAGTTAATATTTACTAAATCTATATTTTATATTTTCTGTCCCAAACCCTGCTGGGCATTGTCCTGGGGCTACTTTCCTTTTGCACCTACATTTTGGCTATCTTACCCTCTTGTACCTTTCCAGTGTGGTTTATCTCCATGCCCTTGGCATGGGAGAGTCCTCTTCCTCTTTTCTCTGGTTTCTTGCCCTGAATCCTAAACATCCTGCCTCTGTCTCCCTGAGCAGTCATTTGTTGCTGGCACCTTTATTTCCAAATCAGAGCCAACTGGGGGCAGGACCCTCAGCACAGACCAATGTGCAGGTTCCTGTTTGATTTCAGGAACCAAATTAACACAAATAGCATTAGTACCAATCTACTACATCTCACCCTTTCAGCAATTATAAAGGTCTTTTCTCCTAATTATACATTGAACATAGTTTTAGCAGTTATGTAAACTATAATGTTTGGTATAAACTAACAACATCCTGTTCATCAATGTTGTCAACATACGTACATTATTGTAACATCTATCCTAACTTTCAGTATTTACAAATACATATGAATTAGGTTCTGATTTTTTAGCTTGCATTGCCATCTGAAAACCATCTTTTCAAATTTATATCATCTTTCTCAATGCTAAACAACTTAAAGTTTGATTACGAGACTATAGCTATTCTTCAACTCCATCAGTGATCAAAGGACAAAGTATTACCTGACTATGTAGAAAGCACAAGGACCTATCTTCCAAAATTATACAATTTGTAGAAACATCTGGTAGGCTAGGCAGTCTCTTACTTTTTTTATAACATTGTATCATCTGCCTTTAGCCTTCTGGAACAAAACTATCTCAGAGACCTTATGTGAAGCAGGAAATATGAAGTAAAACATAAAAACTAAAATATACAAATTAAATCTATAAATCTATATCAACATATAAATACTGTATCAGTATAAAAAATTATAACTTCAATTTTGCCTCAGTTATAAAGAATTCCATCAATATAATATTGTGGCTACATAATGTTTAGTTCAAGAATCAATTTAGTAATGCATCCTGTCTATTTCCTCACTTTTAAAATTAAAGCCATTTCCAAATTATTCCTTACAATGACAACCTCTCTGTGATTTATAAAGTAACCGTAACCAGGCACCCAAGCCCAAGGAATTGGGATGGCTACTTTCCACAATTTCTCCATGAATAGGGGTTATGAAAAAATTTGAAGGTGTGGAGAGGGATGGAAAGATTACAAAATTTGTTTAGACTTAAGAAAGCTAGCTTTAGTAACAGTTATCGAGTCTCTGTAAGCTTAGAAGGCTCAGTGCTTGACTGAAGTTTTGACTGGATCTTTCTGAAAGGTTGGAAGAAGCAATGCTATCTGAAATCACTAGCTATTCCTGAAATCGTATTGCAAGCATTTTTCTGTAAACAGTATCTGGAACAGGGGGCTGGAACAGCAGGTCATATCACCATTCTTAAGATTGAATCTTGCCAGACGTTTATATTCTATAATATATGAAATTTTACCATCAATATTTGCTACAATAAAGATAATCATATGGTTTGTGCATGATGCATATATCAGTTAAGGATGAATTTTTGCTCCCTGTTTGAGCAGGTGAAAGATAACTGTGTTTTTTTCATGAGGTAGTTTAATCAATAACAAATTATAATAAATCTTCATTCAAGCCATATGAAGAATGGTATGAAGAATCTTAAGGATTTCATAACCAACAAAATTTAGTGTCTAAATTTAGCTAACGTTTGTGCTTCAAATGTTTTTCTGTCTAAGCCAGTTACTGGGCTGTTCCTGTGAGTAAAGATCAGCAAATCAAGTTAACTGTCCAATTTGATGTTTTCGAATTTTTCCTTTTTGTAGTTTCTATTTTATACCTGTCTCCCTTCCCTTCAAAGCAGCCTGTCTGAACAGCAGGCATTCCCAGCACTTCCAAATTCAAAATCTCTGAGGCAGCCAGAGGCCTTTGATAAAAACCTTAGGAAAATGACCACCAGCTGCTGTCTCCCTTTGTTCTAGTTGTGAAGCTTGCAAACTGGGAAGAACCACTTAGAGGCTGTACTCAGCTTCCCTGAGAAAGCAGTTCTCCCCACCTCCTAATCTTACATCACAACACCTGTGTATTCCATTCATGAGTCTCCAATTAATTTTTAAAAGTGAGTTCTTGCCTCATGTTGGAAAGCCATGCCATCTGTACTGGTAATTAGTTAATCTGCTGTAAATTCCTATTGGGCATGCTCACCTCCTCTACACACTCCCAAGTGTTTTGGATTTATATATTAAAGACACACACATGCCAGAATATTTTTAATATTTCTTTACTAGCTCAATGCCTGGGCCACTCCTGAACATCCATTCGGCTCAGACACTACCCTCTGATATTTCTGAGTTAAAAATCTACAAATCTGTATTTTATCTTTACTGCCCTAGACCCTGCTGGGAAGCCACCTGGGACCACTTTCCCCTTGCAACTACATTTTGTCAATCTCACCCTCCTGCACCTTCCTAATGTGGTCCATCTCCCCCTTGTCATGGGGGAACACTTTTCCTTTTTACTCTGCACTGATAGATGAATTAATTGATTTTGTTTGAAGCAACTATATCCAATAATTACTTCTCATATGATTGGGTGTATGAAATTATTCACTGGTACATTGCCATTCTGTAAAAAGCAATGCAGATTCCCTCAAATGTACTTTCCACTCTCCTGCATCTGTACAATACAGATTTCTACATTTGCTTCCAGTCCTTTTAAAATTTTTAACTCAATTAATTTTGTGAAATATTTATGCAACTTTTTTCTGAGAGTTCACTGTGTAATAGCCATTTCAAATCCAGAAGCAGATTTCGGTATTTCTCCTCCACATTTCCTGTCTCTTATATCCTTTCTTCCTGCTTTTCCATAGATAGATAAGATAGATAGATAGATAGATAGAAAAATTCTTGCAAAGACAGGTAGATAGATGAAACAGAAATAATTTTTGTGGCACAGGATATTTTGATACATTAAAATTATTTCTATGAGAGATGAATGGAAGATCCATAGTCAGATATTCAAACATTAAAAAGAAGAAGAAATAGGAACTCCCAGAAGGCTCATAAAATATATGATCCAAAGCTCCATTGAAAAAACATGTACTTGGGACAATTCCATTCTTGACTAATATTTTAACAATCTATTAATTTGGTTCTGTGTGAGGCTCAGCATTCTGTCATTTTCAGAAAATATTTTCAGTAAATATCAGAAGGGCCAGTATTCACCATGTTTCTTTCCTGAAAACTTTCATCCAGATTTTTAGTGGATCTCTATTCAGATTAATATTCATGATTGACAATCATGAGAAAAGCATTAGATGCTGCCATGACAGTCTTATACACCTATGATCAACTTATGAGTGAGAGAACTGACACAAACATAGTTAATAGAGATTGGTCCATTAGTTAATTCCACCTCAAATAATGGTAAAGAAACTATGATGATTCTGATACTAAATATTTGTGAAATTGCATATTTTATGGCTGACAATTTCTTCTGAGTGATCCTGGTAGGAGGAATATTCCTGTGAGTGGAGTTCAGAGAAACAATGCTTTTCCTAGGTTGCTTAAAATATGGTAGTTTTCTCGTGGCTACAACTTGGAATTGCCAATATTGAGTCATTCCTCTATTCAATATGTTCTTATCTCACACTCACACCCTGTGCTCATGAGCTCTGAATATTAAGTGTAACCACTTAAACCAAGGTGTCTAGCCAAGTGGAAATACTCAGATTTTTGTGGCTTTTCAGCCTGAAATTGCCTAGAAATTCTGTGATAAAATAAAAATAAATGATCTGAGATTTGCTTTAATAAAGTTTGACAGAGCCTGAAATTCAATAGGTGGTAACTCATTGAGTTCAATAGGAAGGTTCTGTTGTGTAAAAAAAACTTTGTAGGGGGATCACAAATCTAAAGATATTTATACATTTGTCTATAAGTGACAGAGCTACAAGAAAGCTACAGACCTTTACTTTCATAGAGGTCTCAAGAAGTTGCCAAAATCTATTTAGGAGAAGCTAAAAACTAGCCAGTAACCTTCCTGAGAAGTCATGCCATGGACTTCTATGATCTATCTCTATGATAGATTTGCTTTGTTATACAAGGTCAAAGGAATTACATTTGATGCAATATTACAGCTATCAATATGCTTTTCCTGTTATTAAATTTATAATACTCACTAGGTATTGACTGGTTCGTTTGAGCAGATTTCTGCAGAATTATGGGGATGTACTATCTTATAGTGATGCTATAGACAAATAGACAATGTATAGAATTCTAGATTTTATTCAAATAATTTTAGAAAGAAAGTTTATAGAGATGGTCTCAGTTGCTAGGAAGATATAAGTTAGAGTCAAGTATAAAATGTGCCTACTCCTCATAATAATGAGCAAATTCTACATATTATGAAATATACTGAGCTTCCATAATTACATTAAAGTAAAGAGAAATAGACTTAAGACAATTTTGTGTCATAGAAAAAAAAAACAGGTGCAAGGACAAAGTCACAGGTTTGCACTATGTTAAGGCAAGGCCATGATAAAACTTTTGCTTTGAACTTACTATGAGTATCTTAAAATAAAACACTTCTTTGAATTTAATATAAACATTTTTCTCTAACTCCTATTCTATGTAACATGTTATCTCAGAAGTAATTTTCTAAGAAATTTATTTTCTGTATAAGAAGATAGCAGAAGACCAGAAAAAAAATATTTTTGATAGCATGGTTTGGCTTGGGGAGCTTTGCCCCATTCATCCACCCATCCATCCATCCATCCATGCAAATGTGTTTTTTCTGTTTGTCTATATATATGTGTGTGGGTAAGCATAAATGCAAGTGTGTAAGCTTGCATGAGTACTTGTGACAGATTCATTGGATGTATACGTTTCTGTGCATAATTGCCTGTATAAAGCATCTTAGCTCTTTTAATTTCCTTCCTCTCTTGTTCACAAAGAGTTAACCAAATAAGCCACAGAGGCTTCTGGCTAATTCACCAGAGAAAGGAGCACCAGCAATAAATTCTTTCACTTTATTCCCTGCTACTAAACTGCATGTGTTATTGCCAGATATTAGATCTTATTAAAGCACAAGTAATAGTTAAGAAAGAGTTAAGTTTTGAGCCTATAATGAAGCATAGAACTGTTAAACAGTGTCAAGTTCTTAGTACAGAACAGTAAGAAAGAGTTAAGTTTCCCTAGTGCTTATGCAAGCATAAAGAACTAACTAAAGCACAGAGTTATATGTTTAATAAAGCACCCACTTAAAGAGAAAAGAAGACCACATTTTTTAACCATAGAATTAGCAAGAAACTTTTTAGAAACATTAGAAGTTATCAGCAAGCATTCAGTATATTTTCATAACTAGAAGGCCAGACACATTAGTCTTTATACTACACCTGGAGACCATCAGTCTTTAAAGTCATGTCCAATAATGTGTCCTACTTCAAGCACATACCAGACTGGGAAGACTCATAGCAGTGAGAGATGCATGAATATACTTACTCAACACATCATCACAATGATGAAGCACAATTGGGACTTTCTACACTTTTTGTTCCTATGGTCACCATATGAAATGCAATGTATGACATCTGAGGAAGAAAAATTATGCAGCAGTTATATTAAATGATGTGCCATACTGTCTTGCAATGGACCTTCTCAATGCCTCCTCCACAGATATGCACCTTTTCCACTGTAGACTACTTCCTTCTAGAGTGTGTATGCAAAGAACTCTACTAGCCTTATGAAAGACATTAGGTAAAATTATCCCATTGTGATGTTGTGATTAAAGAAGAAAATGGTAATTAAATAACTACAGGGACAAAGATGTGACTCAGTTGTGCAAAGATATACTGGATATATGAAGCCCTGGGTTTTCTACTGCAGCACTAGAACTATAAGTTCATTTTGGCTAAAGAAGGCTTCATGATTTTCAAGCCTTGTGTCCCGAATTTTAATACAGAAAAGCTTGGAAGCATATTTTAATCTTCAGTTGCCCAAGGCCTCTTGTTAGACAAGTTGTTGCCAGGAAAAACTAGAGGAATGAGAAAATCACTGTCCTTCCATGGAATGTTGGAAACTTTGGCCCCAGGGAGGGGATCTTAATGTGTATTCTGCCTAACACACCCAACCACTCCACTGTTTGTAAAATCTAAATGAAATAGATTATTTTTTCTCCATGCAGCTTGCATTGTTTGCTTCTGAAACTATGCCAGGCTTTTACCTTTTTGTTTCTGTTGTTCAGTTAATGTTTAACAAACATCAGGACATTTCACTATTAATAAAATCTAGGTAATGAGGTAAATTATGAAACCATTCCTTATTTGATGTTACATTCAGTTTATAAATTGTACTGAAAAGAGTATCAATGCAAAGAATTATTTAAGGACGATAATTGAATTTTGGCTCTTACAGAGGCAAGATACAATTGGTAATTATTTAACCAATTAATGGAACTGGAATTAAAGGAAGTATTTTTGGAAGATCTACAAACAGCACAGAGCATTATGTGTAAGTACAATCACTCCTATAGCAAGATATGCAGAATCAGTAAAATGTAAGCACTGTGGCTCAGAAATTAGATTGCTCTGTTCTGAACAAATAGAGCAATTCTTGCTTCCCATTTTGTTTGAGTAATGTGTCATATCTAGGTAAGCTTGTTTCTTGTTTCTTAGATCACTTTTCCAACTTAGGAACCATACCATAACATCATTCTTTTCTTATCTGTATCTGAAGAACTATTCTAAATAAGAGAAATCACTCCTATCTTAATGGTAAATACAGTCTTTGCAAATGTCTACATGTCATAACATGGATTGCTCAATCCTTATGATCCTTATGACCATAAAAATTTCCCCCATCAAGTAGAACCCTCATCGCATTATAGTTATAGGTCTCTTCTTGTTGACATTCCACCATCTCTGTGATTTATTTCTTTGTCATTGATGCTTGATCTAACCTTAGACACTTGGCTCATGGCAGCGTAGTAAAATATAATACAGAAAGTAAATAATAATAAACAATTTAATTTGGAAACTGATAATACTGGGCAAATTGTAGTGGCCTGAATGTAATTGACAATATTCAAAAGTACCAATGTGCTTCAATGCAATCCTATGCTAGAAGCAAATCCTTCCTGTAAGCTGTAGCTGATAATTCTTGGTATTTCCTTGTGATTTATGCAAAAGACTTTCTTGCCCAGAACTATGATTTGAGCAATAAAATTGACATCTTGGAGAGTGTGGTTGTAGCAGCTAATGAAAATCATTCCAGCTTGGCTTGGTGACTTTACTGAGCTTCATATAGAAAAGCAAGCAGAATAAAAAATTCTTATCTGAGTATCCAGACTGTCCCGCTTTGCTTTTATAAACAACTCTGCCCAAGCAAAAATGGCCTCTGAGAAGGGTTGTATTTACATGTCATGGTAGTATAATGGGGGAAGGATCCAGAAATGTGGCTAGGAAAACATGCTTGTTCTGCTTTGAAAAAACTTTGTGGTTCAGCCTTTTTGAAGCTTCCATGCTCCAGGAACTAGCCCATCAACCATCCTTTACAAATAATCCCACAGACTTCATTTGATTTTCAGAGCTATATCCACTTATCAGTTAATACATACCATGCATGTCCTTTTGACTCTGGGCTAGCTCACTCATATTTTTTAGTTCCCTTTATTTGCCTGCAAATTTAATGATATCCAAGTTTTTAAGAGCTGAATTGTATTTTATTATGTAAACACACCACATTTTCTGTATCCATTCTTCAGTTGAGTGCCATCTGGGATGAATCCAGTTTCTGACTATTATGAATAAGGCTTCTGTGAACATAGTGAGGCATATGTCCTTGTGGTATGGTAAAACATTTTTTTGGATATATGCCCAGGCGTGGTGTAGCTTGGTCCTCAGGTTGAAGTATTTCCAATTTTTAGAAGAACCTTAGACTGATTTCATAGTTGTTCAATCAGATTTTAATCCCATCAGCAATGAAGGAGTGTTTCCATTGTTCTGCCTACTTGCCAACATGTGCAATCACTTGAGGATATGATCTTGGCCATTCTGATTGGTATAAGGTGACATCTCAGGGTTATTTGATTTTCATTTCCCTGATAACTAAGGATTATTGAACAATTCTTTATGTGATTTTTGGTCATTCTAGATTCCTTAGTTGTGAATTATCTGTTTAGTTCTGTAATCTTTTGTAAATTGGGTTATTTGGTGTTTTGGAGCCAAAATTCATGGATTCCTTATATGTTTTTGATAATAGCCCTCTGTCAGATGTGAGTTTGGTAAAGATCTTTTCTTATTCTTTTGGCTGTCTTTTTTCTCATTTAGAGTGTCATTTGCTTTACAGAAACTTCAAGTTCTATGAATTTGTAATTATTAACTATTGGTCTTAGAGCCCTAGATACTAATGTTCTCTTTAGGAAAATTTTTCCTATGCCACATATTTTATGTGTTAAAAATAGTTCTCACTTTCTCTTCTTTTAGATACAGTTTATCTGGTTTTATGTTGAAATCCTTGATCCAGTCGGACTTGATGTTTGTGTAGGATAATAAATATGAATTTCATTATATTTTTCTACATGCAGTCTCAAAAAAGCATACATGGCATGTTCTCACTGATGAGTGGATATTATCCAAAAAAGTATAAAATACACAATATATACCAAACAGTCTGAAAGCATTAAACAAAAAAGAAAACCCAGGTAAGGATGCTTGATTTGCAGTTAGAAGGGGGAACAAAATAGTCATGTGAGGCAAAGGGTGTGAAAAATCTGTGTGAGAGGGGGTATGGGGAAGCAGGATCAGGTATGGGAAGAGAGGGCCAGAGAAGAAATGAAAGGAAAGAATGGAAACTTACAGCTTCTTGGAGTGGGAGTAATCGCTAGGAAATCCCAGAAAGATGGGTTGAAGGAGGCACCTATGAGTCAATGGAGGTGACCTTAATATAAATGCCCAGCAATGTGATTATTGAACTTGAAGAGATAACCTCCAGTAGCCAAATGGGACCCTAAGTGTAGGGATAGGACACCAACCCATCTACAAAGCATTAAACTCAAAATTGATCCAGACTCAGAGAAAGGCATGGACAAAATAGAATTGAGAAAGGAGGAATGACCAAACAGTGATTAGACTAGACCATTCAACCTCTTCTTAACTCAACACTCTGATTGAGGGACCATAAGTTTTGAATATCTAAGTGCAGCCATTAAATCTAGGTAATCTGGTGTGAAAGTTAGGTCTTCTATTTCTTCTCAGACCCATGCTCATAAATATAAGTCACAGAATCAAATTATATTTATAATTACTTTGGCTATATAGCTAGGCTGTTATCTGACTAGATCCTAACTTAATAGAACCCATTTATTCTGATCTACATTCTGCCACATTGTTGGTCACCTGTGCTCAATTACCATGCAGCCATCTTGTAAGAACTTCCCAGGTGAATCTCCAAGGTCTAGCTCTATCCCAGATTTGTTTCTGATTCCTGGGTACCAGACATTCTATTTCACCTCTTCCTATAGGCCATAGGTTTCCTTTTTAATTGTTAGGTGCCATATTCATACCGACACAAGATACTCTTTCTACAGTCTGGGCAATGGCAAATAATCTCAATTTTCTGTATCTTTTTCTGCCTGAAAATAATTTTTTTTGATGTACAGAAAATAAACTTTTGTAAGTTAGATTTGAATTCAAGGCCATTTTAGTACTGAGAGTCTGGTTCTTGAACCAAGTGGACATGATAAAATGATTTAGCAGGGAAGTTTCTATCTCTGTGTAGAAAAAATTTAAGGTAGTTTTTATATTTAAGGGGATTTGAGGATTAGTTGAGAACTCCCAATGCTACTAGAAGCTGTTCTAGTTATGTTCTTAGAGGCCTCAATTAGAAAGCCATGAACATGATTACTACAATGTGCCAATTTATACTTGTGTACTTTACTTTACTTAGGTCTCTATATGGGATGTACTAAAAGACCTTTGTATGAGGACAACAGAAGAGGAAAACAGGAAATGTTAAGCTAGACTCTCTGACAGATAAGAGCTATGGACTTGCACATGTCATTTCTAAACTGCTGTGCCTCTTCCATGCAGGCCCTCTCTTTCCCCATTGTGTGTACAAAAACATTGTTTTTCTTGACAAAGCAACTGCGTTTTAGAGTTCTTCAAATTAAGAAGAAGGAATGCCATGTCAGCTTGGGGATATAGATTCACAAAAGAGGAATTTTCACAGTAATTTTCTATTTACCATTTTAGTAGTAGAAGATCAGTAATTATAATTATCTCTTTACTAGCATGCAGTGTTTAAGAACCAGTACTGAGAGATGTCACTGATATTTTTGTAAATATACTGATTTGCCTGACATACCCTGCATAATAAACCCATTGCATTTGTTTAGACATCAAAAAAAATCTTGTGGTCTTTTGTGAAAAGTCACAATGCATGTGAAAATACAGCAATCCCAAATACAAATGACAGATGGCTGTGAATGACCATATAATCTAAAATACCATTTAAAGGTAAACATCTTTATATCTTTTAGTATTATGTAAACACTCTGAATTTAGTATGAGAATTTAGGTATACTCAGAGGAAGTCCTGAAGGAATAATCGAAATAGTCATCCAATCATCTTTATTGAAGCAAACTAATTGACATTGCTATATTAAGAAGCACTACAATACAAGCATTCAATAAATACAAATGTGGAAGCAGACATAGTAACATAAAGAACAGGGAGCAGGAAGAAACATTTGCAAGATCAGAGTCACAATTAGAAAGATTTAGACACAAATAGAAGCTCCCACATTAAGTTTTTAGGGTCTAGGACCAAAGAGCTAGAAATGGGATCACGTGAAAGGTACCAAAGTCATTAGAACCTCATAAACAGTCATAATGTAGCTTCATTTGAAAGATCAGTGTCACAGTCTAGAAGGTACAGAGAGAAATATAGGTTTCATGGTAAGTGGCAAGATACCAAGTACATAGATCCAGGAATAGATTCAGCCACCAAGTTACTCTGATTTGCTTTTCTATGGTAAACATAGAGAGAGGAGAAGGTAAAAGAACGTTTTTTCCTTTCATAATCTTTTGATTTTCTGTTTCTACCTCTAAACCCAGGGAGAAGGGGTAGGGATTATTCAGGACCTCTGATGGAGTTTCCAAGGTTACATCAGGCTTTTGATGTCCATGCTTAGAGATGAGAGCTCTCTCTTGATTGGTTCTGATTCCATTCATTATATGAATGATCAAACTCTATCGATAAGAAGCAAGGAGAGCAAGTAAATTTCCTGTAGGGCTTGATTTGATCAGGCAGGCTCCTGGCTATATTCCAGTACTTATCTGTTTCTGGGTATAACAAATGCCAGACTGTATGGTACAAAAGATAAGGAAGTGTGGTTCTGGTTTTGAAGAGACAGGGTCAGTGAAAACTGTCAAAGGCAGTGATTGTTTCAGTGCCTCTATGCTGTGATTCCTCTACTCCTGATTTCTGTAAAGGAGTTTTACCCTATGAGAAATTCAGGTATCATACTTGGGTTGTGCCTTTCTTGACTTAGGCATATAGATCTATGTGTCATGTAAAGATTCTTATTTTAAGCTTTAGCTTGTGATAGAGACTAGGTGTGTTCTGACATTTTACATCCTTAGGTCACCCACTGTGAGCAATGCTTTGGCAGTGAATATACTCAGCTTTCATACTTGCACTGTCTAAACATTCAAGATGTAACTAAGAGACAGAGATCCTACCATAGCCAGAAAACAAGCAGTTTTGGGACACTGATGCTGGCAGCCTGGTGTTATTAATGTTCACAGATATTCAAAAATACAACTTTTTTACACTGTTATTGTTCTTTGGCAATTAGAAATTTCTCTAGCATGTTTATTCTTCCATGTTAGTAATTCCCTTTCTAACAGTTCAGGGGTGTTGATCTCTGTGGGGAAATTAATACATGGCCTGATGGTGTCCACCTTAGAATTAAATCCTGAAATGATTTTCATTGTTCCTTTTTACTAAATAATGCATAGAGACCGACAAATATCTTTTTATTAGCACTATGACTTTAACAATAAGGTCTCCATGGTATTTTATGGATATTTAAGAAACTATTCTATTTTGTCTGAGGTATTGTTGTAAGTAGTTAAAACCTTACAATGGTATATTTTTTAGAATATCTCTGGGTCTAAGTACACATATCATGCTTCATACACACAATGTACTGTTAGGAATATCCACAGTATATGAACTTTTTTTCAAAACTGAATTAATAATATTGTGGTGTTTATGAAGACACACCTGAGATTTTATACAAATTGATTATATGGTGAACAGGGCCTGAACAGGTTATTTTATGTTGGAATGCCAGCATCTAATTGAAGATACACTATTAGATATGCATGTACTAGGGAGTGCAATAATAAAAGCTTGCAACAAATTCACTTAGAGAAGCAGACACAGGTATATCATGAGCAGTCAGCAGGAAGGATTGGAATTTAATTGGAAAATAAGATTCCGTGTCAGAAATCTTCACACAAAACCAAGGCTGGCAGACAAATGGCTTAGATCTAAGAAGGAGCCATAAATGAGATCATATTTCACATGTCACCAATTTATTTTTCTGTTGGTCAATATGGCCAGAAAAAAATGTAAAAACAGATTACCACCATCCACTTTCAATTTGGTGCTTCACCCAACCAAGGGTAGGGGGGAGGGTTGAAACAGCAACTCTAAATTCTCTGCCTAGATGTGAGATCTCTCTCTCCTAATTGGATCTAATTCCATTCTCTATTTGAATACAAGACTTCCTTCAATCAGAAGCAAGGAGAGCAAATAAATTTCTCTGCAGGGAGTGATTTGATCAGTCAGGCTGCTGGCTATATATTCCAGGACTAAACTGCTCCTGATATAGCCCACTCTGACTGTATGGTGCTCAAAAGAAGGAACTGTGCTTCTGCAACTGACAGGTGACAGAATCAAAGGAAACCTGCAGACACAATGATTGCTTTCGATTTTTTGACTGATGTACAGAAACTGGGGTCAAGGTCTTTGATTCCTTTGGGGAAATCAATGCATCTTGTCCTGATTGTCTACATCTTCGTATTCCATACTGATAAGAAAGTAATGGACACATTAATTTTCATTGTATCTGTGTAGTAAAGGATACCTTTTTATGCTATTTGCATTCTGTTATTAGCAAGCAGGTGTCTGGGGTAAATCCTGGGTATTTGTGAAATATTACTACTTTGACTAGAGTATTCCTGACAGTGATAACTTAAAATTGTATGTGTCAGAAAATGTCATAGTTTCTTTGCAACCACACATTAAATGTTCCACATCCACCATGTACTGTTAGAACTACCCAGATTATATAAACAATTTATTATATGAATTCCTATTAATATTGTCTACACTCAGGAAGATACTCCAAATTTTCTTCATGCAAATTGAGTACATGTGGGCAGGACATGGATAGAAAATTGCACTTAATGTTCAACATCTCTTGGAGGATGCACTATTAGATATGAATATAAGTGGAAAAGCTATTTTGAGAGCACATACTAGAAGTAATTGGTGAAGCAGACACCGTCGCATCACAATTAGTCAGCATGCTGTAACAATTGCAAGATAAGATTTATATTCATAAAGGCTCAGAAGAACATCAGAAGTTCTGTGGAAAATGGGTTGGAACTTGGCAGAAGGAGACAGAAATAGGAACAGCCCCAGGGATCCACTGACTTACATTTCTGTTTGTCTGTGAGGCAGAAAAAAATAGTAAAACATCTTTTTCTGTCATTCACTTTAGATTTTTCTAAGTCAGTTGGGAAACCAAGAGAGGAGGGGAGATAGATGAATCAGCAACACTGATGGAGATCTCCACGGTTACAGTAGGCTTTAATAACTGTGCCTAGGTATGAGATCTCATTCCTCATTGTATCTGATCCATTATCTATTTGAATAGACAATCTTCATCACTCAGAAGCAAGGAGAACAAATAAATTTGTCTGGAGGGAAGTATTTGATCAGTCAGGTTGGTAGATAATTCTAGGACATATCTGGTCCTCGTATTATTAAAGCCTGACTGGATGGTGCTAAAGAGAAAGAAAAGTTGTTCTGTAAATGACAGGAGACAGAGCCAGTGGATAAGACTGCAAAGACAGTGCTTGTTTTATTCAGAGTCTCCATACTTTGTTTTCTTGACTCCTGGATCCTATACAGCAACTGGCCCACTATGTGAAATTCAAGAATCAAATTCACCTTGTTGTTTCTTTGTCTCCATCATGCATGACTTTCTTCTGAATACAAGATACAAGTTTCAAGCTTCAGTATGTGACAGAGACTGAGGACATTCTGAAATTTTCTTTTGATTATGTCAGGATCTGTGAGAACTTATATGGCAGCAAATGTCCTCAACATACAACCTTGGAGTCTCTGAAAAATCCAGAAGTAACTAACATCCTGATATCTTACCAAACCTAGTAACCAAAACCACTTGCTAAATTGATGCTGGTAGCCTGTTGCCATTAATGGAAAAGACATTCAATAATAAAACCATATAATGTTGTTTGGCTAAAACCAGATACTCTAGTATGTTTTTCTTTTATCTCAGCCCTTTGCTTTCTGACTGTTCAGGGGAATCATGAGGCCTATGCAGAAATCAATACATCATGTGTTGATATTATCCACCTGGGTATTGTCCACCTTGGTACATACTGAATAAGAAAGAAATGTCCGTGTACCAGTGGATACCTAGAGACTAAGTCTTTAAACATTATTTGCATTCTGTCTTTAGTGAGCAGATAGATTTCTGTGGTATATCAAGAATATTCATGAAATTATACTACTTTGATTAATGTATTTCTGGCAGTAGTAAACATCTTACAACAATGTTTGCTATAGAAAATGTTGTGGTGTCTTTGCAACTAGACATTAAATGTTCCACATACCACATACTATTGGGAATATCCAAAGTATATAAACAGTTCTTTAACAGTGCATTACTGTTAATATTGTGCATAGTTAAGAAGACACTGTAGAGTTTCTTTAAACAGAATATGTACACATTGAGCAGAGCAGAGAAAGATTGTTTCACTTAATATTGCAATGTAACTGTAAGCATATACTAGAAGAAAAAATGGAAAAAAATGCAATGATCAGAGGAGACAGCACAGACAACAGAAGCAATTTGGGAAACAGACACAGGCACATCACAATTATTCAGCAAGTAGCAAAAATTTAAAGAAAAGATTCACACTAAGAAAGGCACAGTATGAAAAAATATTGCTGGGAAATTATTTGGATCTAGGCATAAGTAGCACAGATCTGATACCGTTCTCTATTTGCATGCACATTCTCCATCAGTCAGAAACAAAGACAGCAAATAAATTTGTCTGCAGGGAGAGATTTGATCAGTCAGGCTGCTGGCTATATTCCAGGATTTTTCTGGTCCTGGATATAACCAGAGCCAGACTGAATGGTGCTAAAGAGAAGGGAGAGTGCTTGTGAAACTGCGAGAAGACAGAGCCAATGGAAATCTGCAAAGACTGTGCTTGTCTGTGTCAGAGTGTCTATGCTCTGATTCCTTGCTTCCCAGTTTTGTATAGTAACTGTCATCCTATGGGCATTTCAGGTATCAGTTTTGGAGTATGGTTTCCTAGTCTCAGTCATGCAGGGATGTATCTTTTTAAAAGAAGATAGAAGTTTCAAGCATCAGCTTCTGACAAGACTAAGAATTTTCTGACATTTCTATATCCTTAGATCAGCCACTGTGAGAACTGCTTTGGCAGCAAATGTCTTCAACATACCATCTTGGAGTTAAAATTAAATGTAACTAACAAACATAGATACTACTATAATCATAAACCAAGCACACCTGGAACAGAGATGCTGGTAGCATGTTACCATTAATGGCAAAAGACATTCAACAACCCTTGTTTATTCTTTTATTGTCCTCATATTTTACTAGATTTTCTAGAAAGTTTATTCTTCCAGGTCAGTCTTTTGCTCAGTGGAATCATGAGCACTTTAGGGAAATCAATAAGTCAGGTCATGATCATCTCCACATTTGTATTACACCATGTAAAATAAAAAACTGGACTAAGTAATTTTCATTGTGACTTTATTTTTTTTGGGGGATACCTATAGTCCAAACATTTAATGTTATTTTCATTCTGTCTTTAGAAATCTGGTCTCTGTCATATATCTAGTATATTCATGACATGTTATTTTGCTTAATACATTTTTAGGGTAACTTCTTTTTATTTTATTTTTTTATTTTGTTACTCCTTCTAAGTAGGACCTAGGCATCTATACTTGGTCTTCCTTCTTCATGAGCTTCATGTGGTCTGTTAGTTGAATCTTTGTTGTTTCAAGCTTTTGGGCTAATATCCACTTCTCAGTGAGTAAATACCATGTGTGTTCTTTTGGGATTGGGTTACCTCACTCAGGATGATATTTTCTAGTTCCATCCATTTACCTAAGGATTTTTTGAATTCATTAGTTTTAATAGCTAAGTAGTACTCCATTGTGTAAATGTACCATATTTTTGTATCCATTTCTCTGTTGAAGGACATATGGGTTCTTTCCAGCTTCTGGCTATTATAAATAAGGCTGCTATGAACATAGTGGAGCATATGTCCTTGTTATATGTTGGAGCATCTTCTGGTATATGCTGAGGAGTGGTATAGCTGGGTCTTCAGGTAGTGCTATGTCCAATGTTCTGAGGAACTGCCAGACTGATTTCCAGAGTGGTTGCACCAGCTTGCATTCCTACCAACAATGAAGGAATGCTCCTCTTTCTCCACATCCTCGCCAGCATCTACCATCACTTGAATTTTTTATCTTAGCCATTCTTACTGGTGTGAGGTGGTATCTCAGGGTTGTTTTGATTGGCATTTCCCTGATGACTAAGGATTTTGAGCATTTCTTAAGGTGCTTCTTGGCCATTCGAATTTCCTCAGTTGAGAATTCTTTGTTTAGCTCTGTACCCCATTTTTAATAGGGTTATTTGCTTGTCTGGAGTCTGATTAATACATTTCTGACAGTAGAAATCACATTATATCTGTAAATGCATCAGGGAATGCCCTGGCCTTTTAAAAACAATACAATATAGGTTGCACATACACCATGTTTGGTTGTGAATATTCAGTGCATATAAACATTGTTATTAGCCCTTAATTCCCCTTGATATTGTGCTGAAGTAGGAGATACTCTAGTATTTCATGCAAAATGAGTATACTTGGAGCAGGGCATAGGCAGGATATTGCATTTAGTAATCCAACATCTCTGTTAAAGATACACTATTAGAAATTATTTTTCTAGGAAAGGATATAACCAATGGATACAACATAAGCAGTTTTGTAAGGAGACAGAGGAACAGCCCAATTAGGCAGCAGGCAGCAAAAACTGCAAGATACATGTCACAGCTATTGGGCTCAAAAAAAAATGACACTTTCTGGCAAACTGCTTGGATTTAGGCAAAAGTAGTCAGAAATAGGAACAGTCCCAGGAATCCGCTGACTTGGCTTTTGTTGATCAGTGTAGAGAGCAGGTAAAAACAATTTTTCCTACCAATCACTATTGATTATTCTTCTCACTAAGAGAACCCAAGGGGAGGGTTTGAAAGATGAATCAACAGCACTCATGGAGATCTCCAAGGTTACAGAAGGTTTTGATGGCCATGCCTAGATATGAGATCTCTCTCCTGTTTGAATCATATTCCATTCTTTATTTGAAAGAAACAAAATATATCAATCTGAAGCAAGTAGAGTAAATAAATTTGCCTACTTGGAGGGATTTGATAAGTAAGTTCCTTGCTATTTTCCAGGACTTATCTGGTCTTGGTATAATCACTGCCCAACTGTATGGTTATACAGTTATGGTTATACAGAAGGAAGAGTGCTATTGTAACTTAGAGGAGACAGAGCCAGTGGAAAGCTGCAAAGAAAGTACATGTTTATTTCAGAGCTCCATGCTCTAATTCCTTGTGTCCTAGTTCCTTGACAGATATTGTCACCATATGTGAACTTCAGGTATCAACTTTCAGTGTGCAATTTTTTCATTAGTCATCCAGGGCTCTGTCTTCTGAAACCAAGATTCAAGCTTCAGCTTGTGACAAAGAATAGGAATTTTTGACATTTCACAACTTAGATGATCCTCTGTGAGAAATGGTGGGGAACCAAGTTTCCTCAGTATACCATCATGGATTCTTTGAAAACTCCATATTAACTAACATACATAGGTACTTTCTTACCAAAAAACCAAGCACTCTGTCCAGTGATGCTGGCAGCATGTTACCAATAATAGTATCAGATATTCAACAATTCAAATATTTTTATAGTGTTATTCTATTTATAATTTACTAGAATCTCTAGCATATTTTTCTTCCATGTCAATTCATTGCTAAACTACATGTTTAGCATGTATCAGATATTCAACAATTCAAATATTTTTATAGTGTTATTCTATTTATAATTTACTAGAATCTCTAGCATATTTTTCTTCCATGTCAATTCATTGCTAAACTACATGTTCAGAAGAATCATGATGCCTTAGGGAGAATAACACATCCTTTCATTAAGATATCCACTTTGGTATTATATATTATATGAAAAAGAAATTGACTTTTTAATTTTTATTGTGATGTTTTTCTAGTTATTACCTAGAGGTGTAAGATTTTTCAGTTATTTGCTTTATGTCTTTAGAGATCTGATCTTTGTTGTATATTCTGGATATTTAAAAATTGAATTACCCTGATTCAGATATTCCTGAATGTAGTCACTCTCTTTAAATTATGTATACATTAGAAAATGTTGTGGCCTCTTTACAACCACAAGTTAAATTTTCCCATACTCCATAGACTGATTGCTCCATTGCTCTATTGATATTTTGAAACTTTACACATATACTTTTTCATATTTCAATATGACCATTGAGTTCTACAGTTTTTCTCAAGATCATAGACCCTTGTGGTCCATAGTGTACATTTTAAAAATATTTATGGTTTATTATTTGAAGTATATCTTGATGATATATGTATATTAATATATAAACTTTCTGTTAAACAGTTCATTAGCTTTTAATATAACTCTACATTATATGTAAGTGTTCAAACTGGAGAGAAAATGAGTCTACAATCTGCATACTGTAAAGTACAAACCCTAATAATGTTCAACTGCAGTAATCATTATATAAATGATACTAATCCATCAGCATGGCATTGTCTATCTGTAATCTCAGTATGAGATAATGAATCTATATTGATTAGTGATATATGTTTGATGTAATAAATAATACAGTTTAATCATAAATTATATAAAAATACCTTGGGGATCATATCAGGAAGATATTGGTTGATGTTGTCAAAGATGCCACAGTAGAGAGAGGAATGCAACAAGATGCTAGGCCATCATTTTCTTTAGGAGCAGAAGGGTTTAGCTATATTAATGAAAATGTGACACACAATAAGCTTGTAAGCTCACTCCAGTTACTTTATTCAAATATTATACAAGGTTATTTGGTAGCTAGGGAAGCTTCAAAGTATAAAAGTTATCTGGCCATCATAGCTGATAACCTATACATATCTCAGCCCCTTTTGACCATGGCTAGTCATAGTTAAAAGTAAGAACTTCAAGTTTCTGAAACCAAGATTGGTGCATGTGCAAGTTCACACAAAGCACACAGTGCAGATTACCTACAGAGAGACACTATTTCTTCAAGGTCCAAACAGCCTCAAAACAATTTCTAAGCCTCTACTAATTGACCCAAAACATAGCAAAAGTCTTGCTGAAATATTTTACTCAAAGCCAGACACAAAATCTTTACATTTGACCTATAGCCAGACATAGAGACCTTACTACACATATCACTACAGGAAGATATGAGAAGTTGATCTCTGCCCCTTCATGCCTGTGTATACATGCCATATCTATGAACACATTAACTAATACAAACAATTTCTACATCCCAACATAGTGATATGTAGTTAGTCTATGTTTTTTGAGACAATGCCCTATTTCTTTTGTCTTCAATGAACTGACACTTTCCCTGTAGAATGGGTTGGCTTCAGTTGAGTCTGGCCCTTCTGTACTGGGAATAAAGAAAGTTTGGCTTTTATTTATTTCTGTAAAGCACAAAATTTTATTCCATCAAAGTATTCTTTAACCATACAAAAGTGAGAGAATATCTTGTTTATAAATATTTTGTATACCAAAAATGTTTATCAAACTGTTAATATTCACAGTTGGCTTCTGTTAGTTCAGTCAGTATTGCTATCTTGGAGTCCCTTATGAATTGGAGATGACCTTGACCATAGGACCAAAAGTGTAATACAAAAAATTTTCAATGGTATAGACTTAATACATAATAAATTTGGGATATCAGGAATTTCATAATAGTGAGATATTAACCAATGTATTTAGATATTTTAAATGTTTTGAAGTGATATAAATAGATTTAAATTTTTGTTTGTGCTACTTTTGGATTCTTTGTTATGATACATTTTCTGAACAATTTCTTATATGTAATGGAATTTCATAATGAATACATCTAAAAATTAATGACTTACATCAAACCTAGTTCTCACTTTCTAACAACCCAACTTCTGTAAAAGTTCTGGTGTAATATCTTAATTGATATTAGTGTTCAAAGTACTAATAACTGATTTTACAGCATAGAATTCCAAGTGAGTTTATGCTATCTGAATTAACTTAGCACAAGAAATCAAACTGAATTTTCATTTTAACAATAACCTACATGATTACATTGGTGATCAATTCAAGAAAGGGTATTTTTAAGCAATTCATGTTCCAACTAAAGCAACACTACACTGCAGTAATAAACACAGATATTATAATGAAGAATTTTAAACAAATATGTTTTAGTCTTAGCCACTATTTTATATAAGTAGATGAAAAATTAAATTTAAAATATGAGCATACATGTTTTTAAAAAGTCAGATATGACTAATTTTATGTTATCTGAAAGATTAAGAATTTATTTGGAATTTTATACTTGTGCTAGTCTGTAAGAGAATACTTCATAATTTTACATTTTTTTTCACATAGACAATGGAATTCTCCTGTCTTTCATATTTTTTATAATTTTGTATTAGAATTGCCTTGCTTTTTTATGTATTATTCTGCAGTTTAGTTCTTCAATATTTAAAAGATTATTACTATTTTGTTGTGTTTAAAACATATGTTAGATTGCATTTATTGTATTGTTGATTTAAAATATGCCCTGTACTTCTGATACAGAGTCTCACTGTGCTGCTCACTGGGGTCTCAAATTCATCACTGGAACCACAATGGCTCTCCACATAATGTGAAATTCTCAATAGACTCAAATAATCATATTCTGTTGATGTGTTGAAAACCACCTGATTTTTGACATTAAATATCTTTTGCATTTCTATGCTATAAAGTTCAGTTAAAATTATATTTTCTCATTTACTACATGTCTTTCAAATTATTTTTAAATCTAGCTATACCCTTATTACTTTTCTATACAGAAGTTTCTGTTCCTCTAAAAATTTGTAAATTGTTTTCTTAGGTGTAAGTATCACATATGTAAAAAAAATCAATGCTCGATATTCAAATTTTCTGTAACTTCCTCAAGGATGTCATTTACTACAACTTCCAATGGAAGTACCAATAGAAATTATGATTGAATTATCTTTAAAACTCCAGACAGTCTAAAGCACTTAGTTACCACACATCTTGTATTTTCAGATAAGTTTTTGAAAAATTATTTATACAACTAAAGAAGTTCATAGAACACATCCATGATAATCAATATACATAAATACAGTCTTTTCCTACTTTTGGAAATTAGCCAATGCTATATACTCACTATGCTACTAATTTTCTACATGAAATGTTAAGTAATTTACACCTTTTCTACTACTTAAATATGACATTTAGTGTTGAGGTTTGGACAAGAAGACCTATAGAGAAAACTAGTGTACCTTAAATGAGTAGAGGCTTTAAGGTATCCTTAGTAGGGAGTTGATATAATTGCTACATAGAGTGACAGTAGTTCCAAATATTATCCAGGAAAATAGAGTAGTTGTCTATATACAGATATTGGCAAGGACACTCTCTGCACTACGATAGCAATGATGTATAACCTTGGAGAACCCACACTCAATAGGCTTAACAAGAATTTCATGAAGGGGAAGGTGCCTAAGGTGGAAAATAGAGTGAGGAACAGGAGAGAAGCAGGAGCATGACCATCAATATAATCAGTGTGGGAACATCAGAGCTTAACTACAGATCTCTGGGGGATGAAATACACAAGGCTCAGGGAGAGTAAATATCCATTTGTAATTTTAAATAACTTAGTTCCTCATGTGAAGTATATCATATCAAAAGTGATATGTAGATAAAATAAGTAATACTACTATATTAAATATACCAAAGTTCTAGTATATATTGTTCATATTGGATGCTAGTATCTCATTAGTTGTGATGTTTCTGACACTTGCTCAAAACAAAAATGGACTTTCAAAGTGCTTCAAAGAGTTTATCTTCCCAGGAATCTTATTACTAATTAAAGTGCAGAAGCAAATAAATTTGCCTCTTTTTGTCCATCCTCTGACGAAAGTTTCTTTAAGATGTCATGTATATAAAATCATGCTAATTTTTCAGAATTTTCAACAACTCTTTTTCAGAGACTGAGTTACGCAAAAAAAGCTTCACATTTGAATAAACTACTATAAGTAGAAAATTTTAAAATATATTATGAAGCACCCTTCACAGTCTAGGGACTCTTGAGGAAGATGGATGATGAAAAATAGACACTCATAAGAGATGCTTGAAGGTGTGGTACAGGCCTATCTTCAAGCTGAAGAACTCTGATCCTTGAGTAATCATTTATTCCAGATTGGAAAGTGATATACTAATTAGGTTAAGAGATTGTTTATATCTTCTCACTAATTGAGAAGAAGTATCAGGAAACCCTCCCTTGTATATCCATATTTTCTTAAAACTTTCTGAATATAACCCCAAATGTAGCCATTAGAGAGTGGGCTGCAGTATATAGACCAAGGAAATCTAGTAGAAGTTGGCTCTATCTCTGGAGCCATTTATGTAAGATCCCAATTCATTGCAGGGTAACAACTTTCTGGTGTAGCCTTTGTTAAGAGAACATAAAACACAGAATAGCTGTGTCAAATAACTGAACCCCAGTAGTCTTAAGTTAAGCCAATAATACAATTGGTTCCTTCAGGAGGAAAAACCCTGGTGAAATTTAGTGTCAGCTTGATTGAGCAATGTTGTCAGAGGAAGTGTAGGGGATAACAGTGTTTCCACATCAACTTAGTGAAATATATATTTTTAATCATTTTCTATATTTAAAAATTATAATGTAATTAAAAATCTGTCCTTCCATTTTTTTCTTCCATCCCTCTGTTTTATCCTCAATGGAAATGGAATAGTCAACCACAACAAAAGCTTCCCTTCCTTCTTGAATATCATTCTAATTAGCACAAAATATTGCCATAAAGGTTTTCATGTAATATCAAAAATGAAGAAAGTTAGCATTTCTGATAAACAAATACAATGTATTTGTGCAATATATCTTGAGATTTTTCCTTTATAGAAGAGCATGAAAGTGTACAGGTCATCATAAAGATCCAAAATATCTTCTCATAATTGGACACTAAATTAAAAGAAAGGGTATATGTTTATGTATAATTTCAGACATAAGAAAACTTGTTGAAATAATCCCTTCAAATACGTCTTTGAAATGTTCAATGTAATTATTAGTAAAGTTGCTATTTAAGTCATCTTTACATTCTTGATTTTATGTGTTTATTGACGTGTTTATGTGTTTAATCACTTGATTTTCAGAAATGTATAGCATGACATATGTGAGAATTATGATTTCTGATAATTACATAGCAATCCTGTTCCCAAGGCATGGTCCAATAAAGAATAATAATCTTAAATTTTTATATGGTTTATAATAAAGTAAGCTACAGGAAAGATGCCATGGTCTCTTTTTCAGTTTCTGCACCCAGGCACATGTCTTGAGTTAAAGTTTGCTTTACATGTGTGGTAAATTTGAAGCTTTACAAAGATTTTAATCTATACTACTCAAGTTGCTGTTGCTTAGTACTTTATGGCAACATTAATAAAGCAGTCAAGGACACATTGATAGTTTCTGTACTGGCTGAATACTAGAACTTTTTGAGGGTGCTTAACCCTTGTATTAAACAAGGGTTTGAAAGCATACCGAGATTATAGGAGTTTACATTGTAAGTAAGAAGCCAATTTATGTCAATTCATTCATGGAGGGGTTTGCTGAAAAAAATACCTCAACTTTTATATTTCAAACTTTTCTAGGTATATATCAGGAGGCAAATGTTGAATAACCTGAATGGCTGAGTAGACATCTTCAAGGAAGTTACAGGAGGCAGAGATCTAGAAACAGTAGGGAATACTGTACTGTCCTTAATGTATCATGGTTAAATCCATATCAAAATAAATGCACACACAATGTAAGATGACAAAAATTCACCGTATCATTCACAAATTTATTGTGATAGTCTGATAATTGTAGTTAACATGCATACCACATTGTAGAGGGCAAATCCATTTTTTTCTTTTTTTTATTAGATATCTTATTTACACTTCAGATGGCATCCCCTATCGCCATTCCCCACCCCTCCACCCCTCTTAGGAAACCCCTATCCGATGCCCCATTTTCCTTTTTGCATTTATACATTTTTTAAAAATAATGTTAATCATAGGCTTTATAAGTTTGGAATTGTTCAATCAGAGGTGTTACCCACTGACCAACCTAGATATAACAACTATCTTTGACTGGTGGAGATACTTGAACATCTGGCTCCCCGTCTCCCCCCTCTTTCTCTCTTTCATCACCTAGCTTCTCCTCTCCTTCTTCTTCTCCTCTTCTTACTCCTTTTCTTCTCTCAGTACTCCTCCTACCTTAGATCCTCCTACACATCACCCTTCCCATTAAAATGAAATTTTTCTCTCAAAATACAATTAGAGCATAATTATGCCAATTTGTACCAGTGAGGTACAGGATAGTCCTAATACCCAGTCCATCTTTTTGTTGACTAACCAGCTCCTCTGTCATCTATTCTAACTAGAACATTTAGTTCTGAACCTGGCTTTAGGATGAATGTCAGCTGACTACCATCCACTCAAATCTTTTCTCTTAATGTCAATAGCTATATGTTTTCAACCCTATCAGAAATCCAGAATGACTGAGTTAACTATAATTGTGGGAAGCACAAATCATAGTTTCTAAAACTTGGCCAATTTATTTATTTATTTATTTATTTATTTTAAATTTTTTTATTAGATATTTTATTTACACTTCAGATGGCATACCCTTTCACCATTCCCCCCCACCCCCCTTAGGAAACCCCTATCCCAAGCCCCCTTTTCCTTTTTGCATTTATACATTTTTTTAAAATAATGTTAATCATAGGCTTAATAAGTTTGGAATTGTTCAATCAGAGGTGTAACCCACTGACCAACCTAGATATAACAACTATCTTTGACTGGTGGAGATACTTGAACCTCTGCCTCCCTGTCTCCCCCCTCTTTCTCTCTTTCTTCACCTAGCTTCTCCTCTCTTTCTTCTCCTCTTCTTACTCTTTTTCTTCCTCTCAGTACTCCTCCTACCTTAGCTCCTCCTACACATCACCTTTCCTGTTAAAATGAAACTTTTCTCTCAAATACAATTAGAACATAATTATGCCAATTTGTACCAGTGAGGTACAGGATAGTCCTAATACCCAGTCCATCCTTTTGTTGACTAACCAGCTCCTCTGTCATCTATTCTAACTAAAACATGTAGTTCTGAACCTGGCTTTAGGATGAATGTCAGCTGACGACCATCCACTCAAGTCTTTTCTCTTAAGGTCAATAGCTATATGTTTTCAACCCCATCAGAAATCCAGAATGACTGAGTTAACTATAATTGTGGGAAGCACAAATCATAGTTTCTAAAACTTAGCCAATTTATAGAGACCTCGGAACACCTGGACACTCGCTCTACTTCAAAACGTTGGAGGATCTGTTCTTCTGCCTTCTGGCCCAGGATCATCTGACAGACCTTAGTGCTGCAGAATTATTAAGGGCTGATTACTCTGTCTAGGCAGATATAATCAGTCGACTATTCTGCAAGTGTGTCCTTTTCTGGACAGTAATTTGCCTGTAGAAGGAAAGAGGCAATTCTTGCCTAGTGGCTGTCTCACCACAACTGGAGTAACTCCAAGGATGCTCAATTTCTTCTTAGAAATCAATATAAGAAGCTGTCCAGAGCAGACAGGTCTCTAATGAAAATGAACATTAATACTGAAATGTTTGTCATGTCAATTCTAAGGAATTCTGATGTTTTGAAAACCAGCTATCCATGTAAGGTAATCTGGAGTGTTGCCTGTTAACTCCACTCAGCTATTTCTAAATAAAACATAGAGAACACCCTTATAATAAACTCCAAGTCATGAATTTGCTATAGTCCCTTAACTCACAGGCTGACCATCTCAAATCAGTTAAAAAAAAAAGTTAAAGAAGGACTGGGTCTAAGCTTTGTATTCCTAAATGTGTTATACTGGTACAATGCCTATGAGAGTAACAATATTCATCTCACTCTTATATCACTAAGAAGCTCATGCCAATGAAAACCTTAAAATTTGTAAACAAAGTAAATTGGTGCCATTTAAGAATTTATATCTTCATCTTGATATTAATTATACAGATTTCTACTAATAGGTTATGGCTATGCAATAAACCCTAGCTAATCCTCTCTATTCCGACAAAACCACTACTTTTCCCTAGAGAGACAGCCCAACATTTACCACCTTAGTCCCCATGCCCAGGGAATAGGGGCGCTGACTCATCATTAGCTTCTTCAAGCTGATTATGGGCGTTGAGATATTAGAAGAGGAGTGGGGTGGGGAGAGCAAATTGACAATCCTCTGATGCTGTGTCTTCGCTGCCTCCAGATGGAATTCACGGACCTCAGAGGTTTGAGTAGGTCTGCCCAGCTTGCTTGTTGAGTAGATACACCAAGGCTGATCATTCTGCAATATACAGTTCTCAAAACAAATTTTAGTATCAAGATAATTTTTTTTAAAAGAGGGCTGACATTTTATTAAGAATGTTGGTTCTAACCGCTTTTCTATTTTTCCCCTCTTTTATTGGATAAAATATTTACAATTCAAATTTTATCCCCTTACCATATTTCCCCCACCACCCAGGAACCCCTTATACCATCCCCCCCTCCTCCTGCCTCTATGAAGGTGTTTACCCACCTACCCCTAGCCCCCCATCCCCACCCTCAGATTTCCCCCCCTCAGTGCTCAGCCTTCAGGGTACCAATGATCTTGTCTCCCACCTATGCCCAACAAGGCCATCCTCCCCTACATATACAGCTGGAGTCATGTGTCTCTCCATATGTGCTCCTAGGCTGGTGGTTTAGACCCTGGGGAGCTCTGGCTGGTTGGTATTGTTGCTCTCCTCACAGGGCCACCAGCCCTTAAGGTTCCTTCAATTTACTCTCTAACTCCTCCGTTGGGAACCTTTGATCAGATTAATGGATAGATGTGGGTATCTGTCTCTGGGTATGTCCGACTCTGGGGGACCTCTAAGGAGACAGCCTTATCAGGCTGCTGTCAGCTTTCCCATCCTGACATCCCTATCAGCGTCTATTTTTGGTGACTGCCCATGGAATGAATACCCAGATGGAATGGTCTCTCTACAACCTCCACTTCAGATTCGGTCCCACACTTTGTCTCCATATTTGCTCCCTTGGGTATTTAGTTACTCCTTCTAAGAAAGACCTAGACATCCTCACTTGTTCTTTCTTCTTCATGAGCTTCATGTCGTCTGGTAGTTGAATCTTTGTTGTTTCAGATTTTTGGGCTAATCTCCGCTTATCAGTGAGTAAATACCATGTGTGTTCTTTTGTGATTGGGTTACCTCACTCAGGATGATATTTTCTAGTTCCATCCATTTACCTAAGAATTTTCCAAATTCATTATTTTTAATAGCTGAGTAATATTCCATTGTGTAAATGTACCACATTTTTTGTATCCATTCCTCTGTTGAAGGGCATCTGGGTTCTTTCCAGCTTCTGGCTATTATAAATAAGGCTGCTATGAACATAGTGGAGCATATGTCTTTGTTATTTGTTGGGGCATTTTCTGGGTATATGCCCAGGAGTGGTATAGCTGGGTCCTAAGGTAGTGCTATATCCAATTTTCTGAGGAACCACCAGACTGACTTCCAAAGTGGTTGTACCAGTGTGCAACCCCACCAACAATGCAGGAGTGTTCCTCTTTCTTCACATCCTCACCAGCATCTACTATCACGTGAGTTTTTGATCTTAGCCATTCTGACTGGTGTGAGGTGGTATCTCAGTGTTGTTTTGATTTGCATTTCCCTGATGACTAAGGATGTTGAGCATTTCTTAAGGTGCTTCTTGGCCATTCGAGTTTCCTCAGTTGAGAATTTTTTGTTTAGCTCTGTACCCCATTTTTAATGGGGTTATTTTGTTGTTTGGCATCTAATTTCTTGAGTTCTTTGTAAATATTCGATATTAGCCCCCTATTGGATGTAGGATTGGTAATGATCTTTTCCCAATCTGTTGGTTGCCGTTTTGTCATGTTGACAGTGTCCTTTGCCTTACAGAAGCTTTGCAATTTCTTGAGGTCCCATTTGTTGATTCTTGATCTTAGAGCATAAGTCATTGGTGTTCTGTTCAGGAACTTTTCTCCTGTGCCTAGGTATTTGAGGGTCTTCCCCAACTTCTCTTCTAATAGTTTCAGTGTATCTGGCTTTATGTAAAGGTCCTTTATCCACTTGGAGTTGAGCTTTGTGCAAGGGGATAAGAATGGATTAATTTGCATTCTTCTACATGTTGACTTCCAGTTGAGCCAGCACCACTTGTTCAAAGTGCTGTCCTTTTTCCACTGGATGGATTTAGCTCCCTTGTCAAAGATCAAGTGACCATAGGTGTGCGGGTTCATTTCTGGGTCTTCAATTCTATTCCATTGATCATCCTGTCTGTCTCTGTACCAATACCATGCAGTTTTTATCACTACTGCTCTGTAGTACAGTTTGAGGTCCGGAATGGTGATTCCCCCAGAGGTTCCTTTATTGTTGAGAATAGTTCTCGCTATCCTAGGTTTTTTGTTATTCCAAATGAATTTGTAAATTGCTCTTTCTATCTCTATGAAAAATTGATTTGGAATGTTGATGGGTATTGCATTGAATCTGTAGATTGCTTTTGGCAGGATAGCCATTTTTACTAAGTTAATCCTGCCAATCCAGGAGCATGGGAGATCTTTCCATCTTCTGAGATCTTCTTCAATTTCTTTCTTCAGAGACTCAAGTTCTTGTCATACAGATCTTTCACTTGCTTGGTTAGATTCACTCCAAGATAATTTATTTTATTTGTGGCTATTGTGAAGGGTGTCATTTCCCTAATTTCTTTCTCTGCCTGTTTATCCTTTGAATAGAGGAAGGCTACTGATTTGTTTGAGTTGATTTTATATCCAGCCACATTGCTAAAGATGTTTATCAGGTTTAGGAGTTCTCTGGTGGAAGTTTTAGGTTCACTTAAGTATACTATCATATTATCTACAAATAGTGAAATTTTGACTTCTTCCTTTCCTATCTGTATCCCTTTGACTTCCTTTTGTTGTCTAATTGCTCTAGCTAAAACTTCCAGTACTATATTGAATAGGTAAGGTGAGAGTGGGCAGCCTTGCCTAGTCCCTGATCTTAGTGGGATTGCTTCAAGTTTCTCTCCATTTAGTTTGATGTTGGCTACTGGCTTGCTGTATATTGCTTTTACTATGTTTAGATATGGGCCTTGAATTCCTGATCTTTCCAAGACTTTTAACATGAAGGGATGTTGAATTTTGTCAAATGCTTTCTCAGTGTCTAGTGAGATGACCATGTGGTTTTTCTCTTTGAGTTTATTTATGTAGTGGATTACATTGATGGATTTCCGAACACTGTACCATCCCTGCATTCCTGGGATAAAGCTTACTTAATCTTGATGGATAATTGTTTTGATGTGTTGTTGGATTTGTTTTGTGAGAATTTTATTGAGTATTTTTGCATCAATATTCATAAGAGAGATTGGTCTGTAGTTCTCTACTTTGTTGGGTCTTTCTGTGGTTTAGGTATGAGTGTAATGGTAGCTTCATAGAATGAATTGGGTAGTGTTCCTTCTGTTTCTATTTGATGGAATAGCTTGAAGAGGATTGGTATTAAGTCTTCCTTGAAGGTCTGAAAGAATTCTGCACTGAAACCATCTGGCCCCGGACATTTTTTGGTGGGAAGATTTTTAATGACTGTGTCTATTTCTTTAGGCATTATGGGACTGTTTAGGTGGTTTATCTGCACCTTGTTTAACTTTGGTACCTGGTATCTATCTAGAAAATTTTCCATTTCCTCCAGATTTTCCAATTTTGTTGAGTATAGGCCTTTGTAGTAGGATCTGATAATTTTTTTTTAATTTCCTCTGTTTCTGTTGTTATGTCTCCCTTTTCAGTTCTGATTTTATTAATTTGAATGCTGTCTCTGCACCCTTTGGTTAGTCTGGCTACGGGTTTGTCTATCTTGTTGATTTTCTCAAAGAACCAGCTCCTGGTTTTGTTGATATTTTGTATAGTTCTTTTTGTTTTGACTTGGTTGATTTTAGCCCTGAGTTTGATTATTTCCTGCCGTCTACTCCTCTTGGGTATAATAGCTTCTTTTTGTTCTAATGCTTTCAGGTTTGCTGTCAAGTTGTTAATGTATGCTCTTTCCACTTTCTTTTTGTGAGCACTTAGAGCTATGATTTTTTCCTCTTAGTACTGCTTTCAATGAGTCCCACATGTTTTGATATGATGTTTCCTCATTTTCATTTAAATCTAAAAAGTCTTTAATTTCTTTCTTAATTTCTTCCTTGACCAAGTTATCATTGAGTAGAGCATTGTTCAGTTGCCAAGTGTATGTGGGCTTTCTGTTGTTTTTGTCTATGTCAAAGACAAATCTTAATCCATGGTGGTCTGATAAGGTACTAGGGATTATTTCAATCTTTTTGTACCTTTCCTTGTTCTTAATAGCTGAATGGTATTTCATTGTTTAAATGAACCACATTTTAAAAACCATCAGTACCCTTGTTGCCACCTACAGAAATTGGAAATTCATAGAAATATGTCAGAAATGAAAGAGTGAGAAGAATACTCACTCTTTCAGCTCAAATCACTAAATTAGATAAAATTCCATTCAAACAAATTTTAAGAAATCCGTTTGTCAGGAATTTAGATTCCTTTAGGGTCAACAATTAATGAAATTAAAATGCATGCTCGGATTTTATTTCTTCTTAAAATTTATTTAGCCCTGAACACCTGGACACTCCCTATACTACAAAACATTGGGGCATCTGTTCTACTGCCTTCAGGCTCAGGATCATCTGACAGACCTTAGTGATACAGAATTATTAAGGGCTGATTACTCTGTCTAGGCAGATATAATCAGTTGACTATTCTGCAAGTGTGTCCTTTTCTGGACAGTAATTTGTCTGTAGATGGGAAGAGGCAATTCTTGCTTAGTGGCTGCCTCACCATAACTGGAGTAACTCCAAAGATGCTCAATTTCTTCTTAGAATTCAATACAGGAAGCTGTCAGGAGCAGACAGGTCTCTAATCAAAATGAACATTATTACGGAAATGTTTGTCAAGTCAATTCTGTGGACTTCTGACGTTTTTAGAAGCTATGCTTTGTGCTTCCCACAATTTTAGTTAACTCAGTCATTCTGGATTTCTGATGGGGTTGAAAACTTATAGTCTCATAGCCAATCCTGGCTATTTACCTTGAGAGAAATGATTTGAGTAGATGGTTTTCAGCTGACATTCATTCTAAAGCCAAGGAAAAAGCCAGGTTCAGAACTAAGTGTTTTAGATAGGAGAGATGACATATGTTCTGGTTAGTCAACCAAATGATGGACTGGGTATTTGGACTATCTTGTACCTCACTGGTACAAATTGGCATAATTATGCTCTAATTTGGGAAAAAAAAGTTTTATTTTAACAGGAAGGGTGATATGTAGGAGGAGCTCAGGTGGAAGGAGTACTGAGAGGAAGAGAAGGAGTAAGGAGACGAGGAGAAGAAGGAGAGGAGAAGCTAGGTGATGAGAGAGAGAGAGAGAGAGAGAGAGAGGAGACAGGGAGACATATGTTCACATGTCTCTACCAGTCAAAGATAGTTGATATATCTAGGTTGGGTATTGGGTTACACTTCTGATTGAGCATTACCAAACTTATAAAGCCTTAGATTACTATTTTTTAAAAAGTGTATAAATGCAAAATGGAAAAGCGGGTATGGGATAGAGGATTTCTAGGAGGGCAGAATGAGGAAAGGGGATGGCATCTGAAATGTAAATAAAATATCCAATAAAAAATATTTAGCCCTGTATCATCCAACTTCATAAATACTGGAGCTTGACCTCTGACCGTAGTGAGGCAAAGGACACCTTTGTATTAGAAAACTTATGTGTGTGCTTTCTTCTACCTTAAATCCAGCAACATACCACTCTACAGGTATATAGTTTTTGCATTGTAGAATACTTTGTATTATTTATCTATGATTTAAGTCTCTAGGCACATTTCTCATAAGTGCTTTTGTCTTGTGATATAGTTTTGTGCAGTGCAAGCTTGTTTTATTCACTGAAGCAATTAAAGACTATGATGTTCCCATACCATTGAACATAAATCAAACACTCATTCATCAATGATAGTTTTGATTGCAAATAGAAATCATTACTAACTTACTTTAAGCTATAATATATTTTATGTCAGATAGAAGATTAGAGAATGTTTTTGACAAATTTGTCAAATACTGTTTAATTTTTTCAATAATATATTTTAATATTAATTTGGGCCTTTTCATTCTTATATTTACAAACTGAATTTTCAGTTTCTTATGTGTATGTGTGAATGAATCTCTGTATGTCACTTGAACGCTGCATAGGAGACTTTTACCTGTACCCATGTGTTGTCAATATATGTGTGATTAGAATCAGATGTGTTTATTTTACCTCCTGGTGAAGTTCACTAAGCATTGGTGTAACCAAAGTGCTTGCTTTTCTCATGACCATATTAGCACTACTTTTGCTATCCTGTTAGTTACAGTTCAACATCCTGATAACCTGTTTTAGAATTGGTTCAGAGGTGTTTGTGGCATTATATTCTCAAGAGCCCAGCATCAGTTGGTTAATTATTTTTAAAATATAAAATGAAATATATAAACTCTGAGATGAAAATCTAAATGTTATAAATGAAGTTTCAAATAATCATAGGGATGCCACTGGTCCACAGATTCAGCTGTGTGGTGCTCATTCAGTCTTGTTTATTTATTTTTTGTAATTTATCCCTGATATGTCATATCTTTCTGGAACCTCAGAATAGTATGTTTATAAAAACTAGTTTTAAGATTTAATTCAGAAATATTGATAGAGCAAGTATGGTACAGGGTCACTCTATTTGTTAGACTGAAATTTTATGTGTGATAATATAAAGTATTTCTCTCTGTGGGGCTAGAAATTTGACTCAGCACTTAAGGGCACTTATTGCTATTTTAAAGGCCCTGTATTCTATATGTAGACCTGTTTCGTGTGGCTCAAAAACATATGTAAATTTATAGCTATCTGTTCTGACATCATATTTATACACACATTATTATAAGGATGTTTTCTTGACATCTTCTTATTCCCTTTAAAACAACTGATTTCAATTAGTGCTGTCCAAACCAATAAAGGAGTTGCTTTATTATCTGATACATTGGCAGTATAAAAACATTTGTCAGAGCCCAAGAAATTTTACTATTTTTGAAGCTATTCACTGTAAATATTTCCTCCACATGTAGCAAAAACTCTATGTATTTACTTTGCTGGAAATTTAAATGTTTTGAATTTGTGCAGACCTTTATCATATCAATTTTTCTGGGAGTTGTGTTCAGTAGTCATGCTTGCCTTAGAAATTCATCTTTACAACCTCTTCCACATTTTCTTGTCCTTACATCCCCCTCTTCCACATTTTCTTGTCCTTACATCCCCCCCAGGGTGTTGGTACTAATTTCTTTCACTCTGATTTCTGATAAAATAGGTATTCTAACAATGTCAAATTGAGACTTGCAGATACAATAGTACAGCAAGAGAACAGAAATGATCTCACTGTCATGTGATGAGGGCTTCTTATTACTAGAACTTAAGGCCAAGTGACAGGTCTCTAAATATGAGCAAAATAATAAATGGAATTTTTGAGAGACCATTGGGATATCAAATCAAAAGTTCACTAAGCAGAATCCTTGACTTAGAGCCATTCCACCACTAACTAAAACTAAAATCCTTGTTAATTTTAATTTCTTAAAGATCCTTGAACATTAAGTCTATTGATCTTCCTAAGAGACAAGTTTGAAGTTATACACATAAACAACACTTTACTATAACTTTTCTAGTGACTCTCATTCAGAATTTTATATACTTGATGACAATTTTGGAAAAAGGCTTGGATTTGGCCATTACTGTCATGATTGTTCATTGCTCTTTCTGTGTGAGGGGACTTACACACCAGTCAATTTCTACTGTCAGCATGAGTAAAGAATGGAGGAGGATTCTATTCACAGGAGGCAATGAGATTTTCATTTAGTACAGCTGTCTGGAATTTTCTACTGAAAAGTCTAAGAAAACAGTAATCTACTTAAGTAGGACAATACATACTCTACTACATACTTGGGAATCATCAAAGTGGGCAGTCACTCCACTGCTCTATTCCTTATTATGCCCTTTAGAGATTCAGGGCTGTTTTATTATGAATAACAAAATTTAACTTCTTAAGGATAGGCAGTCTGGTCAAGTAATACTTTTCCATTTCTGTTTCTACAGACTGAAATAATCTTGAAGATTCCTGATGTAGTAAAATAAGTAATAACACGTTTGCTTTGAGTTCAAAATGTGGCCATGGCCTGGAATTCAATAGAAGGTTGCTTGAGTGAGTTAAAATAAAAAGTTCTGTAGCTGCATAGGGAACACTGATTGTGACTTGAGAGTGTGGATTGATTTAAAGATTTGGTCAGAAGTTGAAAGCTACTAGATGCTAGTCCTTGGATTTCCTTAGAAATCTGAGGAGGAAAGGCCTAAATACACCATCTCAATGGTTTGTCATCACTTTTCTTAAGCATAGTTTTGGACCTACACCTTTGCTTTCCTGTGGTCACTGAGTGAGATATGAATTAACTTCATCTGGAAGGCTAAAATCCCGAGCATTTGATATATCTAAGTGTTAAACCATTGCAGTGCTACTGTGCTTGGTTGAATAACCTTAACTCTATTTTAATTGATCATCAGCTAAGACCATAAATTATTTCATCATCAAATGCTCCAAGACAAGGGAACATTTAGAGAACTACATTAACCTAGGGCACAAAAGAATAGCAAGTATAAGAACTATTATTTCCCAAAGTGCAATGAACATACAAACCTCAATTAAGAACTTGTACCTCTGAGATTTTAAATGTCAACAAGATATAAACAATGTTGTCTCTGTGGACAATAATATTATTGTCCATAGAGAGCCTTAGATAACAAGTGACATAATGCCTGTATATGTTACATGTTGAAAGCTTTGAAAAAATCTAAAGGTAACATGTGAGAACTGTCATTGCCATAGCAGTTCCCATAGTGATTCTCTCAAAGTGATAAAGCTAAGTTTAATTCTGGAAAATTAATATGCCTATTATTTTATGTTAGTAGTATAGTGTACATAAGTACATTCATTCTATTATTTATCTAATGTATGTCCTCTTGTGTTCCTCATCAATATTGACAACTAATCTCTGAAACCCTGCTTTCTTTCAGTAATATGAGAAGCTGCCTCTATGACTGTTTATGTCAATTCTCAAACGATGGTATTGTAAGACCACCTCCTTTATAAATTTCATTTTTATATTGTGAGTACTAGTATATCAAAATCAGTGGAAAACTATTTTCTCATTTACTACCATTTTTCTACAATTATATTTATTTGTAAAACTATTTTGAATAATTATAGTTCTCTATAAAAAAGAGGTATGTCTTTAGAAAAATGTCAAATTATTTTCTTTTCCTTAAGAATAAGATTTTAATAAAACTAAAGTGCCCAGTATTTATTTTCTGTATTGAATCCCTTTGAAAACCTTCTAGAATAGTGTCCAATGGAGTTGGGAACAATTTGGGTTCTTAGACTACTTTTAAAATTGCAGATACACTAAGGTATTTAAGAGATGTAAATGTTACAATTTCTTTTAAAGTTATGACATTTATTTAATTATTTATATAACTATTTATGTGATTTATTCAAGACAGGATTTCTCTGTGCAGCTCTTGCTATTCTGAAAAAAAGCTTTGTAGATTAGGCTGAGCTTCAACATGTAGCCTGCCTATGCCTACCAAGTATGTGGACTAAAATGAATTGAAGTGGACTGAAATATGATTTATATTAATGTAGACACTTCTTCAGTAATATAATCTGATTTTTTCCATTCTTTCTTGTAGATATTAATTGTACATGTCTTCTCCTCAATGGCCTATATGTTTTGTCTACTTTACATTTTTTCTGGTATTTTTGTCTGCTTTGAACCTTTGAACATTGTGTGTAAGTTTTGATACAGACCCTGTGAGTTCTTACATCTGTTAAGATTGTTTTTTATGGAAAACATTGCTTCAAATAACCTTCAACCAACCATGGCTGTATTAGCCTGTTTCAGTCTCCTTTTCAATAGATATATGAGGCTTTATGAGAGGGCTTAGATGAAGATATCCCATTTATAACCCATTATGCCAAAGTCTCTTTGTCTCCATTCATATTCTATCTTTAAATCCACTGTAAGAATAAATATTCCTAAAATGGTTCAGGTGATGCACATGTCTGTTCAGATATCAATATTTAATTAGTACTTAATTTATATTGATAAGCCTCTAGCAGAATAAAAGACAAAGAAATTTATATAGCTTATTGACGTATAGAGTCCTGGGCTCATGACTATTTTAACAATGAAAAGTATGGCTACCCTCTTATCAAATTAATCCAAATTATAATAAGCAATTTATAACTCCCATTATTTTATGGTTTTGGCAACTATGTAGCTTGAAGGCTAATTACTATTTTATGTTCCAGAATTTATTATATGATAGTGAGGAATAGTTTACTATTTATTAAATACTATTCTTTCTTAAATATATATTTACACATAAATAATTTTGTATCTATACATTGTCTGTTGATCATATGTGACTCTGTACAGGGATCACCTCTTTGTATTGAATAACTTACTATTGGGATTACTCCAAAAGGAGACTGCTTCTTCCTATTTTTTTCTGATATTATTGTGGTAATTTGTGATGTCATCATGCTATTTTTTTGGTATTCATGTGTTTTAGTAGGTACTGTGCTTAGAAGAAATGTCCTATTTCTTAGGAATTTATAATGTGTCTGATCATTGTATGCTAGATATAGTATTTAAATTAACACAAAATGGTAGTAATTTGTAGGAAAATAAGTAATAGGAATTATAGAAGGAATTTTCTCTAATAGCTTAATATCGAAAGAAATCCTTAATATTGTAAAGTAGAATGTAGAAAGCTCAATTTTTGAAACAATTAAGGGTCTTTATAAGAGGGGAGTTCTCTGTGTTACTCTAGTCCCAATATGTATGTGGAAATTGCAATTGAGTAGCACAACTTGCTTATTTCCTTGGACTTCAACCCAATATACCAAAAACAAATTTTGAAAATGAAGGAAAACAGGATAGAATCAGAAGTAGGGAGGAAGTATAATATATTGTTATGAAGAATGAACAACTCTATAGCCCTTGAGTTATATTCATTATGTTGAATTTTGCTTACATGATTATAATATGCATAGCCAGGTATTTGTTTCAGTCACCCCATATTGGCTTTGAAACTTGAGTATGTGGGATTTAATTCTAGAAATTCCATATTAAAACAGAGCTATTAGCAGGACATGATGGAACATGTGGTAGATTTTTTTTAAAATGAGATTATATAGATTTAGTAGCCAGATTGTATGCATGTTTGGAAAATTCTCCACATGTGAGACACACTAATTCATTGCAACTTATATTATACATCTGCATGGAACCAGTAATGATGGTTATTTATGTACCATTATAACTTGTATTACAACAGCTGAGATTTCAATCACAATTTTTTTAATTTATTAACAGAGCCAAAGTTCTAGTATATCCTGAGGTAAGATTTATGAAGCCCATGTTGTTTCATAATGGCTAATATTATTTAATGTGCTGATGAAAAACAAGACAGAGCCTTATGCAGGTATGTATTCATTAAAAGGCTACCCATATTGTAATAGTTGGTTTCTTATCTATGTACACAAAGGCCCCTAAAAGAAATCATTTTTACAAAATTGAAATTAATTGTTACAAAAAAGATATTGTTGTGTTAGAAGGGGTCTAGATATACCAGGTTTTTATCTAGACTGTTGGGACTATGGTGTGTCCTGGGCTCACTGAAGAAAAAAGCCCAACTAATGTTGGTGATTTGTTCTAAGTTTGAAAGAGGTGAAGGGAGGGGTTAGGAAAAGCTCTTTCGAGAGGGGAGTCACTCAAGCTTGTAAGTCCTATTTTGTATGTGGCTGGGAAGCTGGTAATAGGGACCATGAAAAGCCCAACATTAAGCCCCTAAAGTTTAGTCAGACCTCTCTGGGAAAGGGGCACTCACTGCCATCTGGAAGAAAAACCTTACCAATACTCAGATAAGAAAGTCTGAGGAAAAGTGGAACTGTGCTGCTGATGGACCATTGTGAATGAGGTTCAGCCCATGGGACTTAATCTATTTGGCAGCAGGCAGCATGTGGTGGAAGTCTGTGTGTCCTGCAGTGGCAGTGGTTGACATCTGCAGAGGCAGTGTTGGCAGTCACATATGACACAGCTGTGGTCTCTGTGGGCACTCCTGGGTGGTTGCTAGAATTTGCTCAATCTTGGCATCAATACTGTGTTAGAAGGCAGCTCATATGTGGACAGACTATGCCAGATCAACACATCAGGAGTTTGATCAGTCAGGCTCAAGGCTATATTCCAGGACTTATCTGATCCTGGGTATAACCAAAGCCTAACTGTGTGATATAAAGAGAAGTGTGGTTCTGGACTTGAGAGGAGACAGAGTCAGTGGAAACTGTCAAAGGCAGTGATTCTTTCAAACTCCATTCTGTGATTCCTCTCTTCTCAATTCCTGTAAAGAATGGTTGCCCTATGAGAAATTCAGGTATCACATTTGAGTTGTGCCTCCCGTGTATCAGTTATGCAGAGCTGTGTCTTATGCAAAGATTCTTGATTTCACATTTTAGCTAGTAACAGAGATTAGGGTTTTTCTGACAATTTACATTCTTAGGTGATTCGCTGTGAGAAATGCTATAGCAGCAAATGTACTCAGCTTTCAAACTTGCACTCTCTCAAAACTCAAGATGTAACTAACAGACAGAGATCCTACCGTAGCCAGAAAATAACCACTTTTGGAACACTGATGCTGTTGACCTGTTGCTATTAATGTTCACAGATAATTCAAAAATCCAACCTTTTTTTTACACTGTTATTGTTCTTAGGTAATTATATGTTTCTCTTACATGTTTATTTTTCCACATCAGTTTTTCTCTTTCTAACAGTTCAGGGGTGTTGATCTCTTTGAGGAAATTAATACATTGAGGCCTGATGGTGTCCAGCTTAGAATTAAATCCTGAAATAAAGAGAAATATACACAGTGATTTTCATTGTGTCTTTTTACTAGTAGATACCAGGGATTAGAGACTGACCAATATCTCTTTAATAGCATTCTGTCTATAGCAATCAGGTCTCCATGCTATTTTATTGATATATAAGAAGCTATACTTCTTTGTCTGATGAACTGCTGTAAATTGTAAAAACCATACTGTGGTGGATAGCCCTAGCCTCTTGTTGTCATGGTAATTCCACTCCTGGGAGGGGCTGTGAAGGAGGGGTGAATCTTGTAAACCTTCTGTCCAATCAAATTTGTTAAATAAAGGCTACAGCCAGTGATTGGGCAGTGGAAGAGGAGTGGGAGGAGCCAGAGGCAGGAAAAGAGGAGAAGAGGAGAAGAGCCTTGGGAGTTGGGAGAGTTGGCGGTTGGTGGAAGGAGAGAGGATGAAGAAGACCTTGACCTAGGAAACTGCAAGCTGTTAAGAGCTCTCATAGCCGGGGAATAGTGTAGTTTAATGGTAAATCTGCCCAATCTAGGCATGCAGCATTCATTTGATATTTATTGACTTGTGTCTTTTCTTCTATGGACACCCTATGGGCAAGAGATTTACCGCAACACCATACAACAGTATATGTTTCAGATTATCTCTGGGACCCATTCAAAATACACATGCAATATTCCATACACATAATGAACTGTTGAGAATATCCACATTATGTTTTCTTTTTCAAAATTGAATTCTTAATAATATTGTGGTATTTTATGAAGACACTCCTGAGATATTATACAAATTGATTTTATGGTAAACATGGCCTGTCCAGAATAGTTTACTTTAGAATCAAGCATCTCATTAAGGATACAGTATTAGGCATAAATGTATTAGGGGTTTCATTTATAAGAACATACAATAGATTCACTTAGAGAAGGAGACATAGGCATGTTACTATCAGTCAGCACGAAGGAATAATTGCAAGATAAGATTCTCTGTCAGACAGAGGTTCTGGTTAGTCAACAAAATGATGGACCTGGTATTAGGACTATCTTGTACCTCACTGGTACAATTAGGAATAAGTATGCTCTAATTGTATTTTGAGAGAAAAGTTTTACTTTAACAGGAAGAGTGATACGTAGGAGGAGCTAAGTGGGAAGGAGTACTGAGAGGAAGAGATGGAGTAAGGAGAGAAGATGAAGGAGAGGAGAAGCTAGGTGATGAGAGAGAGAAAGAGAGAGGGAGCATGGAGGCAGATGTTCACATGTCTCCACCAGTCAAAGATGGTTTTCATGTCTAGGTTGGGTATTGGGTTACACTTCTGATTGAGCATTACCAAACTTATAAATCCTTTGATTAACATTTAAAAAATTGTATAAAAGCAAAAATGAAAGGGGGGGCATGGGACATGGGTTTTCTAGGGAGGGGAAATGGGGAAAGGGGATGGCATCTGAAATGTAAATAAAATATAAAATAAAAAAAGAAAAAGAAAAAAGAAAAGAAAAGATTCTCTGTCAGAAAGCTTCATACAAAACTGAGGCTCACAGACAAATGCCTTAGATCTAGGCAGAAACTGCCATAAATGAAATCAGACATCACATGTTACTGATTTGTTTTTCTGTTGGTCAATATGGACATTAAAAAAGGTAAAAATAGTTTCCCTGCTATCCACTTTTGATTTTGCTTCAGCCAGGGAACAAAGAGGGGGGGGATGAATCAGTAGCTCTAATGGAAATTTCAAAGGTTACAACATGCTTTTATGTCCATGCCTAGATATGAAATCTCTCTCCTGATTGGATCTGATTCCATTGTCTATTTGAATACAAAAACTACATCATTAAGAAGCAAGGAGAACAAATAAATTTCTCTGTAGGAAGTGATTTGATCAGTCAGGCTGCTGGCTATATTCCAGGACTTATCTGCTTCTGGTATAGCCCAGCCTGATTGTATGGTGGTAATGAGAAAAGAAGAGTGATTCTGTTACTGGCAGGAAACAGAGTCAGAGGAATCGTAGAAACACAGTGATTGTTTTTGATTCTTTGATTCCTGTAAAGGAACTTGGATCAAGGTGTTTGATTCCTTTGGGGAAATCAATGCATCTTATCCTGATTGTCTACAACTTGGTATTTCATACAGATAAGTAAGAAATGGACACAATAATTTTCACTCATCTGTGTACTAGTGGATACCAAATGGCTTAGCTCTTTTGTGTTATTTGCATTCTATCTTTAGCAAGCAGGGCTTTAGGGTAGTTCATGGATATTCATAAAATATTACTACTTTGATTAGAGTATTCCTGACATTAGTAAACAACTTAAAATTGTATATATTCCAGACAATTTCATAGTTTCTTTGTGACCACACATTAAGTGTTTCACAGACACCATGCACTGTTAGGACTATTCAGATTATATAAACATTATATTCAATAATGAATTTTTATTAATTTTGTCCGGATTCAGCAAGATAATCCTGAATTTATTCATGCAAACTGAGTATATGTGGAACAGGATATGGGTGGAAAATTCCACTTAGTGTATCTATTAGCATATACACTATTAAAATATGAACATATAAAAAAAGCTATACTGAAAGGAAACAATAGAAGCTTTTGTGGAAGCAGTCACAGTCAGCAGGCAGCAAAAATTTCAAGAAAAGATTCACAATAAGAAAGGCCCAGAAATAAATAAAGGATCTCTTGAAATTATTTGGATCTAGGCATAAGTACCTCAGAATAAATACAGTGCAGGTGTTCTAATGACTTGTTTATCTGTTGGTCAATTTAGACATAGAAGGTTAAAACGGTTGGTCCTATCATCCACTTTGATTTTTCTGCTTCAGTCAGGGAATTCAGGGTGGAGGGAATGAGAGATGACTCAGCAGCATTGCAGATCTCCAAGGTTACAGCAGGCTTTGATGTCAATGTCTAGATATATGATTTCTCTCCTGATTAGATCTGATTCCATTATCTATTCGATGACACAATCTCCATCAATCAGAAACAAAGAGAGCAAATAAATTTGTCTTCAGGGAAGAATTTGTTCATCCAGGCTGCTGGCTATATTCTAGGACTTATCTGGGCCTGGGTGAAACCAAAGCCCAATTGTTTGTTGCTAAAAAGAAGGAAGCAAGCTTCTGTAACTGACAGGAGATAGAGCCAGTGGCAAGCTCCAAAAAAGTGATTGTTTATTTCAGAGCCTTCATGCTCTGATTCCTTGGTTCTTAGTTCCTGTAAAATAACATAACCAAATATGAAATTCAGGTATCAGATTTTGATGTGCATTCCTTGCCTCAATCATGCTGGGCTGTGTCTTCTGTAAAGAAGATACAAAATTTAAGCTTCAGCTTGTGACAGGGACTAGGAATCTTTTGACATTTTTACTTCCTTAAATTGACTGATGTAAGAACTAGGATTGCAGCAAATGTCATCAATGTACAAACTTGTAGTCTCTGAAAAATCCAAATGTAACTGACAGACAGAGATCCTAGAATACTAGAAAACAAACACTCTTGGGACAGTGATACTGTTAGCCTTTTGCCATTTATGGCAAAAGACATTCAACAGAAAAACCTGTGTTTATTTAGTTATTGTCTTTTGTCAGCTACTAGATTCTCTAGTATGTGTGTGCTTGGATGTCAGATGTTTGCTATCCTAGAGATCAGAGGAGTCATGAGCCCAATGGGGAATGCAAAATATCCTCTCCTGTTGACCTCCATTTGTTATTACAGATTGAAAAGATAAAACAATTGGATACAGTAATTTTATGATGTCGTTGTACTAGTGAATAACGAGAGACTGACAACTTTTCTCATTATAAACATTCTAAAGTTAGTTAAAAGCTCTCTGTTACACATCATACATATTTCTGAAATAGTACTACATTGATTAATGTATTTTTCACAGTAGTAAACATCTTGATATTGTATATGTTTCAGAAAAATATAGTGATCTATTTGAAAATATTTTAAGTGTTTCACATACACCAAGTACTGTTGGGAATAATGCCACAGTATATAAACATCACTTTTGGCACTGAACTACACTTAATTTTTTGAAGATTTATAAAGAAACTCCAGGGTCCATGCAAACTGAGTACCTGTGGAGAATGGCATGTGCAGAATATTGCACTTATTATTCCAATGTCTCTGTGAAGATACAGAATCAGAAATTATTGTACTAGGAAAGGCTATAATCAGAGCATAAAGCATGAACAATTACAGAAGGAGAGAGAAACACATCACAATTATGAGGCTGCAAAATTTTCAAGGTAATAGTCACAATCAGAATGGCACAAAAAGAAACCAAAGAACTCTGGCAAATTGCTTGGATATAGGTAGAAGAAACAGCTCCAATGTTCAACTGACTTGTTTTTCTATTGGTTAATGTATAGAGAAGAATGTATAAACAGTTTTTCTTGTCATGCACTTTAGATTTTTCTACTTCTGTAAGAAAACCCAGGGAGGAGAGGGTGAGAGATGAATCAGCAGCACTGATGGATATCTGCAATGTTTCCTTTCTCTCCTTGAGGAAGAGACAAAGGCTACCTCTCTCCTCTGTCAAAACATCTAATCCTTGCTGATATTTTTATTTGGCCCTATAGAGTATGGATACTTTGAACATTCCTGATCATCGATGAACTTAGATAAATCTGATGGTAAATAGATGGAGAAATAATCAGTCCCATAGCTCCAGTGGTGACACCAGTGATTATACCCATGAATTCAAGAAAGGGTAGGATTAGACAGCTCACTTGTAAAGTTATAATACTTTAAATCTTGTGAGGAAATCTACAATGTGTCTTTGCCAGGTACTATTTCTAATTTTGGGAAAAAAATGAGTATCAGAGTACAATTACTAGATCACCAAACGGGTAAACAGAGGTAAACTTGAGTGTTGCAAAGGATTGAGTCATTTGAATGTTTGGACATAAGGTCTGGGTACCAGTGCTCAGAATCAAAATAGTACAGTCTGATAAACCCAGTCTACTCATAAAATCTTTCTCTTAGTATACTGAAGAGAGATATGGTAGAGATAGGAGATGGTAGTGGTATTTGGCTCAGAGCAATAAATAAGAGATGGAATGAAATTGTCTAGAAGTCCAGTAGATGAAGCCATGAATGATGGTCATGTGTTTGACCCAGGAGGGACAAACAAACAACATTCTTCAAAGAAGCAAGGAAGAATGTTATTCCACAGCTAATATGCAATTACAAAAACGCCCAGATTATTCTCATTGTATATGCAGGATCAATATTGGTAACTTCTTTAATTTTTTAGCCATTATTATAATAATCTTCCTTTAAGTTGTTGGGAAAACAGTCTTTGGTATCCTGAAATAGAAGGATTTTCTTCCCTTATTAGGAAGAGCTATTGGTTATAAGTAGAGGTTTCCTGAATGATAAACATCCATATGTAAGAGCTACCATGAACAGGTATAGATAGTAAGAAATTTAAGAAGAAAGAGCATGATTAGATATAAAATATTTATGGATCATTTATGCAGTGCCGGGAGTTGTTACCATTCAAAATAAACCATCAGGTTAACTTCTCTAATTCATGTATAACCAGACAGGTTATCACCAGGCTATATTTTGGCATATGAATGCATCAAAGTATAACTTAAATACCTTATTTTAAAAGCATCATTTTAAATGCTATCTTTTCTATCCTGAATACAGTGACCAGAAAGCTGAGATGTAAATTATGACTTCTGGGCATCAAAGCAGCCATAGCAAGCAGCATTAGTGATAGTGGCTGTTGCCTGGCACAGGAGAGAAAACAAGAACAACCCCCCCCCCCCAAAAAAAAAAAAAACCATAGAATACCAGAACCTCACACACTCAAAGAAGACCAGTCAGAAACAAAATATAAGATGGCAACCATCATTCATACATTCATCTGAACATTACTGCTTTCCATCTAGGCAGCCATGTATAGATAGGAACATATGGATAGATCTGAAACCATGAAGACATCTGCACAAAGAAAATAGACAAAATTTTTCAAACAACTAAACTCAAGCAGCAGGCTGTCTTGCCTTTTATCATGGATAGGAATGTAAGAATTTATTGAATAATTGGGGAATGATATTTGACCTGGGAAGGTGGGCTTATTGAATGTCCCATATCCAGAGATCCAGTTGGGAATTTGATAAGGAAAAAGTTGTGTCAGACTGTGTGGTTTGGAACATAAGGAGGAAGATGTTGACCTGCCAACCTGGAGTCAAGTAGATTACAGAAGAAAAAGAAATAGTAGTTCCTATTTTAGCTAGACTATCCCTTCTGAGAAATTGTACAAGAACAGCTGATACCAGCATAAAGAAATTGAATAAAAGCAATATTCTTAAAACTACAGCTATGTGGTGGGTTTTGATGAGGCTCTTAATACTGTTGCCCTACTCTAACAATAAAGGAACAAGAGGAGAATTAAGTCTCCAAAACTTCATCAGGACCAAAAAAAAGTGGCTACAGTGTGTTGAAAGAAGGATCTGGATCACCCTAATATTGGAATTACTACCTGAGGTTTTCTATCAGAGATGTCATTGTTTAGGACAAGAGAACCTGAGCATCCTCAGTGATCTATTGCTAGATTGGAAGGTCAGCTGAAAAAAAATCTGCTTTTGATGTCCTCATGGTAAGAAAGACATGAGGACAGTCAGCAGACCAATGTCCCTTTTGATGGCACCACAAACATTGCCAGAGTGATTTGTGAGGGTTTTGACAGATCCCAGTCTAATGACCCTACTGATTATACTGGAAACGAGGACTGAAATTCTATCAGGGTTTGAGAACCTGGGTAGCTGCTATGTACAGCTGAAAATCCCTAGTCAGCATCAGACATTACTGTTTTCAAGCTTCTTCATCTCTCCTATGGTATACCAGGAAGGCTACAGGTAAGACTTTTGCCTTTGGAGTCAGGGACACTTTTTTCTAGATATTTAAGTTTTTGCCTAATATTGGAAAACCTTTGGGAGCAGAGGTAAATTATAAGGAGTTTTTCATATGGAAACTTGGCATGCAGATTGTTATACTGCAAGAGGTCAATTATAAGGCAGTCTGAGAATTAAGAAGTGTTTTCATGTTTCTCTTGGATAACTTGTAAGTTTTTATAATTTACTGCTTTAAGGGTGGCCTTGCAGAGACTATTGATTCCTATAAAATGCCCCTGGGTTATTGGAATTCCATTAAAGTTACCCATCAGAGACTGCCTCTCAGTTCCAGATGGGTGGGTAGCATTAGTTTGGTAGATTTTATCCACATTATCCTAGTCTCATTACACACTTGCATGCCTTCTTTTTGAAGATTTTTGATGAAAATCATGTAAACATCATGGAAGGCAAGGTTGTAAGACTGTGCAATTTACCTGAATTATTTATGTAAGGTGGAGAAATTAACTGTGTATGAATCCAGTCTCTTATATATTTGAAACAGTTCACTTAATGAAAATGGGATGTGTACCCTAAACAAACCATCAACTCTCACAACATTCTGCAAAGGAACAACTCTGATTTTGCCCAGATTGGAGGAGATAAAGCAGGTTCCCTGGTGTAGCAGAGCAAATATCTAGAAGACCAAGGAATGCTATAGAGCTGAAAGTGGGCCCCTGAGAGGGTTGAGTTGGGTACCCATTTGCTAATTGTGGAGAAAGGGAGACTGACGAGGTCAGAAAGAGAAAGGAAGGTTGCAGGTTAAGGCTAATAAATGATAGGCTTTTTAGCATTATCAAAAATAAAGTAATCATCTAGTTTGGGCTTCCTGACTAGGAGGAGTTGTTTTTTTCCTTGGTTAGCATATTCTTGTGGTCACATTTAATCAAGATAGGACTAAAGTCATGTGGCAAAATTTATCCTTTACAATCCTAGCATAAATGGCTGTCAGCCAGATGGCTGCCTGAATACCAATGTGGAGTGGAGTGAGCATAGCAGTTAAGATGCCAGGAAGTCACATGTTTCATTTAAGATTATCCATGTAGAGGTTTTGTAAATTTTAAGTTAACTAATTGCTATAGATTTGAATTGACATGTTTTAATCATACCCACTATGCTTACAAATCATGAAGTCATATTCATACTTCAGCAAAAGTTTTAAAGTGTTAAACTAAAACCAAAAGAGTAAGTATGAGATGAATAGCAATAGTACACACTGAGTATACTCTGCCTTTCTATTGTGTTTTGTTGTCTTTTCTCTGTCACATAGTTTGGTGGCTTGACTTATTATTATTGTTATTGTTATTATTATTATTTGCAAATAGTAAATAGACAAAGTGGTGCAGCTACTATGGTGCTGTATTTTATTTTATTTTATTTTATTTTATATTTTATTGGCTATTTTACTTATTTACATTTCAAATGTTATCCACCTTCCTGGTTTCCCCTCCACAAACCCCTATCCTACCACCTGATTGTTGTCCAAATCCTGCCGAGACAGGTCTAGTAGTCATTCATGGGACCTGTTGGGCTGCAACTCCCATAATAGAACAGGATAGAATCCCCAATTGTAGTTCCTTAATTGGATTCAGTTTTTTTGTTATTATGGTTAATATTGTGACATCTGCCCTGTGTCAACCATTCCTTTAACATGTATACAATCTAAATGTTCAGTCATAATTTGGGAATAGGGAAACTCAGGCAAGGTCCAAAAGACTCCTGTCTGAGAAGAGCTGGAGGGGCTGAAAAGTACCACTTTTTGAGTTTAAATTGTCTTCCTGCTTTTGTGAACAGAAATCCTTAGTCCATTGGAAATCTTTGTTACACTAGAGACATCTAGTCTTGTGCCTAGATGAGGGGCAGTTTTGTCTGAGGTGACCAGACTTGCCACAGGTGTGATCAGGAGGACCGTCCAGAGGAGGGCATGACCTCTGTACACTCTTCATGAACAAAGCATCAATGGAGAAAATCAGGACTATAATGAGTCCTACACCAGGATCCAAATCATGAGGGGAAATACTCCTTTTATGGATATCATCATTGCTTAAGATTGCCACGCATTGCAAGTAGGGATGTTAAGGCCCTCCCACTCAAGCTGCTTGATGATCATGTCTCTGATGGGGCCAATATCAAATGAAATTTCCACTGTCTCAGTCACATGGGTTAGGAAGTCCATTAAGGGCATTCCAGACTCCTGGGCATGGTTGCAAAATTAAGAAGAGGGGCCTCGAGGAGTGCGGTACTTAAGGGCCTTAAATGCATGCTAGCCACTTGTTTAAAGTAAACATGCAGTTTGATAGTGGCCTTGGTGATGGGGTTAATGTAAGCATGTCAAGAGTAATGTTAATATTGTATTGTTCCTGGCTAATAATAGCTTGATTCTCAGCCAAGTCATGGTATGCTGACTACCAATAAAGAAACAAGGTGGGCTTGAGTACCACCTTAAGGAATTGTACCAATCTTAATAGGTCTCGAGGTACATGACCCGTTGCTTCAGTATTTGTTCAAAATAAAGGGTATCTGGGCCAGAGTTGTTGGCAGCTTTTCTGATTAGTTCAAAGTCTGCCACAGTAGTGGGAATTTAAGGCCTCTTCACCGCATTAGGGCCAAGATTGATAGGGAAAGCCTCATAATATACCTGAGCAGAATGAGGCCATGGGGGAGAGGCAATCCAGCATGAGGGACAAGCATCACAAGAGCATTCACCACAGGAGTGACTTCCAAAATGAGAAGTTCTCCTAAATCAAGCCATGGGTAAGCTGGATGTACCTCCTATGGGGTAGGATCAGGAAGGCTTGTGAGTGACAGTTCTGGGACAGCAGGGCTACAGAACAGCTTAAAGCCTGATCTCCAGAGGGCTTAAGCAGAGGTGCCCATATCATTGCTGAGATCATCCTGTTGGCCCAGAGAAGGCAGGATGGTATTAATAATGGAATGATGAATATTTGCCCGATCCTGGAAGTGTTTGTTTTGGGGGTCCACCACTTTCTTAGTGGAAGAATTCTTAAGACTGGTTATGACTGCAAGAAGGATGGGGACAAAGAACAAGCAGGGAGGGAATCCCAGACTGTATCTTTTGCTTGCAGGCAAGGAAAAGAACATATATCCAGAGGTCATCATACTACAAGAACTCTGGGGAAATCCAAGGGTACAAAATAGAAGCCTCCTCCTAAAACTGGTACTGGCAATGAGTTCTAAACAGAGAGGTTTTAAGCACTCTAATCTGTGGTTCCTAATAGTGGAAGGTAGGGAACCTATAAGGACAAGGGCAACGGAAACAAACAATAGACATGACTGAAGAAGTGATGAAAGTCTGTACTCTGCAGGTGATTCACTCGGGTGTAACTCAAAGGCTGAATGCCTCCAAGGTGTCACTGGAATCAAAAAGGTGTTCAGGCATGGATACTCCCAAAACTTTCTTTGACAACGTTTAAATCTCTCAATTGTGATTTGTAATATCAAAATAAAGTACTGTTTGGAAGAGCGCACACACAGATGACAATCATAATCTTTTAGAAGCCAAATGCTATTTTGAGAGTACAAAACTTCAGAGTTTCTAAAATCAGTATCAAGTAGGTTAGTTTTATATTACAAGGTTTGGCTACCAGGTAGAAAAGTTTTGTATGGAAAAGCATGGAGGTACAGCTTTGTTTTTAAATCCTATCTGTAATAAATGTGGATTTTAAAACAGGACAAGAATTACGTAAAAATCTTTTCCAAAGATAACAGTATCTTTAATGCCCTGTTTGTGGTCCTCTCATGTCATATTTTTTCCCAGAATGGCTCCCATCTTGAATTACTTGCTTTAAGCTAACTTTTTGTAACAGATGATTCAGAATTTTAGCCATCCCCAATAATTTATAAGCCAATAATTGATAAATGAAACATACACAAAATATAGCAAACATGCATTTAAGACTACCAACATGAAAGTGTCGACATATATTTATGCATTTAAAACTGAGAGAAACAATTTTCCTTATTTCCTCCAGCTACAATTTCAAGCGAGAAAACATTTGCTACCTTCTTAAACTAGTTCTCATGGTCACAGGATTTCTGTAGCTGGAATAGTCATCAGTTTACTTGCTAGAGAAAGCCAAGAAGCGGCTGATACCCCTTTAGAAGCATCTTGTACAGATCAGGCAGCGTCAGTTTTGCTGTCAGCTTGATTAGAACAAGAGGTAGGCCTTCTCCAGCATTGCTCAACACCTAGCTTCCTGTGCAGGGTTTTAAGAGCAGCACCAGATTATCAATGTTGTCTTGATTCAGCTCTTGTTGTTTGTTTGCTTCCTTGTTTTGTTTTTTTTCTAAAATTCTCTGAGATGAGTTGAGATAAAAATAACTGTCAAATGTCCAGCAGATTAAGTTTGAACAATTTTCTGAATATGAAACACAAAGCAATAATCAAACTAAAGGAAACTGTAGACACAAAGTAACAGAAAATAACAGTCTGGCTTGCTCAGAAAAAAACCCAGAAGTTCTCACAACTGGAAACAAGTGTAGCCTGAGACATCTCCAGAACCACTCTGATAATAGGAGCAAGACTGTATCCAAGTTCTACTTTTCTGGTAACAGATAGGTACAACAAAGAGAAAACAGAATACAAGTTTACCTGGAGGCCATGATGACTGAAAAACAGCACTGGGTCCTGTTAAGTTAGATTTGGGATTCAAATTTGTAGGTGATTTATTCCAATAAAAAACACCAAATATTGGGGTTCAGAAAATTAAACAACCCAAGCAGTCAGAAGAATCCAGCAAAGCAAAATCTTTATTTGAACTAGGCATCAAAACTGACCACTTTGGGATAGTAGCATAGATTCAGGAGCTGACAAGGTCTTTGAATGTTCATTTTAACATTTAAGTGGATGACAAAACTTTATTGTACTCAGGTCTTTACTGATTGTTCAGGGAAAAAGTGTGGATTTGGGACAACTTTGACTCCAAGGAGAAATTATGCAGCACTTTTTTTAAAGGATGAGACCACAAGGTGAGAGGTAGAAAGTTGGGTTTCAGTGTTGTTTAATCATAATTTGACACACGAGGTTGGGCAAAGAAGGAAGCTTTGGTGACTGGTTTCTTATACAGGTCACCTGATTTCAAGGTCTTCAATATCCATCCTTGGTGTTTAGAGTTCATTCTAGATATTTTGTCTCTAACTCAAAATGACAAGAGAAGAGAGGAATGGACCAAGTGCACCTAGTTAAATAAGGCATGATAGGAAATGCTTTTCAACTTCTGTACTTTAGTTTAGATAACTTCTTTACATTATTTTGTAATTTCATAATTAACAGACAGGAAGAAATAGTGGGCGATCCAAGAGTGGAGTTGTTTCCATGAACTTGTTTTAACCTCCTGGCAGGATGGAGAAGTTGTCCCTGAAATGGGTAAATTCAGAAATGTCTCAGCCTGAAGTAGTCCTAAGGTTTTCTGACATACTGACAATAAATGTTAGCAAGTTTGTTTTGAGTACAAAGTCAGCAGTGTCTGTAATTAAAGACAAAGTGGAGAAAGTGTCCTGAGTGTGTAAGGAAGGAAGGTTAGGTAGGAAACATTTGTTGTGGGAATGGGGATTTAACTTTTCTAGAAAAATAACAGAAACTTGTACAAGCTAGTACTTTTCTTCCATTGAGACCTCAGGAAGAGAAACATTAACATTCTACCTCACCACAGTGCTGATGTGTAGATGAGGATCTGAGCCTTTAATTTTTTGTTGGCTCCATTTGGAATAAAATGTATGGAATCTAAGGTAGGATCTAGTACATGAGGACCAGGGTATGTTTGGTTGGACTGTCTGTCAGATAACAACTATGTAGATGCAGCCACTATACATGTGCTGTTGCATCTTTCTCCTTAACTTTCCTGTGGAATTTGCTGGCCTTAGGAAGGATAACAGTTTCTGGAGTTCCCCATGCTGATCTAGGAGAAAGGAAGTGGTAAAAAAGAAAAGCTGCAAGGCTGAAGGATGTGCCTTCATTATAGAAAGTTGACTAGATATATGATGATGTGTGTTATCTCCACAACACAAGATTCTCTCCATTAGGAAAATGAATTTGCTTTGTATAAAGGAGATTTATCAGTTTCTCCAGCCTTGTGCCTACAGCTCTGAGATGACTACAATTAGTAAACACATGTTATCTGAAGTAGCCTAGGAGAAGGTGCTAAACAAGCAATGTACATTAATAAACAGAGGAATAGAGAGATCAACATGATGTAGTGGGAAATTCAATAGTTAGGGACTCACTGGGTATTATTGCTTGACATCTTTCTAACAATTCCAACCAGTATAACTATTCAGAAATCTAAAGAGATGAAATAGTGTTGTCTGCTTTGTTTTGGGAGCCATATTGAACAAATTCTTTCACTTTTTTTTTCATTTTCTAGTTGCCATGACCAAAACAAACACATAAACAAAAACAGCTTGGCATGCTGCAGTAAGCATTCTATTGAGAACCTAGGTAAGTGAAGTAATTTTGGTGCCATTGCTCACTTTCTTCCTTACAGATTATGAATCTGTGGGAACAGAAATTTTTTCCCTAAAAAAAATGCTTATTCCATGGGTATTTTTGCTTTTGTTTTTTTTTTTTTTCTACAGGCAAGACCAATTTATGAATTATTTCTGGTTAATAGAATTGTATTAAATAAAGCATTTTTATAGCATCCCTTCAAGCAATAGAGGTTTTCTCCAGGTATAGGTATAACCACTTGGTCCTCCATGAATAGAAAAACCAGAAGATGTCAAGTACTGTGGCTTTAAAGACAGACTGCTCTGTTCTGAACAACTGATGAATTTCTGCTCCTTAGTTATTGATTTTCATGTTTAAGAGTAATATGTACATAGTTTCACTAGTCTTCTGTTACTTTCACTCCCTTTCTAACTTAGATGCTACCTTTTAGCATACCTCTAGTGTGGTCTCTATAGGCAGAGCTTCTCCTGTAGTGAAAATTCACTTTTATACTAATGATAATAAAAGTCCTTGAAAATGTCTGTATATTGTGCTATGGATTTCTTTATTCTAATGATCCTTCCAGATAACAACACTTTCCCTCAGAATTAGAACGCCTTCCTTATCACTTTGTTTGTACCTCTCCTTGTTGAAGCTCTCCCATACCCATACCTCTGTGACTGTTTTCTGTATAGAACTTGACTCCACCTTGAATACTCATTGTAGTCATAGTGTAATAAAAGATAATAGCAGTGTATAGATATTAATATGCAATTCATTTTGAAACCTGGTCACTTGTGGACAAATGTTATTGGCCCAAATGCAGGTCAGCCATTTCTATGAATCCTTACTGTAAGTTTGAAGGAACCATTGAACTTCATGTAAATAACTTCTCTTGTCTTGTCTCACACTGAGGGGTAGGATACAGTTTTGAAACATGAAATGTTAGCAGTTGTCTTCCAGAAAGACTTCGAAGCTGCTCACCTGGGACAAGATAAAAATGTGATGAGCTTCAAATACAAACTAATATATGAGGAACAGCACTACCTGTCGGCTGTGGCTTTTATTTCTGTGCTCCAGGAATATCGGAAAATGAATAACTCTAAACCATTCAACTGAAATTATAAGTACTATAGTTGTAGCAACTTGTAAAAGGTCATCATAGCTTGGTTTTTATTATTGTTTTCCTTCCTACAGTGTAAAGCAAGGAGCTGCAAGATACCCTGAACAAAGCCTCTCCCTTCAACCTGTTATACACAATTCCACTCGAAAGTAACAAGGCCTCTGAGAGGTATTGTATATGTATATAATGTATATGTTTATGTATGTGTATGTGTGTTTGTATGTGTATGTGCATGTGCGTGTGCATATGTGTGTGTGTGTGTGTATGTATAGAAATGAGGAAAGCTCCATATATGCAGCTAGTGGAAAGCCACTATTCCTGATAAGATAAGACATTCCAGTGAAGCCTTTGTGATGGAGTTCCCATGTTATAATACATAGCTGATCACCTATGTTTTGCAAACCCCAAATCCTCAGTTATTCTTCCAAGAAAAATTTGGTAGAATTGTATATTAGTTTGCCAGTATTACCTTAGATGAAGCTTAGACATTGTTTTTCTCATTAAGGTATGGAATTTTTAGAAACAATTGAGGTAATTAGAAAGTTGACAAAGCATATAATCAATTTCTGAAGAAACCATTGCACAATTAGTGAGGAGAAAATATCCACACTGCCATACAAGAACAATCACACAGTTCCAGGAAGCACAATCCTTCTCCTCTTCTTTATTTCTCCTAGAAGTGGAAATCAACTATGGATTCCAACTATAGTAGCCAGGGTAGTGTCAGAAACATGCTGAGAGTGAGTCTTTGAGAAATCTTGTCAGTAATATCTTCATCCACATTTTTGCCATGATGGACATTGAGATTTATTACTTTGAGTATAGGTTTTTCAAAATCATGGATGGATAAGTCCTGATACTTAAACTTTATAGAATTTGGTCATCTAAATAAAACCTTTATGTTAGAAGCTGTCCATTACATGGGGAATTTGGCAACTAAAACAGTGTTGAATTAAGGCCTGGAGTTTCTAATAAAATATCTGCATTTTGCCTGTACTGTTTTTAATGATAGTACATAGATATTATGATTATGAAGGGTAATGAAACATGTCAATTAGTTGAAGCCACCAAGCCAGGAGATTTCTCTATACTAAATCACAAGATGGCAGTCATTTTCTGTGTTATATGCAACCATATTCCTTCCTGAATTGTAGATATTTGCCATTTTCTCTGAGAGTCACACTAGAGAAAATGGATCTTTGAGTACTACTTTGAGGCAATGTTTTTATATTTTCTGAATTAACATATTTATCATAGGGTAATATGATAGGCCTGGGTAAGACTTCTGTTTTCAGTTGGAAATTAAATGAGAAAGAGAATTAGGCTGAGACATTTGATATAGCCTTTGACAGAGTATGTAAATTGGATAAAATGCAGAAAATGGAGATTTGGACTTTATTTGTTTTGTTTTAGTTTGGTTTTATTTTAGTTCATGGTTGACTAAAATAGATCAGTGCCAGATGATAGCAATATTAAAAAAATATATCTTGGTACCCAAATCCTGAAACCCTAGAAAGGTGTCTAATATCAACAAGGAAGAGTGGGAGTAGAGGGAAAGAGAGAGAGACAGAGAGAGAGAGAGAGACAGACAGAGAGAGAGAGAGAGAGAGAGAGAGAGAGAGAGAGAGAGAGAGAGAGAGAGAGAGAGAGAGAGAATCAGTGAGCCACCATGTGGTTTGGTCAGATTCCAAAGACAATTATAATCAGTGAAAGTAAACATGGTAATTGCTGGAAATACAGAAAAGTTTTATCAGAGAAGAACCTCTTAGGGACTTCTTGGTTTGGTTCTAGGACATAGGGAAAGAAAGCAACATTGTACAATTTTTGGAAATGGAGAAACTGAGCAATACATCAACACTACTTACCTTGAGTCAAATGCTATACAATCTGAGATAGTGCAAGGGAAATTAATACCTGATGAATTGTTTCACATGAGCCATTCATATAATTGAGATTCACCAGAGAGACAGACAAGGATGTGTGTCAGAGTCTAGATAAGTATAGAGATAGAATAAGCATGACTGAGAAAACCAGGAATAAGGAAATAAATGTATGATGCTATGATCATTAATTCTGAGAGTATAGTCATGAGCAGAGATTTAAGAAACAAATGAGATCCAGTCTGTAGCAGAAGACTATCATGGAAATTTAATTGTTTTCATATGGCTTTTCATGAAAATACTTTGTCAGATTTAACTGACAAAGACAGGCATGCAAAGTGTGTGTGAATATTCACATCATAATATGGATAAAGTAATGCAAGGACAAATGCTAGACGAGATACATATTTGGTAATATAATGAAATGTGTCAAGATTTGCATTGAAACTGAGCTGCTAAGAGGAACAAATCAATGAAATTCAACTTGTTTATATCTATTGAAGCTATCCATGGTAAATGAATATAAGGAAAGACAGGTAGCCTGTTCAGGAAGCAACAGGTTCACTTGGAAATATAAAAATCTGGGATTTATTTGTAGAAGGTACAATAAAAACTAGGCATACAGGTAATAGCCTGCACTGTCAAGAAATGATGGAAGGTTGATGAACATAAATATTTCTGAGATTTATTGGACAGCTAAATTAAATATTTTGGGAAGTTTCATTCCTGAAAGAGAGAATATTTTAAATCAGCCAGTGAAAACATACAGCTGACTTGAAACATTATTTGATAAACATTTAAGTACTGCTGCACAAATGAATTCCCATCAGCTAGACTTGCAGCCATAATTCTCATACTATATCAAGCCAACTAAAATATCAGCAAGTACAGATGCAGTGCTAATGTAGCCCAGTCTGTCTCAGAGTTGCATTGGAATTTAAAGAATGGATGAGGGAACAGGATCAGATTTTATCAGAATACTTGCCCATAGTGGCTGTTCATGTTCTCATAGAGAGACTTATATCTATGCACACATAGTTGCCTTAAATGTATTCAGTTGTTATTAAAGAGAGAAGAAGTATATGAACTTCAGATGGGGCATTGATAATAGCTACTGGATAATATATTCTGCCATCATTTTCCTTGATTATGTGTCTTTACTGCATATCACATGACTTAAAAAATAAAGAGTCACAAAGAAAAAATGAATTCTGTGCATGCCAATCCTGTTCCCAATGCATAGTATAATATATAATACCAATATTTTGGTATGTATACTTATTATAGGCATCTCTTTGAGTCTGAACCAACAATTGTCAATGAATCAACAGAAAATTACTTTTTTCAAAATTGGATATTATATTTAAATTTCAGATGTCATACCCTTTCCTCATTTCTCCTTCCTAGAATCCCACTATCCCATCCCCACTTCTCAATTTTGCTTTTATATAATTTTAATTACATGCAACTATTAAGGTAAGTTCTAGGTTAAGGGACTAGCAATAAAATAGATGCAAACTGAAAAGGAACAAACAAGAAAATAAACACAAATAGTCAAAGAACAAACAAGGCAATAAACAAAATTCCCTGAACACTCTCACGATCACTGTTTCTAAGCAAAACAGCAAATTGCTTATGCACAGTAAAATACTATATGCAGTTTTATAGTGGAAAAATGTTTTCATTTATACATTAATTTGACATTTGCTGTTTAATCTCAAATGGAAGATACAGCAAGAACAAGTAATCTCCCATTGATGATTTATTATCAAAAATATTTGTCTCAAAAATTCACTTTAAGACATCTTTTCTCTGTAAAGCTTCCCAACTTGAATCTCAAACAAGAATCCTTAAGATAATACAACCTTCAAATGGTTATGACATTGTGAATATGGTTATATCTATTAAAAACCCAAAAAAATAGTAACAGAAAAACATTTCTACCACATTCTTTGTAGGTCTGTTATTTACATTAAATAAAAAGCAAAAGAAATCTTAGATCTCTCTATGTTTTATGAATGGATTGTTTGGGGCATTTTTTGTGGCAGAAAGTGCCACAATTTTAAAGACTTTAATAAGTTTCCCTCTGTTAGAAACTTTCTTGAGATCCTTTTAAATCTTCCTATGTAATCAACTTGTTTAAACTTTTTTTTTATTAAATGTTTTCTCTACATACATTTTATACTTTGATATGTTCATATTATTGTCCCTCCAAGTAAACAAACCCAGATCTCACAGTATGTGAATAAATTTACTTGTGTATATTTAGAACAAATGTCAGATACTTCTTTGTCTTGATAGATATTAGAATGCATTGTTAGAACTTGAAATAGTGTCTTCATATTTACCTTGTTAAATACTGTAGGTATTTTCTTATGATTATCAATTTTATTTTATTCTTATTAAATTTTAACTATCAAGAGAATGGGAACACAGGATCAGAGTTTTGGTAATAGGAAGGGAAACAGGAACTCATCAAGGAAGGAGTATTTTAAGTAGGTCACTAAGACTATGACTAAGAGACATTGGAGCCACATATGCAACAAGAGTGACAGGTTAATAGAATAAGGTTTTGATAGATGGGTTGAAAAGAATACTGTTTACCTGATTGTAAGAGAGTGGAGGTGTGTGTGTGTGTGTGTGTGTGTGTAGGTGTGGTTATAGAAATATCAGGAGTATGTGGGAGAAGGTGATTGTAAGTGAGAGAGGAAAGGGAGGGAATGATCAGATGTATTAGACAGCATGCTTCTTAGGTTTTATCAATTTCATGAAAATTGTAGTGAACTACATAGATAGAGATTTAAATAATAAATTGTTTTTTCTGATATTTCTGTAGGCATGATTGGTGCATGTTTAGATTTATGATTGGTGTGCATTGGCAAGTCTAGTGTGGGTAATGCTACTCTTGGAAAACTGGTCCTGGTTTTAATAATAAAGCTATTATGAACCTGTTTTTAACTCTCCTTTTTTTCCTTCATTCTGGTACTTGCCTTGTGTTTATACATTGATTTTTTTTCATGATGAAATTTATAAAATAATAAGAGCTCAATCTCCATTTTTTTCAAATTGCTGTGGTCAGTGTTTTATGAAAGCCACAGAAACACAAACCAAGACAGAGAGGAAAGAACAAAAAAAGAAATTGAGTACCAAATGTAAGTACCAAATTGATAAATTTTTGTAGCACTTATATTTGGACACGTAAGTGAAGAAAAATAACTGTTTTCAAGATCACATTGTAACTGAGAAGATGATGGTGTTGTATGTATTACTTCATGGATGAGTGTGATTAGGAAAAAAACTAAAACTAAAGTGTTGCATTCCTTAGTGCTTATTAGAAGGCAACTCTTGAATAATGTGAATAGCTTTATGGTTGCCTTTGTAGAAGTTGCAGAAGTTAAGGATCTGTAAATAGTCAAGGTTAACTCCGCAATCCTTTTAACACTGTTAAAATTCATGTTAAAATGGATATCCATTTAATATTAAATGACAACAATTCCTCATGCCATTCATATTTTTATTGTTATTGTCTAATAATTATTTTAATGTAACAATAACTTCATAAAACAATGTTTTATTTTTTACATTTCAATAAAATATTATTTGACAGGATAATAGCTGACCTTCTTACTTTTAGGTTTGAAATTGGATACCACATATAACAATTTTATTCCACTAATGATAAAATATTTTCTATCAATAGTGATGATATATTATACAAATAGTAATTAAGATGTAACTATGTTTAGGTACTTTAACACATCCAGGTTAAAATACTTCCATCAGACCCTTAGAGAGATACTATCATTATCAAAATTTGCAGAGGGTCAGTTGTAGCTTAGAAAGTATATTCCTAAATATTATGGATTATTTGTAAAAAAAATGCTTTGCCTCTAAAAGCATGATATATGAACAGTGACATTGTGCCAAAAGTTATGGACAATAGTTCATAGAAAAACAGTTTATGGAGGTGGTTCTGGTGGGAATAACATTAGCATACATATTTTGATATTTGTGTGCCTTAATCATATTAGTTCTATGAAAAGTATTAAAATATTTTACTATAATTATACTATACATTGCTTAAAATATAAGTAATGTGCTGGATACATTGATCAACTGTTAAGAACATATGATGCTGTGAAATAGGATATGCTTCTTATGCAGAGTATACTTATAGCAAAGTACTGCTAGTATCTCTAAGATCATTTATCTGATACTCTCTAAAGTCTTTCTCAAGCATCAGTCATGAATATGGAATACACAGGCTTACATTTTACCAAAGAACTAATACTCATGATATAAATTGTAAAGTGTTTTAGAAAGTAAAAAATATAATTTGTAAGAATGTTTAATATCATACTATGAAAGTATCTGTTATTATTACATAATATATGAAGACATCTTAATTGATATAAATGAAATACAGTTTGGAACAGCAGACTATATTAGAAAACATTACCTTTAGTAATTGGTTCGCTGTGCATTTATACATTTACATATTTCTATCCCACAATATTTCAGGTATTCATAAAGTACACAGATTCTTTAGGATTTTTAAGATTTAGTGTTGTTTTCACACTGGCTATGGAGCTGCACTGCTGCAGTTTTTAGAAGATTTTCCAACTCTGTTATTTGAATTTTTGGACTGTCTTTGTGTCACATATGAATATTCATGGTACTATAAGTAAGAGGACCAAGCACATGACTTCCTTACTGAATTTGATGGGAATGTTTTAATAACTGGCCCAAAATAAATGTGTTTTTTTTTTTTTTTTTTTTTTTTTTTGGAAAAACAGATCATTCCTTATGTCTCTAAGGAAAAAAAGTCATACTGCATGGAAATATATTTACACCTAGCTTCAGAATAGCTACCAGTGCTCAATGCATATTTAAATTTCATTAAACTAAATTGTGTTTAGATACAGCAAGTAATTCTGTGTGGTCTCTGCATTGCACAATATATCTTCAACTCTAAAAGACATGTGATCCTTCTAGTTCAGGTCCTATGATCTGTAATCATTAAAATAGAACAAACTTTGGCATATATCCATTTAATATTTGTTTCTTAACTTTTGTGATGAAATACAGCTAAATATTTTTTATTATCATATGCATTTCTGGATACTAATCTCATTCACATGTCATAAACTATTTTGTGGGTTTTAAATGATTTTTATATCTATAATACCATATCATTTTCATAATTTTTAATCATGGATCAAAGGGCTACACAAAACAAAAGATTTGTATGTTATTTTTTTCACATAATACACCTGATAGTAAACTTGGTCCAAATACTGAGAAGCAATATTTAGTAAATGTACATTAATAATTGTGTATGTATGAATTACAACAAACTACCATTTTAGAAAACAATCTCAAGTGAATATTTGTTGTTCTAGCTTCTCAGTGTTAGTTTTTTTGTCTGGATTAAAACTAAACAGGATATTTTGTGTACTGTTCTACAGCAAGTGTGTTTCTAGCTATCATTAATATAGGATCAGGAAAATATAGGATTTTTTTTTGGAGGGATCCATCACCTCCAACTACTTACAATCTTTCTGGCTATTTTTCTACAAGGACCCATGAGAACTGATGGGAGTGGATTGATGAAGAAATGTCAGACCCAGTGCTTCAAAGCCTTTTTGTGTCTATATACAGCCCATTGAACATTTCTCCATTATTTCCTACCCAGTAAAGAAGGATCACTGAAAAGTGTTTAATAATTCATTGATATATGGATATAACAGTATTTTATTAGGACTCACTTGATTATATATTTCTTACAAATCTAAGAGTTTATTCTCTCCTTTTATGAAACTATCTAGTATCAGAAATTTGGTCACTTTAGCAGTATGAGTTATAGATTTTGTCACATGGGTTGAGTCATAAATCCAAGTAAAATGTAGTTGATTATTCCCATAATATTTTTTACTCCCTTGCACAAGTATATATTGAAGACAGTAATTATTTTAAGTTGTATAGTTTATACATACTGATCTGGATGTTGCTTTTTTAGTTTAGGAAAAATCACCATGTCTTTTTAACCATATGAATTTGGTCAGTACATGTTAAGCTTTTATTTGGCTCTCAAATTACTTTTTTAATCTTGTGTTGCATAAACAAGTACTATTATAAGTAACAGAATATTCAATCAGGATGCTGAAGTTCAACCATAACTTTGTAAAGGGTCTGAAATGTTTGAGTCAGGTATGCTAGGGTCACTGTATTAGACCATTAAAAGATAACGTATGCCTGGCACCAGATTTATACTTTGAGTTATGAGTTATTTTTTTAATGTTTGAGCCTTGTTAGAGCTTGCCACTTTGTGTTGAAATAACAACTGTCTTATAATTATTCCAATTTTATTTAGGTATCCATGCCATTGAGATTTCATGTATCCAGCTTCCCTATTATATTTTGAAGACATTTGAATCATAGCAGATATGTTGAACTGATATTAGGTAAATTGAAGCTGAAGAGGCCACCTCCTGTAGCCAGATAAGAGTTACAGTGAAAAGATAACGACAGCAACCCACCAACAAGACTTTCTTCCAAAAATTCCACCTGTCTTAAAAAAAAACCATCAAGGACAAATATGGATCAGAAACTGAAAAAAATGCAAACCATTAACTAATGTAAGTTGAGATCTATCTCATGAGCCAGCACCAATGCCTATTAATAATATTCTCTTAAGCTTGCAAACAGGAGACTAGCATAGCTGTCCTCTGAGAGGTCCTAGCCAGCAGCTGACTGAAACAAACACAGATAAAAGTGTGGTTTTACATAAACTTCTCACTTATTTTTTCCATTTTGACAAGCTTTGAAATTCTGTCATGGTATTCTGCTGTAAAATTAAGCTTCTCTTCTGAAAATGACATGTAAAAAATATCTCTGTATATAAGCATTGGTACTTATAGCATAGTTAGAATTTTTTGTTTGAGACAATTAGCAGAAATAGATTCTTCTCTGGGGTCAGAGAAAACCTTGTAAACCTTGGGTAGATGTCTAGGTTAACAGTAACTGACATGAAGTCTCTCATTAATCATTATATAGGTTTACATTACTAATAATAAATGCTGTGAGAAATTTAGGTTTGGATTAAACTATACAAGCCACTAGTATTATTGTAATGGATAAAATTTAGAAAATTGTAACACTTGAAATATTAGGAAAACCCACAAAGATACCTAGAACCTTTATGTTTGTTAGCTGCAATTTTTACAATGATACTATGGACCTGAATGACACATAAAACTCAATAGCATCTTAGTATTTAAATAAATTTAAATAAATTCTAAAATCAAACTTACTAGAACATAGATCAGTAACATTTAGTATTTAAAAAGCAGACTATGATGGAATATATGGTTGAATTCTCTGTGCTCCTGTTGCTCCAAAATATATGTGGGACAAAATTGAAATAGCATAGACATATGCATATTTTCAAAGAAATTATTCCACTATTCAAAAATCAGTAGTTGGAACTGGGAGGCTGCAGAGGATATTATCAGAACAAAGAAGAAAGTAGAATAGATGGTTTAGAGTGAGCAGCAGTTGTTTCAGTGTGTTACTTTTGGTTTTGATATCATCATATTCATGGCAAGGTAGAAGGCTCTGAATGCAACTTGCATGCTTGGGAATATGAGCATCTGGGAATTTTTTCTAGGATATAATATTAAGAATAAGGGATACTGGTGTTAGAATACAGTCCCATTTGTAGTAACAAGAAGGTGAAAAAATATCTCTTGAGTCTTCCTTCTAGGCAGCAGAGACTTTGGCAAATTTCACTCCCATCAGAAACACTATATCAACTGAGAAAGAGGTAAAATGCATCGGATCAAACAAGTTTTTGACGACTATTATTAAGTGCATTTGCACTGTTGAATTTCCAACAGCTGGAATCAAATGGACAATTCTTAGACCAGATCAAGCCATATAAAATTCCAGTATGGCTGTTGGTATGATGAATGAAAAAATATTGTACTAGAGTAGTTATTGGCATTTAATTAGCTTATGAATGGAACAAGGTAAGATTTATTCTGAGATGCATGTTCTAAGATGCATGTTCTAGTAGATGGTGCCATATCTGTGCACACACAGATGATGTGAATGATGTCAGTTATTAGAAAGAACACAATGAGTTTGGATTCAGAGGTGATAGTGATGCTAGAAGAATTCTAGTGTGAGAAATATTTTTAATTTGTCTGAAGATACAGCATTAAAATTTTATTGGATAAAATATTTAATGAATATCAATTACAACAGATGGGGAATAATAGAAAATATGCAAAAGGGGCCAGCTTTATGCAACACCACATATGAATATTTATGCACACAAAAGGTTTTGAGATATTTATACTAAATATTTCTAAATATTTCATTACTAAAATAAAAACCTCCATATTTATTTTTATATCATTATGAAATACATTAGGCTAACTGAATATTTCTGAAACAATGCTTGAACACAATTTCTTTAAAAATTTGACATCTTTGATTCAGCACTCAAATAGACATAAATGTATTATTCAATGTTAAAATTAATTTGTATTAGCAAGTGAGATACAATAAATGACACTGGATGAATTTGGAGAAAACAGCAATGGGCAATGCTATATCAGAAGCAGAAGGTCAAATACAGAAATGCAGATTTTTTTTGTACATAGCCAGGTTCTAGGTCTAAGCAATCAGATACAAGTTGTGCCCACAGGTATCACTGGCTCATTTAGAATGTTGTAAACTAGAACCAGAGTGAGTATTTAGCATAAAGTAGGCTTATCCCATTTTTCTCTTTCACCTTCACAAGTTTTACTGCAATAGATAGGATGCAAGGAGAGATAGATGAAATCAAAGCATAAGAAAATAAAAACTGCATAGCTACCAAAAATAAAAACAACCAAAAACTATAACAACAACAAAAACAGAATAAACACACACAAAACAAAACAAAAAAACTAACTCACTCCTGATTAATATCTCCTAAGTAATAGCAGTCTTTTGACTTCTAGTTTTAGGTTTGAAGTCTCTCTCCTAATTAATCAATCGATTCTCTATTTCAATGCCAACAGAGGCAACAAGAGCTAATTCAACTCCCTGCACACAGGTTTTTACCAGTCAGGCTCCTGGCTCCTGGCTGGAGTCCAACTCTCAATTGCTTCCAGGCTCTCTGGCCATGGCTTATCTATAAGATGCTCAGCCCAGAATGAAGACTTTCTATGAAAGCTGAGGAGAAAGAGGAAACTCAGTTTATGGATGATTTTTCTGGCCCCGTCCATGATCTTACTGAGTCACCTGCTCCTGTCATCTCTGCAAAACATGTTCCTGGTCTGAAAACACCAACTCTAATTAGAATCCCATCATTCATGCCTCAGTCTTGAAGTCCTTTATCATCTGCATGGAGTATCATTCACTTGTGGCTTCAGTATCTGACAGTGAGTAGAGATGTACAGATAGAAATATTTTTCATCAAGAGTTATGAGATTACTTGCTCTGAGTTGAAACATTCCTATCTGTGTTTTCTAAGATTCAGATTCTTCATTAACGTACAAGATACAGTATTCTCATAAATTTACTATTTTGTAATGGCTTTGACCTCTTGCATCATTTCTATAAATAGAAAATTTTTATTGGGTTAGATGTGACTTTTTAAATTCTTTTTTTCTTGTTTTTCTTGGATATTTTATTTATTTACATGTCAGATGCCATCCACTTTCCCCATTTCCCTTTCCTAGAATCCCCCATCGCATCCCCCTCTTCCTTTTTACTTGTATAACATTTCAATTAAATGCAAGGATTAAGGTCAGTTCTAGTTTGTGGAACTAGCAATATAATAGATGCAAATAATCAAAGAAAAAGCAAGCCAATAAACACAAATAGTCAAAGAACAAGCAAGTCAATAAAAAAATATGTGAACACTCTCATGATCACTGTTTCTTAGGGCTTATCAGGCTTAACAAAATATCTGAGCCAACTTCTCTGTCCTAACACAAAGCTATTTTCATATCTGAAGCCTACTTCCTTGTTCTAGCCTAAGATTTAGATTCCTGCCTGAAATTACTTCTTTGTTCTAGCCCAAGTTTATTGATGTCCTCTCACAGATGAATGGACTTCTCTTCATGTCAGCCTAGGAAAAGCCAAACAGTAAGAAAGCATATCTATTTTCATACAAAATTTTGGCTTGTTATCTTGGTATATGAAATGCAGTTTTACCACCATTCCATTTTTCAAGTGGAATGTAGATATGAATTTCTATTTTTGTAGAGATTAATTTTTGTGAAGTCCAAGCAATCAGCAGCAGCCCTCTTATAAGTACATTTTCAATTACTTATTACAGTAAAACTCTTCTTTCTTTCCTTTATTGCCTGTATCCTTGGGAAATTCAGTTTTCCAAGTATAAGCCTCTACTGGTGTTAACAGGCAACTAGGAAAACCAAAAAAGTCTGGTGCTTATGACTACTGGCTTAAGCTACCACTGATAGTGACTGGCTGGGCTACCACTGATCGTAGCTGCCCATAAGGAAAGAAAAAGAAAGAAATCACTCTATCTATCTATCTATCTATCTATCTATCTATCTATCTATCTATCTATCTATCTATCTATCTCTGTTAATGTCTGTCTCTCTGTTTCTCTGTCTCTGTCTTTGTCTCTCTCTCACACACATATACATATACACACACTCACATACACACAGTAGATGAAGCAAAACAGGGTTCAGCAAGCAACTTCCAACAATTTTTATTTTTTAATTTTTTTTTTAGGTTTTCAAGACATGGTTTCTCTGTATAGCCCAGGCTGTCCTGGAACTCACTCAGTAGACCAGGCTGGCCTTGAACTCAAAAATCCAACAATCTCTGCATCCCAAGTGCTGGGATTAAAGGTGTGTACCACCACTGCCCAGCCCAACAATTTTATATACACACATGCATGCATATTCTCATACATATATACATTCATATATACACACATACAGGCAGACTGTAGGAGAGACATAACAACAAATAAACATCTACACGTTGAGTAGATTGAAGAAAGCAGGATCCAGCCATTTTACACATATGCATATATACATACATACATATGCAACACACATATATACCATATCATATCTCCAGATTCGGTGGATGGAGAAAAACTCCAAGAAGCTATCTCCAATTATTTTACTTTTCCTTTAGGTCTTTTATAGCTCCTAATACAAACGTCTCTGTGTAGAAATTGCCTCATTCATGAACAGGTAAAATGTTATACAAGAGAGAGTTACAACAGTGACTTAGTTGGGGTTTCCATTGCTTAAAAAGTCACCATGACCAAAACATAATATAAATTATAAATGACAACATTTATTTGGGGGTGGTTCACAGGTTCTGAGGTTTAATTCATTATCACCATGGCAGAAAGCATGGCAGTATCCATGCTGGAATGCTGCTGAAGAAGCTGATTATTTTCAATGGAAAAAGGAGAAGCCTGGCTTCCATCTACCTGAGAGGAAAGTCTCAAAGCCCAACCCGAAAGTGACATATATGCTCCAATAAGGCCACACATACTTCAACAAGGTCACACCTCTTAATAGTGTCACTCACTTCCTGGGCCAAGCATATCCAAACCATGAAACCAGTGTTGTTAAGTATAAGTTCAAAGATAATTTTTTCTATCTTTTATTTCATAAGCTCCTTAAAAGCATAAAGTGATAATTTTATCTATTTTTATTTTTTATTTTCATTTCAGGTTTCTATTGTAAGAGAAGTGGTATATTCTATTCCTGACTTAACTTTTTATATTTTTTTCTGATAAATGTTTTAAATAATCTCCTTAGATTATCAATTATTCTAGGCTTAACTTCTTAAAATTATTTGAATAAATCCAGAATTTTATAAAACCATAATTATTTCATGAAAGCTCATCTTCATTTTAATCTGCAGAAAATTTGTCCAATAGAATGGGCTAATATCCAGGTATCAAAAATAACAGAATATAGGTAAAAGTGTCTTTCTTTGCCCAATCAAACCATTTCATAAAAGTGAAAAATATAGTAATGACAAAATGAGGAGTCACATTAGCCACAAAAAACAATTCTGGGACAAAGTTTGGAACTATCCCATTCTGGGATTCAACCATCACAGCCATGCAAAATGCTGGATCATTTCCAGGAAGCATACTTTCCCAGTACAGCTCCTTTATGGTGTCTACCAGTTTATAGTCAGAAAGCCCACAGAAAGAATTAACCTGAAGTTATGATATATACACTAAGAACCCGGTGCTGTCTCACCTCACCCATGTACATGCCTGATGTCTCAGTCTTTGTGAGTTACTATATGCTTGTGTCATTTGGAATTAGATGGCCTACCTTGCTTGGTTTACTCCCTCCCTTCTATATTTTATTGTATTTCGATATTTCTACTATGTCTCTCGTGTTTCTCATTCTGAAAAAATGAAATTGATAAAGAAGTCACACTTGGCATGAGTTTCCTATGCTGAGTCATTGTCTTCATAATGTCCAGCGATGGGTCTTTATGTTTCTTCCTGTTTCCTGTGGAGCAACCTTCTTTAAAATTGGCTAGGCTAGGCATTGATCTATACATGTAGGAGAATATTATTAGATGTTCTTTTATTGGGGGGTGTATGTGTCTCTGTTTATAATTTTAGAATGGTCCTAGACCTACACTATCTAGTCTCTGGTTCTTGGTTACTAAAGTCATGTTGGATGTGAATTCTGTAATACACAGTGTGCCTTAAGTCAAAACACATATTGGTTGGTAACTCCCATGATAATACCCACAATGTTCCACCATTCCACTAGCAAATCTTACAGGTAAGACGCCATTATATATCATTGGCTTTCTTGTTTTTCCTTATATCTCTTTGGTAGTATGCAGAAAACTTTGTTGTACGAAGACACCTGTTCACATGTGTAAAGGATCTATGTGATCACCCACTCTATAGCATAATATTCAGTGCGTCATGTATACATTGCCTTCAAAAGTGGACTCTCATTTTTTATTTGTGTAGAACAAGATATATTCTTGCTAAAAGTCTAGGTGGTTTGGGAATTTCCATAGAACACTTTGGAAAAAAAACCTAAGTAAGATGTAACCCAATCCTGTTGCAAGAAACTTCAGAGGTTGAGAATACATGACCATTTCGGACTCTGTCTTCTCCTTTATATGGCTATGCCATTTGTATCACTTTCATGCATGAATATGTGTTAGGAAGCTTATACTGTATTTATTTCTACTGCTATCCCTGAAATGCTCCATAATTTTACCTGTCTCTACATATTCATTCTCTCATCTACTTCTTCCTTTTTTTTCCTTTGTCCATACAAAAATATCTATCTATTTTTCTCATTTCTAAAGGGTTATTTCTCTACCATCTAGTCCTTTTGTCTATACATATCCCTGTGGTTCAAAGTATTATATATTTATAATCATTCTGTTAATACATACTAGCCACATACAAATTCAAACATTAGTTCTCTTTCTGGATCTGAGACACATCATTGTGAACATGTTTTTTTCTAGTTCCATCTATTTACATGAGAATTTCATAATCTCATTTTTAACAACTTACTAATATGATGTTGGCCAAATTTATTTATCCTGTCTTCTATTCAGAAACATCTAAGTTGACTTAAATTTTTTAATCTTATGAATAGTGCAGAAATGACTATAAATTATCAACTGACTATGTATTAGGATGAAACTTCCTTTGGCTAAGCCATCAATAGTGGTATAGGTGGATCTTGAGGTAGACCAATTTTCATTTTCCTGACTAAAAACAAATAAAAAATAAACAAGAAAAAAATCATCATAAAACACAAGAAAAAACGACAACAAGAAAAACCAACTGATTTATAGTTGCTTTACCTGATTGCCTTCTCATCTTCAATGGATGAGTGGTTTCCTCTTACTCCCCATTTTCACTAGTATGAGCTGTCACTAGTGATGCTTATCTTAGCCATAATGACATGTGTAAGATGAAATCACAAAGTTTTTTTTGATCTGTATTTACAATATGTCTAAGGGTTTTGAACATTTCTTTACATATTTCTCAGCTATTTGATGTACTTATGCTGATAATTCTATTGATAATTCTATTCATATATGTTTCCTGTCATTAAATTATGTTATGTCTGTTCTTGGTGTTTAGTTTTACTTTGGTTCTTCATATATTCTGTTTATGTGTCTTCTATTGGACATATAAATGATAAACATCTTCACACATCTGTTGTGTGTCACTTTCTCTGAATTAAAGTGATCTTTGGTGTTCAGAAATTTTTGTTTTCATGAGGTCCCATTAATTAATTGTTGATCTTAATGTCTGTGTTAATGCTGTTTTCTCTAGAAAGTCTTTTCCTGAGTCATTGTGTTAAAGGTTACTCTTCACATTATCTTTTAACAGGTTCACTCTATTTGTCTTTATTTTTGAGGTCTTTGATATATTTGGAGTTCCATTTTGTGCATGGTCATGAGTAAGAATGTATTTAGGTATTATTTATCTGCAACAATTAAGTTCAACAATGTTTTTTTTATTTTAAAAGATGGTATATATATATATTATATATATATTTACTTCAGTAACCAAATGACTATTGTTGTCTGGATTTCTCTGAGTTTTCAGAGAGATTTCATTGATCAGTGTGTCTGTTCTGATTATTTACTATTTGTGTGAAGGAACCCATCCCACATTTTTCAGCCTTCATGCTGGGGAAATGCACATGGGTACTTTAAAAGGAAAGCTGTCCAGTCAGTGTTAGCAAACCTGTAAATAACTGTAATCCACATGGCCTGTGCTGGAGTTTCTGCCTACAGGTCTTGGCCACACCTTTCTGTCACAACATCCATTTATGAAAGGCTATAACTGTTAAGGTGAAATTGACCCTTTAGCCCCTACATTGCTTTTGGTCATAATGCATCTTACAAACATAGAGAGCAGAATAATGGAGACAAAGCATAGAATGTAATCTTATTGTGGTATCATTTAATGTTAATGAAAGAATATCACTTTAGGTAAATTTTGTTATTGGAAGAACTTATTCTGATAAAAGAGAGAACAAAGGTTACTAAGAAGTCTAATACATGAATATATCAGGACTAGATACTGATTATCCTGTTTCTACACACATCACTTTCATAAATTAGACAGAAGGACTTAAAAAGTGCCCTGTAAGACTGTTTCTCAGAGGCTGAATGTCCTGCAGAAGTCCCCCCCCCCGACACACACACAAAGTAAAAAGTTTGTAGCAGTAGTTAGTTAATCTGATTTACTCATCCAAGTGTTTTGGTTTCATGAATGAAACACACACACATGCTTATTTTTAATAAGCTTAAATAGTTCAATGACTGGCCCACTCCTGAACCTCCATGTTGCTAACACTCTCCCCTATGATATTCCTGGGTAATATCTATTAAATCTATATTTTATCTTTGCTGTCCTGGACCCTGCTGAACAGCTCTCTAGGGTGGCTTTTTTCTTACACCTACATTTTGGCCATCTGACCCTCCTGTACCTTTCCTGTGTTGTACATCTCTTATGCCCTTGTCATGGAGAAACCCTCTTCCTTTTAGCTCTGATTTCTTGCCCAGAATCCAAAATCCTGCCTCAATCTACCTGACTAATTAGAACAAACTGGGGGCAGGACCATCAGCTCAGACAGATGTGTAGGTTCCTGTTTGATTTCAGGATCAGATCAATACCAATAGCATTAGAACCAATCTTCTATATCTTACCCCTTCACCCATTAAAAAGTTCTCTTCTCTCTAATATTCTTTGACTATAGTTATAGCAGTTGTAGAAATTAAAGGGTATGCTATAAACCAATAATGGCTTTTCCATCAATGTTGTCAATATAGATACATTGTTGTAGTATCTATTCTAAATTTCAGTATTTACAATACTATATATGGATTAGATTCTGATTTTAACTTGCATTACCATCTGAAAACCATCCTTTCAAATCTACATCATCTTTTTCAATGCTAAACAACTTAAGTTTGATTCCGAGACTATAATTATTTTTCAACTCAATCAATGATCTGAGAACACAGTATTATCTGAATATGTAGGAAGCACAAGTACCACCCAGGAAGTCACTCCCGGCCCTGGAACACTGGTTCCTTCCAGTCTGGGTGAGAGCACTGAGCAGATCTTGGGTGTCAGCTCTGCCCCCAATCTCTAAGAACTCAGAGGAAGCGGGGATCCCAGGCGCTCTAACTCAGGCAGTATCTTAGGCAAGCTGAGCATACCTGCTCAAACCTCTGATGTCCTGGAATTCCAGCCGGATGCAGTGAAGACACAGTGTCAGAGGCTTATAAATTTATTCTTCCCCCAACCCCTCTTCTAATATCTCAACACCCATAATCAGCTTGAAGAAGTTAATGAAGAGTTGGCGCCCCTATTCTTTGGGCTTGGGGACTGAGGTGGTTAATATTGGGCTGTCTTTCTAGAGAAAAGTAATGATTTTGGTGGATCAGGGAGGATTAGCTAGGATTTATTGCATAGCCATAACTTACTGGTAGAAATATGTATAATTGTTATTAAGATGAAGCTATAATTTCTTAAGTTGTATATAATTTACTTTGATTTCAAATTTAAGGTTTTTATTGGTACAAGCTTCTTATTAATATAAAAGTGAGTTGAATATTGTTACTATCATAGGCATTGCACCTGTATAACACATTTAGAAATACAAGGCTTAGACCCAGTCCTTCTTTAACTTTTTTAACTTATCTGAGATGGTTAGACTGTGAGTTAAGGGCCTATAGCAAATACATGGCTTTGGGTTTATTGTTAGGGAGTTTTCTATATTTTCTTTAGAAATAGCTGAGAGGAGTTAACAGACAACAGTCCAGATAGCCTTACATGGATAGTTGGTTTTCAAAACATCAGAAGTCCACAGAATCGACGTGAAAAACATTTCTGTATTAATGTTCATTTTGATTAGAGACCTGTCTGCTCCTGACAGCTTCCTGTCTTGGATTCTAAGAAGAAATTGAGCATCTTTGGAGTTACTCCAATTGTGGTGAGACAGCCACTAGGCAAGAATTGCCTCTTTCTATCTACAGACAAAATACTGTCCAGAAAAGCACACACTTGCAGAATAGTTGACTGATTATATCTGCCACGACAGAGTAATCAGCCCTTAATAATTCTGCATCACTAGGTCTGTCAGATGATCCTGGGCCAAAAGGCTGAATGAAGATCAGATGCTCCAACATTCTGTAGTATAGGGACTGTCCAGGTGGGTGTTTATCTGTCTCTACAAATTGGCTATGTTTTAGAAGCTATGCTTTGTGCTTTCCATAATCTCAGTTAACTCAGTCATTCTGGGTTTCTGATGGGGTTGAAAATTTATAGTCCCATAGCCAATTCTTGCTATTTACTTTCAGAGAAAAGATGTGAGAGGATAGTTTTCAGCTGACATTCATTCTAAAGCCAAGAAAAAAAGCCAGGTTAAAAACTAAGTCTTTTATTTAGGAAAGATGTCAGAGGTTCTGCTTAGTCAACAAAATGATGGACTGGGTATTGGGTCTATCTTGCACCTTACTGACATAAATTAGTATTGTTATGCTCTAACTGTATTTTGAGAGAAAAGTTTTATTTTAACAGGAAGTGTGATATGTAGGAAGAGCTAAGGTGGGAGGAGTACAGAGAGGAGGAGAAGGAAAGAAGGAGCTAGGTGATGAGAGAGAAAGAGAGAGGGGGGCCAGACATGGAGGCGGATGCTCATATGTCTCTGCCAGTCAAAGATAGTTGATATATCTTGATTGGGTGTTAGGTTACACTTCTGATTGATATTGAGCATTACCAAACTTATAAAGCCTTTGGTTGACATAAAAAAAATTGTATAAAAGCAAAAAGGAGAAGGGGGTATGGGATAGGGGTTTTCTAGGGAGGGGAAATGAGGAAAGGGGATGGCATCGGAAATGTAAATAAAGTATCCAATAAAAAAAGCACAAGTACCTAGCTTCCAAAATTATACAATTTGGAGAGACATATGACAGCCTGGTCAATCCCTCACTAAAAGCACTGATATTAAATCAGAATCTAATATAATCATGAGTTTACTATCTGGACCTCAAATTGTGTTAACTAATTATCCTAAACAGTTTGTAATAGCAGCTGTAGAATAGCTGGGGTTCAAGCCTTGTACTGTTAAAAATGTTGCATATTCACAATGCGTGTCTAAGAGTAACTATTAATTTCAAATTTTTGTCAATATACAAGTAAATATAAAAACTAAAATATACAAATTAAAATTTAAATCTATATCAACATAAATTCTGTTTGGATGTTAGAAATTATAACTTCTATTTTGTCTCAATTGTAAAGATTTGCATCAAGGTATGATTATGGATATACAATGCTTTGTTCAAGAGTCACTTTAGTAATATCTTCTGTTTATTTCTTCCCTGTTAAAAACTAAAACCATTTCTAAATTATCCCTTAAAATAACAACCTATCTATAAATTATAAATTATAACCAGACAACCAAGCCCAAGGAATTGGGATGATACTCTCCACAACTTCTTGCTGAATAGGGGTGAAGAAAATTTTAAAGTCGTGGGAATGGGTAGAAAGATTATAAAATTTTGTTAGACTTAAGGATTCTAGCTTTAGTATCAGCTATCCAGTCTCTGTATGCTTAGAAGGCTCAGGACTTGACTGAAATTTTGACTGGATCTGTCTGAAAGACTGAATGAAGTGAGGTCACATAGAATCACTAGCTATTCCTGAATCTGTATTACAAGCAATTATTGGAAACAGCTTCTGGTACAGCCAGCTGGAACAGCAGGCCTTATCAGCCTCCTTGCAGTTGAATCTTGTCAGAGGTTTATATTCTATGATATATATGAAATCTCACAACAAATATTTTGGTACTATAAAGATATTCATATGAATTGTGCATGATGCACATATTAGTTAAGAATGAATTTTTGCTCTTTGCTTTAGCTGGTGAAAGGCAAATGTGGTTTTCATGAGTTAACTTAATCAATAGCCAATTATAATAAATAATTCATGTCATGTGAAGGATGGCCTGAAGAATTTTAAAGATTCCATAACCAACAAAATTTATTTTTTAACATTAGCTGAAATTTGGGCTTCAAATATTTTTATGTCAAAGCCAGTTACTGAGCTATTCCTGTAGGGTTAGTGGTGTCCAATGTCTGCTCTGGCACAGGGCTCAGGCAGCTTGGTGAAGCAGGATGACTTAGTTTTTACTGAGCATACCTGACACCATCTTTATGCATATGTTGGTCTGTGGGGAGCACTCCAGTGGTTGGAGAAGCACATTCTGAGGTCATAGTGACAGCCAGAGCTGAGTTGGTGGTCTCTAGGCCTGCAGGGAGGACAGGGCCATTTGGTCCTCAGGCTCTTGGGAACCCATGCACCACTGGGAGCCATGGAATAGCTGGGAATGGAGTAGGGGCCAATGGACTGCATCTAGCCCTTTCTGAGGGGGAAAAGAGGGGCTCCGGCTGGATCCTGGGGGTTTAGTCCTTGGCTTATTTCTGGGCGGCTGGCTTGCCTTGGTGGTTGTGACTGGGAGCAGAGAGGCCTTGTACTGGAAATTAGAAGCAGCTCTATAGGCAAAGTCCTTCTCTATGGCTCCCCAATGAAGATTCCAGTGAAAAGAGACAGTCCATGTTTTATAGGCATTTATTGTCATGGTGGAAAGGGGATGTGAACAACCTTATACCTCTTCTCAGTGTGGGCCTGAGGTTAAATACCTTTTGCATGGAGGAGTGTTTGGGAATGAAAGCTTAATTAGCTAAGCCCTGAAGGCTTTTAGGTGCCTCATTAAAATGGAGCTGTCTTGACTCTTGTCAGGATCCTAGTGTCTGGGAACCAGACAAAATGTCTTCTGTCCCTTTAGGGTCACTGGGGTTTCTAATTTTAGTTCAACCAGGAACCAGTCTGCCTTTCATAGTCCTACAACTCCCATATGTAGGAATCATCAAATCAAGTTAACTGTCCTGTTTGATGTTTTCAAATTTTTCTTTTCTGTAGTCTCTATTTTCTACCTTTGTCTCCGTTCCCTTACAAGCAGCCTGTCTGTTTCAATAGCAGCCCTTATGATCATTTCCAAGTTCAAAGTCTCTGAGACAAATAGAGGCCTTTGACAAGAATCTCACATAAATGCCCACTAGTGGCTGTCTTCCTTTATTCTAGTTCTGAAGCTTGCACAACTTGGAGAGGAACCATGTGGAGGTAGAACTCAGATTCTCTGAGAAATCAGTTCTCCCTACCTCCTAATCTTACATCACAACACCTGAGTATTTCATTCATGAATCTTCAATTAATTTTAGAAAGTGAATTCTTGCCCCATGTTGGAAAACCATGCCGTTTGTAGTGGTAATTAATTAATCTGCGCTAAATTCCTATTGGGTAAGAACACCTCCTCTACAAACTCCCAAGTGCTTCTGATTCATGAATGAAAGACACACACATGCTAGCTTATTTTCAATATGCCTAAACTAGCTAAAGGTACTTCTCAACATACATGTGGCTAACTCATTCCCATCTGATATTTCTGACTTAATACTTACTAAATCTATATTTTATCTTTATTGCTCTAGACCCTGCTGGGAAGCCTCCTAGGACTGCTTTCCTATTGCAACTATATTTTGTATCTCTCTCTGTCCTGTACATTTCCTGTATAGTCCATCTCTTATGCTCTTGACATGGGGAAGTGCTTTTCAACTTTTCTTTGCATTGATAGATGAATTAATTGATTTTGTTTAAAGCAACTATATCAAATAAGTACTGCTCATATGAATGTGGGTAAGGCATTATTCACTGGTAAGTTCTCTGTCCTGTAAAAATGAAGGCAGACGCCCACAAATGGGCCTCCTACTCTCCAGCATCTATATAATATAGAGTTCTATATTTCTTAATTTTTAAAACTCAGTTAATTTTGTAAAATATTTGTGCATTTTTCCCTGTGAGTTCACTGTGTAATAACACATTCAAGTCCAGAAGCAATATTTGATATTTCTCCTCCATATTTCCTATCTCTAATATCCTCCACCTGTTCTTGTTCCTACTACCTTTTTATTGTTTTTCCAGAGGCATAGGTAGGTAGATGAAGTAAAAAATAATCTTGGTGGCATGGGAAATTCTTATAGATGTAATATATTTCTAGGAGAAATAAAAAGAAGACCAGAAATCTAAACAAAAACATTACAAAAAAAATAGGAGCTCCTAGGGAACTCATGAAGTGCGTAATCCAAAGTTCCACTGAAAAAAACATCTACTTGGGACAATTCCATTCCTGACTAATATTTTAATAACCCATTAATTTGTCTCTCTGTGATGCTCAACCTTTTGTCATTTTCAGAAAACATTTTCAGTGATTATCAGAAGGGAAAGCTCACACCCTGTGCCCATGAGCTCTGAATATTAAGTGTAACCAATTAAACCAAGCTGTCTAGCCAAGGGGAAATACTCAGATTTCTGTGTTTCTTCAGTCTGAATTTGCCTGGAAGTTTTGTGATAAACTAAAACTAAATAATCTAAAGTGTGCTTAAATAAAGTTTAGAAGAGCCTGTAGTTGAATAGTTGGTAGCTTAGTGGGTTGGAAGATTCTGATTTTGTGTAGGAAAACTTTGTAGTGGTATGAGAAATATAAGGATGCTTATGCCTTTGTTCATAAGTGACAAAGCTCTAAGATACCAGACCTTTGCTTTCATAGAGATCTCAGGAAGCTGCCAAGATCTGTACAGGAGAAGCTAAAAACTGTGATAGTACTGCAATGGACCAAAATCTATGACAAATTTGCTTTTTTATGCAAGGCCAAATGTAGGGCGGTGGGCTGTGAGAAGCAGCTGGGTGCTTGGTTGAGAATGAGCTTGGAACCCCAGACCATTATTGGATGGCAGGAAGGAGTTCCCTCTGCTCCCAAGCCCTGGTTCTTTTCACTTAGCTTCAGTCCTCCAACAACCCCTCCCACAGAGAAATTTAATGACCATCAGTCACTAGGAGTAGTCCCTCATGCTCTCCCATATGCAGATGAGGTATCTCCAAGCTCTCAGGTCAAGCCAATAGGCATTATCTGCTGCCAGATAATAACCCACCCCACCCCAAATAACCCACCCCAAAACTGTATATAAGGGCTCTATTTAGGGGAAGTAAAGTGCTCAAGAATCATCCTGGTGTCTGAGAGTTTCTCTCACAAGAGCTGTAACACTTGGAGAGAGATCTGCTCTTCTGGAACCTGCCTGAGACACCAAGATGCCTTCTAGCCTGCTTCTTTTTTTATTGGATTTATTATTTACACTTCAGATGCCATCCCCTTTCCCCATCCCCCCCTTAGAAAACCCCTATCCCATGCCCCCTTTTCATTTTTGCATTTATACACTTTTTAAAAAATGTTAATCAAAGGCTTTATAAGTTTGGTAATGCTCAATCAGAGGTGTAACCCACTACCAACCGGCTTCTTATCAGCTCAGCCCAGACATGGACAGGCTCTGCATGGAGAGATAGGTGCAGTACCTGGGAGATACCTGACAGAGACAGCAGAGGTGAGCGGGCAGAGGCAGCAGCGGGGTCAGGTTATCTATCTCCTCTCCTGCTCTCACTCTGTGTTCTTTGGCCTTCACCTCCCACATCAGGCCAGGCCAAGACCTACAGACAGTGGAGACACAGACAGGAGGCAGTGCAGAGACAGTAGCAAGCCCTCTCTGCTCTCACCCTGTCCCCAGTTGGGAGATTGTTGTGGAACAACCTCCAGAACAAGGGACCAACAGCCAAGGAGATTATATTTCAGGAAAAATTCTAGCCTTCAATATACTTTTCCTGTTGATATTAAATTTATAACACTCATTAGGGATTGACTGGCCCCTTTGAGCAGATTTCTGCAGACTTATGGAGATGTACTATATTTAATGATGGTATATATACAAATAAACAATTATTGTAAAGAATTCTAGATTTGATTCAAATAATTTTAGAAAGAAAGATTTTAAAGAAATAGTCTCAGTTGCTAGAAATATGTAATAATTTAGATTCAAGTATAGAATATAACTACTCCTCAAAATAATAAGCAAATGCTACATAGTGTGGGAAGCCATGGCAAGGCCTTACTCTTGGCACACACTCACCCTTGGCTTTCCTATCTACTATTCTTCTTTCTGCTTACCTTCCATGATTCACTTGTCAGTTCTCAGAACTTCAAACAAGGCCTCATAGCAACCCACCTTAGTAACCCCTCTTCCTGATCTCTAGATTTAGCCAATATCCTGCTACATAGATGTTTTTAGAACCCCTGGTAACAGAAAGGATTTGTGAAAGTAACTTAGTTAGACCCTCCAGCTGCAGCTAGCTTCCTCCACCTGCAAAGCCGCCTTTCCTTTCCTACCCCTCCCAATATACTGTTTTTAGAGTATATAACCTGTGTGAACAATAAAAATTTTGCCAGCTTGATCAGACTTCTTGACTTGCTGTGCCTCCTTATTTTCTCATGCATCTCAGTCCTCTCCACAGGGTCTACGGGTCTCACTTGATTGTCCAGCTGGCCTGGACAACATAGTAAGAAATACAGTGAGCTTTCATAATTACACTAAAAATGGAATTAGCCTTGGGCTATTTTGTGTTATAAAAAAAACATATAGATCCAAAGATAAAGTCACAGGCTTACACTATGATAAGGCAAGGCCATGTTAAAACTGTTGCTTTGAATGTATAATGAGTATGTTCTGCCTTTATCTTAATATCAACATCCTTCTCTAACTCCTATTCTATGTAATATTTCATCTCTGATGAAATTTTCTAAAGAGCTTTTTTTTGTATTAAAAAAGACCAGAGAATAGAAATAAAGATGGGGGCTGAATGGTTTGGCTTGGGGAGCTTTGCTCTGTCCATGCATCTATTCATCCATCCATGCAAATGTGTTTCTCTGTTTGTCTGTATGTATGTGGGTAAAAATATATGTATATGTGTAAGTTTGAATGAATACTTGTGACAGATTAAATGTTTGAATGTGCATGTGTCTGTGCATAGTTGCCTGTATTAAGCATCTTAATTCTTTTCATTTCCTTCCTTTTTGGATCACAAAGATTTACCCATTTTAGCCAGAGAGGCTTCTGGCTGATTTTCGAGAGAAAGGAGCATCAGCCATAAATCCTTTCACTTAATTCCCTGATACTAAAACAGTATGTGTTAATTGCAAGATATTAGTGCTTATTAAAGCACAAGAAAAAAAGAGTGAAGATAGAGTTAAATTTTGAGTCTATAATGAGGCATAGAACAGTTAAGAAGAGTTAAGTTCTTACTAGAGATCAGTATGAAAGAGTTAAGTTTCCCTAGTGCTTATTTAAAAATAAAAAAGTAAATAAATGACAAAGAGTTATGTTTAATAAGGCACAGTGTTAAAGAGAAAAGAAGCCAGGATTTTTTTAACCATAGAATTAACAGGACAGTTTTTAGAAATTTTAGAAGTTATCACCAAGCATTCAATATAGTTTCACAGCTAGAAGGCCAGAAACCATTAGTCTTTAAATTACACCTGGAGCCCATGAGTCTTTGAAGCAAAGTCAGATGATGTGTCCTACTTCAATCCCATTCCAAGCTGGCCAGACTTCTAGCAGAAAGAGAGGCATGACCATTCTTATTCAACACATCATCACATTGATGAAGCAAAATTGAGCATTTCTGCCTTTTCTCCCTATGGTCACTGTATGGAATTCAAAATATGACTTCTGAGAAAGAAAAATTATGCAGCAGGTACAGTACATGAAGTGCTTTACTGTCTTACAGATGACCCTCCTAGAAGCCTGTTCTGTAGATGTGTACCTTCTCCGTTATAGATTATTTCCTTCTCCAGTGTATGTGGAAATAATTCTACTAGCCTTGTGAAAGACATTAGGTAAGAGAATCCCATTGTGATGTTGGGAAAAAAGAAGAAAATGGTAATAAAAATAACTACAAAGACAAAAATGTGACTCAGATGTGCAAAGATACACTAGATGTATTAAACCCTGGGTTTTCACTGCAGCACTAGAAAATAAGTTTACTTTGACTAAAGAAGGCTTTATGATTTTCAAGCATCATGTCCCTATTTCTAATACAGAAAAAGCTTGGAAACATGTTTTAATCTTCAGTTGTCCATGGCCATTTGTTAGACAAGTTGTTGCCAGGAACAACTAGAGGAAAGAAAGAATTGCTGTCCTTCCATGGAATGTTAGAAACATTGGTCCCAGGGAGAGGATCTTAATGTATGCTCTGTCTGACAAACCAAATCACTCTACTCTTTGTAACATTTAAATGAAAGAAATAATTTTTTTTCTCCATGATGCTTGCATTTTTTGCTTCTGAACATATGCTAGGATTTGACACTTTTGTTTCTGTTTTCCAGTTAATTTTACACAAACATCTGGACACTACACTATCAATAGAATCTAGATAATGAGGTAAATTATGAAACCATTCCTTATATAGTTGCTTACAGCTTATAAATTTTAACAAAAAGTGTATCAATGCAATGAATTTCTTAAGAAAGATAATTGTATTGTGACTCTTACAAAAGGCATATATAATTGAGAATTATTTAACATTACTGGAAATGGAATTAAGGAATTATTTTCAGAATATCTTCTACAAACAACATAGAGCATTCCAAGTAGGTACAATCACTCCATATTGCATGATATGGAGAATAAGTGAAATTTAAACAGTGTGGCTCAGAAGTCAGATTACTCTGTTCTGAGCATCTGGGACAATTCTTGCTTCCCATTGTGTTTGTTAGGCACTATCCCTTAATATCATACTTTTCTGATTATCTATTTCAAGGGCTATGCTAGATAAAATAAATCACTCTTATCTTAATGGTAAATATTATTTTTGGAAATGTCTACATGTCATAACATGAATTGCTCTATCCTTATGATCCTTGTGACCATAATAATTTTCCCTCAAGTAGACCCCCATCACATTATAGTTATAGGTCTCTTCTTGTTGACATTTCACCATCTCTGGGATTGATTTCTGTGTCCTTGAGGCTTGACCTAATCTTAGACACTTGGCTTATGGCTGTGTAGTAAAATATAATATAAAAATTAAATAATAAAAAACAATTTAATTTGAAAACTGATAGCACTGGGCAAACTGTAGTGGTCTGAATGTTACTGACACTATTCAAAAGAAGCAATCCTGTACTAGAAGAAAATTCTTACTGTAAGCTGTGGCTGATAATGCTAGTTGTCACCCCGTGACTTCTGCAAACACTGTCTTGCACAGGATTATGCTTTCAGCATTACAATTGACATGTTGGAGTGATTAGCTATGGCTGCTAGTGAAAATCATCCCAGCTTGGCTTGATGACTTTCTTCAGGTTTATATAGAAAAGTAAGCAGAATCAAGATATTCTTCCCTGAGTATCCAGCCTCTTCCTCTCTGCATTGATAAGCAACTCTGTCCAAGGTAACATTGCCTCTTAGAAGTGTAGCATTCATATGTCTTAGTAGTATGATGGAGAAAGGCTTCATATATGTGGCTATGGAAAACATGTTCATTCCTCTTTGAAAAAAAACCTTCTGGTACAGTGTTGCGGCCCAGGCTGCCTCATGTTGCGTACCAAAAATGTTGCAGCCTGAGCTGCCCCACTCTTGGGGGCTAAAATGTCACGGACCGCTCTGTCAGTGTTGGAACCCGCACTGCCAAAATTCTTGGGGGTTAAACTGTTTACAGCCCACACTGCCCCAAGTTGCTCCAGTCTGCAGGTCAGGGTTCAGCAAGAGAGAGAGTGAGGATGGACTCAAAGAATGGAGACCAGACAGAGTGTGATTCAATCCTGTTTATTCTTCAGTCTCTCTTCCTAGTCCAAATCCCAAGTCTTGAGTTCCTAGTCCCTAGTACCTAGTCCCTAGTACCTCCAAGTTCCAAGTGGCTAATACTTCTTCCTCTGAGTTCTCTAGTCCAAGTGTCTTCTTCCTCAATGCCTAATTCCTACTCTAAGTTGTACTCCAAGATGTACTCTCTAACCTAATTCCTAGTTCCAAGTTGTACTGAACTCTTCTGTCTGCCTCTTGCCTTTTACATGTCTCACTTCTAAGCCATGCCTCTAAGTCATGCCTTTAAGTCATGCCATTAGGCCTTGTCTCTAAATCTGATCTCTAAGTCACGCCCTTAAGTCTAGGCTCTAAATCACAACTTTAAGTCTCACACACCCAAGGGAAGATCCTGGGTATCTAAAGCAAGATGTTATCAGAGTGTGCTCAGCTGTTGTAGGCTGATGTAATCAAGTCTCTTGCCAGGGTATATGGCTCAAGATGGCTGCAAGGATGATAGCCACCTTCTGTTGGCTCCCCAAAATACAGCCTTTTATAGCAGCTTCCACATTCCAGGAACTATCCCATCAATCATGATTTGCAAATAACCACACAGACTTCATTTGATTTTCAGAGTAATATCTACATATCAGTGAGTACATACCAGTCATGTCCTTTTTGGTCTGGGCTACCTTGATTATATTTTCTATTTTAATTTATTTGACTGTAAATTTAATGGGGTTCAAGTTTTTAATAGCTGAATTGTATTTTGTTATGTAAATGAACCACATTTTCTGTATCCATTCTTCAGTTGAGGAACATTTGGGTTGTGTTCCGCGCCTCTTTTCGAGTCCCCTTTGCCCGTGAAAGAGACACGTGAGGCAGTGTTTGGGTAGTTACTACAGTGAGGCTTTATTCTTGTATCAGCTGAAGCGGAAGACACCAAGCCCAGAAAAGGCACTGCTTATATACACCCTAGAGTGGCGTGTTCACTTCTGATTGGCTGTTCACTCATCACCCCATTTTATGCCCTGGGATGGGCAGTGGCTTGGCGTGCTTTTGCCTCTTGCACCTGCACAGTTTAGTTGTTTACTTGTGGGAGCACTGGATGCCCGCACCATCTTGTAATGGTGAATGTTGTCACGCTCACCGCGGCTCCTAACATCTCCCCCTATCAATTTTATTAAGATGGAACAGCCTTTTGCCTATCAAGCACGGCACCAACTCAGTGAGGGAAAGCAGAGGCCTGATCCCCTGTGCAAAATGAGATATTGTAATGGGTTTCTTCTCTTGTCGTCTTGCAATGAGTAATACTTCCCATACCCATCTCAATGCCTTTTGTCGGGAAAGGGAGCCTCCGCTCTGGAGTGCCCAGCGGCCGTCTGTGCACGGAGAGGAGGTTTTGGCATCAAACCTTTGTGCAATCAGGCATACTTTCAGGAAATCTATCCACACTCGTGGAACATTCCTTGTCGAGTACCCACTCACAAACACCTCTAAATATTCAGGTACCACAGTTATTCAGGCAAGGGCTGGCTAGACTTAGACCTTTCATCGACCCAGTGCAATGGGCTGAACCCTTGGGGTGCATCGACTGAGGGTCTCAGTCATCAGTTACTTTCTTAGCATAGATAGCCAAATTTCAGGGGAAGATCCTTGCTCCAGGCTATGAGTGCTTGGGCGATAGCGACCTTGTCAAGTTTTTGTTGGGCTCTGAGCTTGCAGACCAAGCATAACATGAACACTAATACACAACATAGGGCTGCACCAAACAGGCCTATCCCCACCCTTTAAGAAAGAAAGAAAAGGCAGATGTAAGCCAAGAAGTAAAATCACCAGGGGTAACAGGGTCCACTCGTGTTCCATCAAGGCTCAAGATCCGGATCTGCAATTGCTGCTGCATCTGGTCCAGCTCCCCAGTCCAATTCCCTTGTAAATAAGCAGAAAAATTATGGCTTTGAATAAATGTATCTTTCATAAATCTCAGAGGTGTAATACATAGATGTGGGTTTGCTGACATGCAGCTCATCTGAACCACATCTGTGAGTTGTTCCACATGGGCTTGGAGCAAATCAGCTCTCTGATTGACCAACAGAATGCCTGATGCCAAGTGTGCATCCACTTTCTGTAGAGTGGTCAAAGCCTCAGAAGTCTTTTCTGAAATTTGATTAACAACAGTAGCTGCTGTAACTTGATTAGCCATGGCTATGCTGGCTGTCACAGCTGCAGCTGCAGAGATGGTAATAGCAATTATAATGGCTGCAGTAATGCCAAAGTCTCTTTTATGTCTTATTAATGATGTAATAGGGAAAGTTTCAGGATCGGCTTCTACTGGGATGGGCACAAAGGTAGGCACGTGTACAACCAAGGCTAGGTCTAGTGATCCATTCCAGCATTGTGCTAAAAAGCATGTAACATTCTTACAATCCAAGATATCAGATTTATTTTGAAAGTTGGATAACATAAAGAAAAATGGGGGGTCCATACACACCGACACCGGTTGTGCAGATGCATTCCTAAACACCTTATTAATTTTAATGTTATCCAAATGGCTAGAGATATTAGATCATGTAGCTGAAACATTTTGTACCTCATGAAATATACCATTCAACAAGGCAAAGGCAGATACACTGGCACTAGCTCCAGCCTCATTACTCAACACCCAATGATAATAGGGCCAAATATTTTCTATGCCAGTGCTCTTACCTGTATTATTCAGCTGTAGCTGTCTCCGATCTCCTGGGCTGAGAAATGAATTAGAGATGCTGCCAGGGGCATAGGCCGGAGGCAAGGGCGGGGCTGAGGGACTCAAGGTCTTTCTTAGTCTTATCTCAGGATGGTTATTTTTTGCATAGGCGGCTGCCTCCTGCTCTAGGCTCTCTTCCTCTCCTTGCGTGAGGTCTTCCTCGGAGCTGCTAAGGTCTATGGCGGCAAGTTCCTTAATGGGGTAAAGGGGGGTCCTTTTGACCTCCACTCTCTCTTCACCAGCCGGTGAAGGGTCCTTAACCTTAACAGGCCCTGCAGTGGCCCCTGTTCCTTTTGAGTACTCTTTTCTTTGACCAGGCTCCTTGGCCTGTCTCTGTTGCCCAGGCTTTTTTGCCTGTTTCTCCTTTCCAGGCTCCTTGGCCTTGTCTTTTTCCCCAGGCTCCTTGGCCTGATGCCGGCTAACACGCTCTGTTTCTGATACCCTGGAGTGGACCTCTCCTGAAACCTCTTGACTTGCCCTAATAGCTGTGCTGCAAGCTGGATCTTCACAACACAAATAAGCTAAAAGCAAAAACAACACAAGCAAGAGGCCAACTAGCTCAGTGGAGGCAATGAGTGAAAATCCGCTCGCAACCAAGGCTTTCACCCCAAACATACCTCTCAGAGACATACCTCAATCCTGTAGTCTTTTAACCCGCCCCAAATCTCAGGGGTTCTCTGCGGCACCTTGAAATTCCTGGGTTTCGACACCAGATTGTTCCACACCCCTTTTCGAGTCCCCTTTGCCCGTGAAAGAGACATGTGAGGCAATGTTTGGGTAGTTACTACAACGAGGCTTTATTCTTGTATCAGCTGAAGCGGAAGACACCAAGCCCAGAAAAGGCACTGCTTATATGCGCCCTAGAGTGGTGTGTTCACTTCTGATTGGCTGTTCACTCATCACCCCATATTACGCCCCGGGATGGGCAGTGGCTTGGCGTGCTTTTGCCTCTTGCACCTGCACAGTTTAGTTGTTTACTTGTAGGAGCACTGGACGCCCGCGCCATCTTGTAAGGGAGAATGCTGTCAAGCTCACCTCGGCTCCTAACAGGGTTGCATACAGTTTCTGAATATTATGAATAAGGCTGCTGTGAACATAGAGGAGCACATGTCTTTGTGGTATGGTAGACTGTCTTTTGGGTATATTCCCAGGAGAGGTATAGGTAGGTCTTCATGTAAAAGTATTTCCAATTTTCTGAGGAACCAGCAGATTGATTCCAGAGGGGTTGTATCAGATTGCAATACCACGGGCAATGGAAGAATGTACCCACTGCTCTGCAAACTTGCCAACATGTGCTAATACTCAAGATTTAGGTCTTGGCCATTCTGATTGGTGTCAGGTAGAAACTCAGGGTTATTTAATTTGCATTTCCATGATGACTAAAAAACGTTGATCATTTCTTTAAGTTCTTGTTGACCCTTTTAGATCCCTCTGTTGTGAATTATCTATTTAGTTCTGTAACAATTTTTAATTGGGTAATATGGTGTTTTGGAGTCTATCCTCTTGGATTATTTTTATATTTTGGATATTAGTACTTTGTCAGATGTTGGGTAGTTAAAATTTTTTTTCTCATTGTTTTGGCTGCCTTTTTCTTTTATTTAGAATCTCCGCTGTCTTACAGAAGCTTTCAGTTTTATGAGGTCATAATTATAAACTATCAGTTTTAAAGCCTGAGCTACTTGTGTTCTCTCCAGGAAAATTGCTCTTGTACCAATATGTTAAAGGATATTTCTCACTTTCTCTTCTAATATATACAGTGTTCCTGTTGCCAGGTAAATGATTTTATTTTGAAGTCCTTGATCCACTTGGACTTGAGCTTTGTGAAAGTTAATAAATATGGATCTCATTATATTCTTCTACACGCAGACTCAAAAAGACTTACATGATATGTTCTCACTCATAAGTGGATATTGGCCAAAAAAGTACAGAAAGCACATTATATACTTCAGTGTTAAAGATAAAGAGTGAGGGATTATATTCTATGGAGGAGTGTTGAGGTGTGGGGGAACATGGTATTTCAGTGGGCCTATGCTGGGGCATCACTTCCCCCTAAGAGAACAGCCACAAGATAGTATAATATAAAATGGAGTTTATTCAGGGAACAGGGAGGGGTGTGAAGAGGGTAGTAGAAGCAAAGAAAGGGAGAGAGAGAGAGAGAGAGAGAGAGAGAGAGAGAGAGAGAGAAGAGAAGAGGAGAGGAGAGAAGAGAAGAGAAGAGAAGTAGAAGCTATCGATGAGCATGTGGAGGGGGGAGTAAATAGAAAAGTAGCAAGGGGACAGAGCAGGAGCGTCAGGCCTACCTGGCTGAGGCCTACCTGGCTGTTGCAAGGTAACTGTGGAATGAAACACAACAGGATGTTGCAAGGTAACAGTGGGGTGGAGTTTAGACAGAATGCTAGCATTCTATCATTTTGGTTTAATTAAAAAGAAAAAAATAGAAAATGCAATGGCATAGTAAGAATGGGGACATTGTGATATCTGACTACTTCTGCCTTGTTTTGGGGGCAATGTGTCTCTAGAGAACATAGAAAAATGAGTATGCGGGTGAGTTTGTTCAGTATTAGGAGAGTTAGCTGTTTCCTGCTGTCCAGCAACTGTGGAGCCATCTGAGTATACGTCAAAAAGAAAAGATCCAGTAGAAGCGTCTGTTTCTGAGAGGAGTGTGGAACATCTAGAAGTTCCTTTTCTGGAGCTGTCCTAGATGTAGTAAGCAACTGGACTTGATAAGATTCTGGAAACACATTATTATAGGTAGAAAATAAGATTAAGTACATTTGGGAGAAAGAATTTATTTTTCTTAAGATGCACAATTGAAACCCAGAGGAATACCGCCTTTTGGAATAGGTAGTATGTGGGAAATTTATGCAGATGTACTTAACTGGATGGAGCTTATTTGGTCCATGAGAGATAGATCTGAGTGGGTTTCCTGTAGCTTATAAATTTACAAAAGAGATAAGGTGAACAGTCTTTAGGATGAGCCTTTTGTTGAGCCAAAGGAATAGGAATTTGTGATTGAAAAGTTGGACCATATAGTGGAATGTTCCATTAGAGTTAGGCAAATTTATAGGAACTCAGAAAATATTAGGACAGTGGCATAGCAAGAAGAGGAAATGGGAAGCATTTAATCAATGGAAACCGAGTTTGTGTAATTAGGTAACAAATTATATCTGTGAAAGCTTTTTCCAGCTGGCGAGCTGTAGTTATCTTAGCTGTCAGTGTACTCAGAAGTCTGGGAAATGAACAATAATCTAGCAGTTATATTATGTAAAATAAGACAGAAACCACTAGCCAAGAGTTCCCTGTGGTCTCCATGGAAACATGGGCAGAGTCAGTCTGTCTTTCAAGCACAGAAGATGCAGGGCATTTTCTCTGTGGAATGGAAACACATGACAGGAGAATTGAATTACTTTGATTTAGCTAAGTCATTTGACTCAGGGTATCCAGTTTTGTCCACTGTGTTGTTCAGTGATTATCATATCACAGTCCAGACAATATCTTGAGACCTTGTGGGAGAAACTGTAAGAGGCTTCAGGAACTCTCTCTCTCTCTCATTATATTAATAATTATCAAACTTCTGACAAAATTTCAGAATATATCAATTGGTTATATCTGAATAGAGCACACTATGATTCAATGGCAGTAATAAAGACTATCATCTATGAAGACAGGATAGGAATAAGAATCTTAAGTAACTTTGACAAATTGTCTAAGTAGAGAAAAGTACTTATTTCTAAAAATGGTTTGAGAATAAATTAAAAGAGTGTTAAGGCACAGATTCATAGAGAGGAAGAACATGAAAAAAGGGAGAATGTGTGGTCCTTTTGGAAGAGCTAATTCATGTTTTAATTAGCACTATTTTATAATTGGGGTAACACTCTCTGTAATTAATACTAGATGAAACTTTCTCCAACACTTAACTTTCTATTATTCCCAGAGAATAATACATCTTACAAGTTAGCTATTCTTGAAAATGTCATTTCAGATTAGAAAGTAATACTACTACAGATAGACAATCCTGGAGAAAGTCGTGAATGTGACCATGGGAGTCATGCAGGTATAAATGCTCCTTCTGAGTGAGTGGACAGAAAGCACCATAAATAGTACAACTGGGACCCTAATAATTTTTGTGTCTCACAGCAATAAAGAGAGTAGGATGATTCTAACCCCATGAAGCTAGATACCAGGTTTGATCTGCTTTTCCTGTTTGGAGATTTCTCAATAATCCAGAAAAAAAGAAGGTGACTAAAAAGGAGTCAAAGGCTTCAATACTTTTATGTGTTGTGTAAAAGTGGGCTGACACTGCTAAATCAAATGTTCTCATTCTGGGGGGGTACCACCACACCAAATTTGGGGGTCAAATATAACTTCTTTACATGAACATCTGAAAACAGTGATATTTATATCACAATTCGTAGCAATAGCAAAATAATTGCACCAATTTAATATAATGAAAATATTTTTGTTTTGTAGTCACCAAGGGATTTTATAAAATGAGACATTAAGAAAGTTGAGAACCACTTTCCCTATCTATGCCTGAAAACAGTTAAAGAGGTTAGACTGTACCACTCAATTTCTTCTTGCCAAATACTTTGATTGACCAACCACAAGCTGTGACTATCTATCTAGGTTATCTGGTGTGAAATTAAGGTCATGTATTTCCTCTCAGTCCCACACTCCAAAAATAATAAGACTTAGACTCAATAATTTTATATATATATATATATATATATATATATATATATATATGTGTGTGTGTGTGTATTTACCTTGGCTATATACATAGGCTCATCTCTGACTAGATCATATCATAATAGAAATAATTTATTCTGATTTACATTCTGAAACATGGCTGGTCACCTATGCACAGGTGTCACACAGCCATCTTGTCAGAACTTACCAGGTGACTCTCCAAGGCCTGGATCTATCCCAAAATTGTTTCTGTCTCCTGGTTATCCCACATTCTACTCTGCCTCTTCCTGTAGGCCATAAGTTTTTAAATTTATAGTTGCCACATTCAATCCAAGACAAGATACTATTTCTACAGTCTGGGCAAAGGCAAACAATCTCAATTTTTTGTATTTTTTTTTCTGCCTGGAATAAACTTGTTGGTTTTTGATGTACTGAAAATAAACTTTAGTATGTTTGATTTGAGTTCAAGGCAGGCTGAGTCTGGAATCAAGATGTGATCAAGTGAGTTAGCATGGAAGGTTATAACTCTTTATAGAAAAAAATAGGGTAGTTAGTATCTAAGGGGATTTGAGTATTTGTTGAGAAGTCACAATTCTACTAGAAGCTCTTCTAGATATATCTGAAAGAGACCTCAGTAAAAGAGGCATGAACATGTTTAATCCACTGTGCTGATATACACTTCTGTACTTTACTTAGGTCTCTATATGGGATATACTAAAATACTTCTATATAATGAAAATAGAACTGCAAGACAGGAACTGTTAAGCTAGACTGTCTGGCAGATAACAGCTATGGATTTGCAGATGCCCTCCCTATATATGTGTGCCTTTTCCACTGCAGGTGCTTGTTGCGGTAATATTTTAAAATGGCGACACCCAATCTGGCTTGTGCTTAATCAGCCATCTTCCTGACTAGCCTAGGCCTGAGAATACGTCGCTGCTGCATGGCTCAGGCCACCATCTTGGCTCAGAGACACTGGCCCTGCCACCCATGAGATTCCAGCATGGGTGGAATCTTACATGCTGTCTCCACAAGGCTGGGGTGTGCCCAGTCCATCTCACCATCTATGCATTACCTGATAAAAATGAGACTCTAATGATTAAAAATTATCCAATAGCTGTATATATTTAGTAATGCTCAAATATCAAGATGCCCACATAATTGGAAGTGTTAACCAATTAACTAACCTAATTATAAGTTGTTACCCAGGACTCCTCTTGGTACATGCATGGTAATCCATGGCTCCTACATCTCTGTCTCCCCAGCTTCTGTCACTCTTCTTTCCCATTGTGTGTACAAAGAACTCATCTTGTTTTGCAAAAGCAACTATGTTTTAGAGTTTATTTGATAATATGGATGAAGGAAATTAAAATTTATAATAATAATAATAATTTCAGGGTCTAAAATGTTTGCCAATTGGGAGAATTGTTTCAGAATATTTAAAACTTTGAGCTTTCTCTGTAGCACCAGATCAATCAGTCCAGGGGGGAAATGAATTAACCCTTTCAAAGGAGACGTAACAGTTTTCCCAGAATTGTTACTCTAAACCTGAGTTGTCTAAAACTTGGGAGCTTATGTCAAATTGTAAAAGCTCAGATCCCAAAGTGAGACAAGCTGCCACAAACAACTAATAAGGGATAAGATTTAAAAAATATATTGATTTAAAAGTTGGTAAAATTAATCAAAAAGTACACATGGAGGAACACATGGCTCAAGCTAAATATGTAGCCTAAGATGGCCTTGTCAGACATGAATTGGAGGCCTTGGTCCTGTGAAGGCTCAATGCCACAGTGTAGTAAAATGCTGGGGCAGGGAGGCAGGTCTGGGTGAGTGAATGAGGCAGACACCCTCATAGAAGCAGGTGGGGTGGGATACAGGTTTTTTAGTGGTGAAAATGGTAAAGGAGATAGCATTTGTAATGTAAGTAGAGGAAATATTCAATAAAAATTATAAAAGATGCTAAAATCATGATATTTACCTTGATGTTATATATTACACTTAATTTCAGTGTTTGCATTAGCACATCAAGGTGTTAGTGAGCAAAAAGTGTAGCAATATTAATAACATTGGTGACTACCTATAGGACATTTATTTTATAAGAAACATATAAATGAAAGCTTTCCATAGAATGAGACTTATGAATACTATGACTGAACTCTGAAATTTTATTTGTGGGGTAGTACTCAGTGTAGCTCTAATTCCAAATATGTGATGATCAGAAAAGTAAAACACAGACACTTGCTTGTTTTCTAACATTTCAATCCTGTATTCAGAAAACACTATTGAAACTTGAGGAACAAAGGATAAAATGTAATAGAATAGATGGCCACATAGAATTAACATCACTGTGGTTCTTGTGTTATATTTATTTTGTTGATCTTTGCTTATATGAGTTTAATTGCACAGCTAAGTGTTGACTCAGTCACCTGCATGATGGCTTTGCCATATATGAGCACCTGGGATTTACTTATATGGTACACATATTAAAAAACAGGCATGCTTGTATTTGCATGAAATAATGGGGGGCTGTGGAAGGTTGTTGAATTCTACTGACCAGATTACCTAGAATGTAGGGAAAATTTTACATCTATGAGAAACACTATCTTAATCAGTCAGTACATGGTACACATAATGGATATTTAAGTTGAACTCTTAAATTCTGAAATGACTGGTTTGCATGCCTAATTCTTATATTATATCTAACAAGCTACATTTCTTCTATATACAGAAGTAAAACTATTAAGCACAAACACTTTCAGAGTGTCTAATATAGATTATTGAGCTGATGGAAGATGAAAGGTAGATTTTCTGAGATATGATTACTCTGTAAGGGCATTCTTTTTCTAGGAGATGTTCCCATATTCAAGAACACAGAGATCCCTTAATTAAACTCATAAAGTATAAGTATAAAAATATAGAATGGCATATTGATAATAGTGATTGAAAGGAGATTTGAGAGTAGACAATGATACTTTCTTTTTTCAAATGCTCAATATTCATATCATAATAATTTGAACATGAATTACACTGAAGAAACCAAATTGGTTGTGACCACAATGCAGACATGTGTTTAACCATATATAGAAAATTACATACAAACAAGAAATTACTGAGTATACACATATGTTTAAGCATTTATTTCTAAAGTAAATACCTCATAAAATATTTCAACATTGCTATGACATTGTGAGATTCTGTTTGCAAAGTGACTATATTTAAAGCAGGGCTTAAAAGTATTTTTTTTATATTCCAAGCTTCTCTTATGTAATGCTTTAATAGTCATAGACATATCATGTATTAATATAAATAGAACACATAACTATTGAAATTGGGGGGAATTGAAAAAGGTAAGTAACACAAAGTCAACTGCTAGCTCGCATGGCTGTCTGTAGTCTCAATCAGAAAATCCAAAAATTGGAAATTTTCTTTAGAAACAAGTGTTTCTCTAAAGGTCCAAGTAGCCAGATAGATGATCAGCCACCAGGTACAACTGGCTGGGTTTGTCTATGGAGGCAGAGCCCCAGTTAAATTACATTTTCTTCTGTTCTTCTCTTTGACTTATTTTAACATCCAAGGAGGAAGGAGGGACAGATGAATCACAGTCTTTGATGAAGATATCCAAATTTATAGCATGGTTTGACTTCCAAGCCTAGCTATTAGATCTCTCCTGATTTGTTCTTATTCCATTCTTTATTAGAATGCATATATTTCTTGAAGCAGAAATAAGGGGACCTAATAAAAGTGTCTGTAGCACACTATGTCTGTCAGATGATTCTGGGCCAGAAGGTTGCCGATCGGATGCTCCAACGTTTTGTAGTATAGGGACTGTCCAGGTGTTCAGTAGTCTCTATAAATTGGCTAAGTTTTAGAAGCTATACTTTGTGCTTCCCATAATTTCAGTTAACTCAATCATTCTGGATTCCTGATGGGGTTAAAGACTTATAGTCTCATTGCCAATCCTGGCTATTTACTTTGAGAGAAAAGATTTGAGAGGACGGTTTTCAGCTAACATTCATTCTAAAGCCAAGAAAAAAAGTCAGGTTCAGAACTACATCTTTTATTTTTTAGGAGGGATGACAGAGGTTATGGTTAGTCAACAAAATGATGGACTGGGTATTAGCTCTATCTTGTACTTTACTGACCCAAATTGGTATAGTTATGCTCTAATTGTATTTTAAGAGAAAAGTTTTATTTTAACAGGAAGGATGATATATAGGAGGAGCTAAGGTGGGAGGAGTAAAAAGAGGAAGAAGAGGAGGAAGGAGAGGAGGATGAGAAGGAGACGAGGAGCTAGGTAACAAGGGGGGGGACATGGAGGCAGATGTTTAAGTGTCTCTGCCAGTCAAAGGTAGTTGGTATATCTAGGGTTGGGTATTACGTTACACTTCTGATTGTATGGGCATCTTGTTATCGATCATTACCAAACTTATAAAGCCTTTAATTAACATTAAAATAGTATAAAAGCAAAAAGGGGGATGATATAGGAGTTTTCTAGGGAGAGGAAATGGGGAAAAGGGATGGCATCTGAAATGTAAATAAAATATCTAATGAAAAAAATGGGAAAAAGAACAGGAGTCAATAAACAGAAAAAAAAGTCACATCCTTGGTCAAAATATGACACACATCTCTTCTTGCTCAATTCCACACACAGTTCCTTGTCCACAGTGAACCATCCTAAGTCAGGTCTTAACTGTCCAGACCCCTTTAGCATTCCTCTCCTTCAAGCTTTGATTAGAACAGCAATTTAAACTCTACTTTTAGCATTCAACAACTTTTCTATGTTACATCTTCTCTGTCTAAGCTGGTATTTTAAAATGACATCAACTCTTACCTATAATATGAATTACATATTTATATCTTCTAGTAATCACAATTTTAATAATTTTAATTTTTCTAGTATAATAAATTGTTTCTATACATCATTTAAAATTTAATCTTAACATTATGAAGAAATTTAAAATGTCATTTGGGAAACTAAGAAGCCTTAATACTGTATTGAAATGTACAGCTATATACATATGAGTCTGAGTTCATAATTAAAGTATTGCTATTTGAAGAAAAAAAGTGTCTGCAGCAAGGGATTTTACATTCAGGCTATTGGCTGTAGTATAGGAATCAGCTGGACTTAGGTATAACCAAAGCCTGACTATAAATTGTCACAAAGAAAGATTGCTTATAAAACCAAAAAGAGACAGAAACCATGGAAGGTTGAAAAGGTAGAGATTGTTTGATTCTAGTTACTCTTGCTCTAAGTCACCTGTATATGATTTCTGTGAAGTAAATACAATATTTCCTCAAAAACTCTTGTTTATACATTCAGATGTATCATTCTTACATCAGTCATGAAATGCTTCTTTATCTGGAAGGCTAAAATATCTGATATATCTAAGTGATATATATATATATATATATATATATATATATATATATATATATATATATATATCTGATATATCTAAGTGCTAAATAATTGCATTGCTACTGTTTTTGGTTGAATCATCTCAACTTTATCTTAACTGACCATCATGTAAGACCCTAAATTATCTCATTCTCAAATGCCCCAAAACAATGGAAATATTTAGAGAACTAAATTAACCTAGGGCACAAAAGACCAGCAATTATAAGAACTATTATTTCCCAAAGAGCAATGAATATGTAAACCATGATTAAAACTTGAATCTCTGAGACATTCAATGTCCACAGGATGAAAACAGTATTATCACTAAAGATAACAATATTATTTTCCATAGAGAGCCTTGAGTAACAAGTAACAGTTCTGGCCTATGTTGCAGCTTGAAGCTTTCAGAGAATCGAAAGGTAACAAGTGAGAACTGCCATTGCCATAAGTCATTCTCCCAATGAATGTATTGCTTTATTTTCCTTATCTTTTGCAGGTAGTGACAAATTTAATTCTGGAATATTTATATGTATTTTATTTTTGTGTTAGTATTTGTGGGGTAGTGGGCTGTGAGAGGCATTTGGATACCTGGTCGAACACAGGCCTTGAATCCCGAATAATACCGTAATGGGACAGTAGGATTTGGCCTTGCCCCTGGTCCCTGGTTTCTTTTACTTATCCACAACCCCTCCCAAATAAACTTTTGTAGCCTTAGGTCACATAGCACAGGTAGAGAGTGAGCATAACTACAGGCTGCAGAGCCTCAAGAAATCTCCATGTTAATGAGATACCTAAAGGGCAGAGGGTGTAGCCAATTAAGCAGTCCTTTCCAGACCCTCCTCCTTGCAAAAAATATTTAACCTAAGGACTGCCCTGAGGACACAGGGTACAACTTCATCCACTTTCCACCATGACAATAAACCTTTTAAAACCATGGATCTCCTCTTGTCTTTTGGACCCACCATGGAGAACTGTAAAAAGGGCCTTCAACCAATGAGGCACTGCCTAATCTCCCACCAGAGGATCTCTCTGCATTCCAGCCATGGAGGCCCACCAACTCAAGCAAGATAGACGAACCAGCTATGACACAGCCAAGCCAGTCATCATGACCAATAGTCTCTACCCTGTGGAGCCCCACAAAAGCTTCTCTCCCTTTTCCCTCTCGGCTGGTCCAGCTTGTATGCCCCCATCTTAGTCTTTCTGTGGTCTCCCAGTGGGACCAGGGAGCCTAAGGGCAGAGACCACCAGTCTCCTATCAGCCACCTTGGTCTGGAGACTTCTGACCCAAAAGCCCTGCCCCCCCCCCCCCTTGCAGGACCTGAGACTGAGATCTCCTCATGCCCAGAGTGGAGCTCAGTGGCTTCTCATAGCCCAGCATTCGTCCAGCTCTGCCTGGAGTAAACTCAGTCAAATTCCCATGCTTCTGTCCCCCTGAGCTGCCTGAGCTATGGCAGACACTTGAGACCCACAACTCAGCCCAACAGGACCCATACATACACATGGGCACCACAGTTCCACAAGTATTACAACATACATAGTTACATTCATTCCATTGTTTCTTTAATGTACGTCCCTTGCTTCTCAAAGATGGTCTTACTGTTCTCCACCTTGATATGGCATACTAATCTTTGAAACTTTGCTTCCTCTCAGCATCATGGGCTCTTAGATACAGTGATTATGGGAGTGTACATGGAACTTTGTTTACTGCCTTGCTTGTTCTTTGCCTATTTGTGTTTAATGTCTTGCTTGTTCTTTGACTATTTGCATCTATTGTATTAGTTCCTCAACCTAGAACTGACCTTAATACTCATATGTAATTAAAACAGTATAAAAGCAAAAGGGAGATGGGGGGATGGGATAGGGCATTTCTTAGGAGGGAAAATGGGAAAACATGATGACATCTGAAATGTAAATACATAAAATATCCAATTTTTAAAAATGAAGCAGCAATTATGGATGTTGACATCAATACTCATATGAGGTTATTGTAAGTTCACCTTTATTATGCGTTTCTTTTTTGTACTGTGAGTACATGCGTATAAAATTCAATGGAAAACTTTATTTTCTGTTTTACTACTGCTTTTCAAAAATTGTATTTTATTATAAAATAATTTGAATAATTCATGTTCTCTATACAAAATTGTATATTCTTTAGAAAAATTTCAAGTTATTTTTTCCTCAAGCATAAGATGTTAATAAAACTAAAGTGCCCAGTATTTATTTTCTATATTGAATCCCTTTGGACAACTTCTGGAATAATTTCCATTGGATTTATGAATAGTTGATGTTCTTAGACTACTTTTGAAATCGCACATACACTAAGAAATGTAAAATCTGTACATGCGACAATTCCTCTTAAAGTTATGGCATTTATTTATTTATTTATTTATTTATTTATTTATTTATAAATACTGATTTTTTGAGACAGGGTTTCTCTGTGTAACTCTAGGTTTTCTCAAAAGAACTTTGTCAGTTAGGCAGGGATTCAACACACAGCCTGCCTATGCTTCCTAAGTATGGGGACTAAAAATGTACCCTATTATGCCCAGTGAAATTTAACTTTTGTAAGTAACATTTGAATGTGTTTTTCAAACCATGAAAATGGGTAGGGATTCTCAATGATTTTAAAATTTTTCTCATCCATTGTATTAATATACTACTGAACATGGAGCCTTTATTTATGTTAAACTAGTCCTGTATATTTAGGTCACATTTGCTCAACCATATTGTAATGAATGTCCCTTTTGTATTCAAGGTTCCTCTCTGCCTCTGTCTGTTAGGCTCTCTCCCAAAAACAATAAAGATTAACCACAAAATTTGGAAAATCAAACAACCATTTTTATTGCTCATTTTAACAGTCACCACTACAAAATTAGAAGACAAGATTACCAATGTCAAGTCAAACAAAAATTCAGAAAGCCACAGAAAATGAATACTTAATATACTTTGTAATATATGGTAATATTATATGTAATATATATATACTTTTCCCTGCACATGGGCTTAGTTTTAAGTTTGGCTTATATAAATATTGACTCTTTCTCAGTAGTACAATCAGGTTTTTTCCATTCTTCCTTGTAGATATTAATTGTACATTTCTTCTCCTCAATGGTTGGTATGTTTTGTATACTTCCCATTTTTTGTTCTAATATTTTTGCCTGCATGGAACTTTTGAACATTGTCTTTATGTGTTGATATAGTCTCTATGAATTCCTATGTCTGATAGTTTTGTTCTGTCTGGAAAGCTTTTTTTTATTTAAGCTTCAACCATCCCTGGTGGTACTAGCCTCTTTCTTTCTTCTTTTCAACAGATCAATAAGGATTTAAGATAGGGGTTAGATGAAAATATCCAATTTAGGACCCAATGTACCAATGTCTCTGGGTCTCCACTCATATTTTATCTGGATACCTCTATTTTTAAATATACTGCAAGAATAAATATTCCTGAAGAGCTACAGGTGATGCATATGTATATAGGGATATCAATATGTAACTAGTACTTCATATTGATAATCTTTTACTTTATATTGATAATCCTCTAGTAGAATATGAGGATACAAAAAAATGTTTGTATAGGATATTGCCCTATCTAGTCCTGGGCTCATGACTATTTTAGCAATGTTAGAAATGGCTACCATCTTATCATGTTAATTCTAATTATAATATTGTTTTCCACTCCCATTATTATGTGATTTTGGCAACTGTGTAGCTTGAAAACTAATAATTATTGTTTTATTTTTCCGGCTTATAACTTATGATAATGAGGAATTGTTTACTACTTGTTAAATATTATTCTTTCTTAAATAGAGAGTTATACATAAATAATCTGGTATTTATGCAATGTCTATTGATCATATGTAACTCTGCTTAAGACTTAACTTGTACTGATTAGCTTGCCATTAGGATTACTCAAGAAGAAGATTGGTTTTCTATATTTTTTGTGATAGCATTGTGTTAATTTGTGGTGTCATTGTGCCATTTTTGGTATCCAAGTTTTTAGTAAACACTTTGCTTAGAAGAGATGTCCTATTTCTTAGAATATAATAATGTGTCTTTCCATTGTTTGCTAGCTATTGAGTTTATATTAACACAATATGGTAGTAATTTGTAGGAGAATAACCAGTAGAAATGATATAGGAATTTTTCTCTAATGCTTTAATATTCAAAGAATTCCTTAATAAGACCATATTGTAAAGTAGAATGTAGAAAGATGAATTTTTGACAAAACACAAGGACTTTATAAGAGGAAAGTTCTCTGTGTTACTCTAGTCCCGATATATACGTGGGGATTGCAATTGAGCAATAGAGACACTTGCTTATTTCCTTGAATTTCAACACAATATACCAAAAACAAATTTTGAAAATGAAGAAACACAGGATAGAATCAGAAGTTGGGCAGAAATAAAACTTATTGTTATGAAGGGTGAACAATACCTTTGAGTTATATTCATTATGTCAATTTTTGTTTATATGATTGTAATATGCATATCCAGGTAGTTTGCTCAGTCACCAATGTTGGCTTTGAAACTTAAGTATGTGGGATTTATTTCTAGAATCCCCTTATTAAATCAGACATATTAGCAGAACATTATATAACATGTGTGAGAGTTTGTAACAATAATATTTCATGGATTTAGCAGCCAGATTTTTTTATTGGATATTATATTTATATTTAAGTTCATAAAATTTTATACATGTGACCAACATTATCTTCATTTCAAGTTATAATATATGTCTTTATGGAACTAGTAATGATGATTATTTAAGCACTGTCAAAACTTGTATTACAACTGTGGTATCAATCACAATTTTTAGGTGATATTAACAGAGCCAAAGTTTTAGTATTTCCTGAGGTAAGATTTGTGACGTCCATGCCATTTCATTATGGCTAATATTATTTAATGAGCTGATGAAGAAGAAGACGGAGACTTTTGCAGGTATGTATTCATTAAAAGGCTACCCATATTTTAATCCTTGTTTTCATATCTCTGTACACAGAGGTGCCTTAAAATAAATTATTGTTAGCAAATTGAAATTAATTGTTACTGAAAAGAGATTGTTGTGTTAGAAGGGTGCTAGATGTACCAGGTGTTCATGTGGATGGTAGGGGTTATGGAGTGTCCTGGATTCACAGAAAAAAAGGAGACCACCTAAGCTTGGGGATTCTTTCTAAGGTTGCAAGAGCCTCAAGGACAAGTTTTGAAAAACTCTTTCGAGAAGAAAGTCACCTAAGGTTCAAAGTCCTATTTTGTACATCTGCTGGAGAACTGGTCATAGGGAACATGAGATGCTCACCACTAAGCCCATCGAGCGTGTTCATACCTCTCTGGAAGAAGGGGACCTCCCTTCTGTCATGAAAGAAAAACCTACCAATCCTCCAATGCTTGTGCAAAGGCCAGAGGATCTGGTATCAGGAAGAGTTAGTACTGTGCTGCTGATGGACACGTGTGAATGAGGATCAGCCAATGGGGCTTAACCCACATAGCAGCAGGTAGCCCACATGATGGATGTCAGTGTGCCCTGATGAGGCAGTGGTAAGCAGCACCTGCTCTACTGGCCCATGTAAGCTGCAGAGGCCTATATGTTGGAGATCTGCATATGCCACAGCTGTGGCTTCTATGGGCACACCTGGGTGGATGCTAGCAATTCCTGAGTCTTGGCATCAATATTGTATAAGAAGGCAGCTCATAGGTTAGCAAGATTATGTCATACCAACACAGACACACAAGAAGAAATTTTATTAGGGAAAACCATGGAAGAGAAGAATGAGGAAATAATGGCAAGGAGTCAGAGGGCTCTGTGTTTTATTCAGTCTGTAATATAGATGCCAGGTAATCATTTGCACCACCAAAGACTGGTGAGGCACACACTGGAGAGTATGCAGTTTGCCCTGGCCACAGACACGAGAAGGTCCATGTCATTTAGTTGTATGCTATTGGTGGATTTGCGATATGACAGTAAAGCATCTTTTAATGCTAACAGAGATTATGTACATAAACTCTTAATTGGACTAAAAGATAGTCGATAAGTGAGGGGAAAATCTAGGATAAAAATGGAGTGGATTTATCCATACATTCAATATTCATATATTAATAATAAACATATGTGTACATGTATTGTACATGAGAACCCAAAAATGATGTCACCAGCATGCAAATGCCTTAGCAAGCATACAATAAATCAGAAAAACTAAGAAGAAATTGTGGTAATATATACATATTTTAAACATTACATTCTTAAAGAAATACATATTTCACTATTTCCTTACTACTAAGAAACACTACAGTTAAGTTGTGTAATTCTGATCAGGGCTTTAAAGGCATATTTTATTTTAAAATTCAACATATTTTTTGTGGTAAACTAATACATATATTTCTAGCATAAAATCAATGCACTTGAAGAAAATTAAAAATCAGATACCATAGATTCAGCAAAATCAGCAACAAGGTGCACATGTTAGCTGAGAGTCATAATTAGCAAGCTCCAGGCAAGACTTAAATTTTTCTTTGAGGTAGCCAAGATTTATTCCCAAAGATCCAGATACAGGGCAACTATAGATTTGAGCTAAGATTTCATGGTAGCAAGCACATATTTCCTAGAGTACACATTCAGCTTCATTGCTTCTAAAGGAAGAATTGGGAAGAGGTAAGTGATAGTTAAATCATCAGCTGAATCTTCATACTCTGAGTTACCTGCTCCTGATATGAATAAATATTTTGTCCCTATGTGAATCTCAGGCATTATCCTTAAAGTGTGCAGCATTGTCTTTCACATCTATTACTGGTTCTTCTACAAGGAATATACTTAATTTTAGGCTTTGTATTGAGACAGAGGTTAGGGATGTGCTTATTTATTCTAAAACTTGAATTATCAAACTGCTATATTAATAAATGTTATCATCAGGCATCCTCATAATCTATGAAAATTTATGCCTATAACAGACCCTAATGGACTTGGAAACCAAAGCTGTTTCTGGACAGAAAAGTTACCATTCTGTTACCATAAATGCCACTCATGGTCCACTATCCAACTTTGGTTTACACTGTTACTGTGCTTTGGCAAATACCAATTTCTGAAGCATGGTTTTTCATTCATTTCAGTTCTTTCCTTTTTGTAAAATAAGAAGAGACATGGCCTTGCTGGGAATAGCAATATATACTGATGGTGTCAGCTTGGGGATATAGACTCACAAAAGAGGAATTTGCACAGTAATTTTATATTTCTCATTTTAGTAGTGGATGGGTAGTGACGTATCAATATATCCTTATTGGCATGCTGTGTTTAAAAACAAGTACTAAGAGACATGTCATTGATACTTTTGTAAATATAATAATTTGCCTGTGGCACCCTGCATAATAAACACTTTGCATCTCTTTAGATTTCCAAAAATTCTGGTAGCCATTTGTGCAAATACACAATGCATGTACAAATACAGCAATCCCACATACAAATGAGGGATTGTTGAGAATGTAGATATACTCTAAAAATTTCTTTCAAAAATTAATATCTTAATATATATTAGTATTATGTAAACAGTATGAATTTAGTATGAGATATAGGTATATTCAGTAACAGTCCTGAAGAAATGTTCCAAATAGCCATCCAATCATATTTATTGGAACATACTAAAAGACATTGAAGTATTAAGAAACACTACAATGCTAGCATTCATTAAATAAACATATGGAAAGAGACATAGGAATATCATGAACATGGAGCAGGAAGAAACATTTCCAAGATCAGAGTCACAATCAGAAAGACTCAGACAGAAATGGAGGCTCCCACATTAAGTTGTTAGGATCTAGGATAAAGAACCAGAAATAGGATCAGCTCAAAGGTACCAAATATTTGCTTTACTCTATGTCAATGTAGACATAGGAACCTCACAAACAGTTAAAATGTAGCTGCATTTGAAAAATCAGTGTCAGAGTCTGGAAGTCACAGAGAGAAATAGAAGCTTCATGTTAAGTGGCAAGATACCAAGTACAGAGATCCAGGAAGAGATTTGGCTACCAGGTAACTTGGATTTGCTTTTCTGTGTGGCAAAGTAAACCGAGAAGGAGATAAAAGAATGTTTTTATTATAAAACATTCCCAGAAAACAAATGCCCTTGAGAAACTGATGCTGGCATCCTGTTGCTATTAATGGTCACAGAATTTTGACAATCTGATCTTTGTTTATACTGTTATTGTCCTTTGGAAACTACAAGATTCTCTAGCATGTTTATTCTTCTATGTTAGTACATCTCTTACTACAAGTTCATGGGTGATTGATATCCTTGGGGAAATTAATACATTGTGGCCAGATGGTGGCAAAGTAAACAGAGAAGGAGATAAAAGAATGTTTTATCATAAATCATTCCCAGAAAACTCCCTTCAAACACTGATGCTGGCAACTTATTATTAAATCCTGAAAAGAAAACATGTACACAGTGATTTTTCATTGTGTCTTTGTAACTGTGGATACCTAGAGACTGACCAAAATCTCTTTTCAACATTCTGTCTTTAGCAATTAGGTCTCCATGGTATTTCATGGATATTTAATAAACTATACTACTTTGTCTGAGGAACTTCTGTGAGTAGTAAAACCTTTCAACAATATATATTTCAGTATATCTCTGGGTCTTGTTGCAAGTACACATAAAATTTTCAATACACATGATGCACTATTGAAAAAATCCACAGTATATAAACTTTTTTTCAAAATTGAATTCTTAATAATACTGTGGTATTTTATGTAGTCACTACTGATACTTTATATAAAATGTTTGTTTGATGAATATGGCATGGACAGAATATTTTACATTAGAATCCAAGCATCTTATTGGTGATACACTATTAGACGTGAATGTACTGGGATTACTAAATAAGAGCATACAACATATTTCCTTAGAGAAGCAGACACAGGCACATCACTATCAGTCAGTAGGCAGGAAAAATTGCAAGATAAGATTCACTGTCAAAAAGCTACACAAAAATCAGAGGCAAATGACTGAGATCTAGGCAGATGTAGCTATAAATAGGATCAGAAATTTCATGTCACAGATTTGCTTTTCTCTTTGTCAACACAGACAGAAAAGAAGGTAAAACAGTTTACCTGCTATCCCCTTTTGATTTTTTGCCTCAGCCAGGGAACCAAGGGAGAAGGGGAAAGATGGGTCAGCAGCTGTAATGACCCTGCCTACATATTAGATCTCTCTTCAGATTGGATCTTATTCCACTCTCGATTCAAATATAAAACTTCGTTTAATCAGAAGCAAGGAGAGCAAAATAAATTTCTCTGCAAGGATTGATTTGATCAGTCGGGCTGCTGGCTATATTCCAGGACTTATTTGTTCCTGATATAGCCTAGCCTGACTGTATGGTGCTAAAGATAAGGAAGAGTGCTTCTGTAACTGACAGCAGACACATTCATAGGAAACCTACAAACACAAGGATTGTTTGTTTCTGATTCCTTGACTCCTGTAAAGGAACTGCAGTCAAGGTATTTGATTTCTTTGTGGAAATAAATGCTTCTTGCCCTGATTATCTACAGCTTGGTATTGCATACTGATAAGAAAGAAATGTACACAGTAATTATCATTATGTCTATTTACTAGTGGATACCAAGTAACTTAGGCTTTTAGCAAGCAAGTCTCTGGGGTAGATCATGGATATTTTTGAAATATTACTACTTTGACTGCAGTATTCCTGAAAGTAGTAAACAACTAACAATTGTTTGTGTTTCTGAAAATATCATAGTTTAATTGCAACCACACATTAAATATGCCACATACACCATGTACTGTTAGGACTATGCAAAGTATATAAACATTGCATTCAACAGTGCATTTTTCTTTTTTTGTCCAGATTTATGTTCCAACATTTCATGAAGGCTATACTACTAGATATGAATATATAAGCAAAAGCTATATTATGAGCACAAAATAGAAGCAATTGTGGAAGCCTACACAGTCACATCACAATTAGCAGGCTGTATCAATTGCAAGATAAGATTCATATTCAGAAATGCTCAGAGAAACATCATAGGAACTCCAGCAAATTCCTTGAACCTTGGCAGAAGGAGACAGAAATAGGAACAGTTGTAGCAATCGACTAACATATTTTTCTGTTTGTGTGTGAGAAAGAACAAAAGGTAAAATAGCTTTTCCTTTCATTCGTTTTCTATTTTTCATAGTCAGTCAGGGAACAAAGGTAGGAAGGGAAGAGAGATGAATTAGCAGCGCTGATTGAGATCTCCAAGGTTACAGCAGGCTTTAATGACCATACCTAAATATGAGATCTCACTCCTGATTTAATCACATTCTATTCTTTATTAGAATACACAAATCCTATCAATCATTAAAAAAGGACAGTAAATAAATTTGTCTTTAGGGATGGATTTGATCAGTGAAGCTGCTAGCTATATTCTAGGACTTATCTGATCCTGGGTAAAAACCAAAGCCTGATTATATGGTGCTAAAGAGAAGGGAGAGTGCTTCTGTAACTGACAGGAGAAAAAGCAAGTGTAATCCTGCAAAGAAAGTGATTGTTTATTTCATAGCCTCATGCTCTGATTCCTTGCTTTCTAGTACATTGACATCAGCACATGTCAGGTATCAGATTTTTTGTGTGCATTCTTTTCCTCATTCATGCTGGGCTATGTCTTCTGCAAAGAAGACACAAGATTCAAGCTTCAGCTTGTGGCAGAGACTAGGAATGTTCTGACATTTTCTTCTCCTTAGATCAACCACTGTGAGAATTACTATGGCAGCAAATGTCCTCAACATACCACCTTGGAGTTTCTGAAAAATCCAAATGTAACTGACAGAGATCCTAATATACCCAGAAACCAAAAGTTCTTGGGACTGTGATGCTTTTAGCTTATTACATTTATAGCAAAAGACATCCAACACAAAAACCTGTGTTTATTCAGTTATTGTCTTTTGGCAATTACTAGATTCCCTAGTATGTTTGTTCTTCAATGTCAGTCATTTTCTGAATCAGGAAAGTCATGAGCCCCATGAGGGGAGAGGCTCTCTTGTTGGCATCTATCTTTTTTTTACACACTGAAATAAAGCATACAGTGATTTTTATGATGTTTTTGTACTATTCAACAACTAGAGACTGACAATATTTTCTCATTGTATGCATTCTCAAATTTGTTAAAAGTTCTCTGTTTCACATCGTGCATATTTATGAAACATTACTTACATTGATTAATATATTCTTCATAGACATAAACACCTTGAAAATATAGTGATCTCTTTGAAAAACATTTTAAATGTTCCATATACATCATGTACTGTTGGTAATTCCCGCATATCAAATTCAACACTGAATTATACTTAATTATTGTACTAAGAAAGACTATAATCAGAGCATATATCATAAGAATTTGTGAAAGTGACATTAGCACATCACAAATATAAAGCAGCAAACATTACAAGATTACAGTCACAGGAAGAAAGGCACAAAAAGAAACTGAGGAACTCTGTCAATCTGCTTGGATCTAGGTTGAAGGAGCAGGAAATAGGAATACCTCAAAGGTTACACTGACTTGTTTTCCTGTTGGTTAATGTATTGAGAAGAATGTAAAAACAGCTTTTGCTGCCATTTACTTTTGATTTTCTGCTTCCATAAAGAAACCCAGTGAGAAGGGGGTGAGAGATGAATCAGCAGCACTGATGGAGATTTCCTAGGTAACCACAGGATTTAATGTCCACGTCAAGATATGAGATCCCTCTCCTGATTGGATCTGATTCCATTCTCCCTGTTTGAATTCATATTCTTTATCAATCAGAAGCAAGGAGAGCAAATCAATTGTCTGCAGGGAGAGATTTAATCAGTCAGGCTGCTGGCTATATTTCAGGACTTCTCTGGTCCTGGATATAACCAGAGCCAGACTGAGTGGTGCTAAAGAGAAGGGAGCATCCTTCTGTAACTGACAGGAGACAGAGCCAGTGGAAAGTTGCAAAGAATTTGCGTGTTTGTTTCATAGTTTCCATTCTCTGATTACTTCTATCCTTGTCTTTTATAGTGACTATCACCCTATAGTAAATTCAGGTATATGCTTTGGAGTGTGATTTCTTTGTTTTAGCCATGCAGGGCTGTGTCTTCTACAAAGAAGATACAAGATTCAACTTTTAGCTTGTGACAGAGACTAGGGACTTTATGCCATTTTTATACCTTAGATCAGCCACTGTAAGAACTGCTATTGCAGCAAAGGTCTTCAACATATCACCTTGAATTCTAAAATAATTAGATGCAACTATTAAACACAGATACTACCATACCCAAAAAGAAAGCACTGTTGTGACAGTGATACTGGTAGCATGTTACCATTAATGGCAAAATGCATCCAACAGTACATCCCTTATTTATTCTGTTATTCTCCTTGCATTTTACTAGGCATTCTAGCATGTTTGTACTTGGAGGACAGTCTTTTGCTACCTAATACCTCATGATCCCTTTAGGGAATTTAGTATATCATGCCCTGTCCATCTCTACCTTTGTATTACACTATGTAAAAGGAAGAAATGGACTAAGTAATTTTTGTTGTGACATTGTTCTTGTGGATATCTAGATATTAATTAATATTAATATCTTAATATTACATGTTGTTTTCATTCTCTCAGTAGAGATAAGATTTCTGTCATATATCCTGGATATTATAAAACTGTGTTACTATGATTAATACACTTCTGACAGTAGAAATCACATTACAAATGTATATCCATTAGAAAATGCCATGGCATCTTTAAAACAAGACATTAAATGTTGCACATGCAGCAACTTTTGTGGTGAATATTCATAGCATATAAACATTGTTATAAGCACTAAATTCCACTTAATATTGTGCTGATGCATGAGACACTCTAGCATTTTTTTGCAAATGGAATATGCATGGATCAGAGCATAGGCAGAATATTACCTTTAGTAGTCTAGCATCTCTTTTAAAGATATACTATTAAACATTTTTCTAAGAAAGGATATAATCAAAATGTACAACAGAAGCAATTGTGAAAGGTTGTGGGGTGGTGGGCTGTGAGAGGCAGGTGGGTGCTTGGTGGAGCACGAGCTTGGAACCCCAGAACCTTATTGGACATCAGATGTTCAGCTCTGCTTCCAGGCTGGTTCTTTTCATTTAGCTTCAGCCCTCCAACAACCACTCCCACAGAGAGGTCTATGGCAAACAGTCAAGAGGAACAGGCCTCAGGCCCTAGAGAGATTTACATATTAATGAGGTACCTGAAGGCCAGAGGGTGGAGACAATTAAGCATTTTTCCCCAGCCCCTATTTAACTCAGGCCTGCCCTGGGTTTGGGGGTGGGGGGGGGTGCATCCAGATCCATCCACCATCCACCATGACATTAAAGCCTGTAAAAACCCATGGACTTTCTCATGTCATTTGGACCGTGCCATGAGGAACCATGGAGAATACTTTAATGAGCCACTGTAGCCACAGCAGCCATGTTTAACTTCCAGCCTGGTGGAAGCCCCTGTGTTCCCAGTCAATTACCCACAGAAGGTGACACAACCAACCCCAATTAGTCAGCATGCATCAAAACTTCAAGTGTCACAGTCATTGGCTCAAAAAGAAAAAGATCGTTTCTGGAAAAATGCTTGGATCTAAGCAAAAGAAGTCAGGAATAGGAACAGCTCCAGGGATCCACTGACTTGTTTTGTGGTCAGTGTAGAGAGAAGAAGGTAAAAACAATTTTCCTACCATCAATATAGTTATTTATTCTTCATTCAGGGAACTAAGAGAGGGAGGGTTGAGAAATAAATAAATCAGCAAAACTGCTGGAGATCTCCAAAGTTACAGCAGGTTTTGATGCCCATGACTGGGTATGAGATCTCACTCCTAATTGGATCTCATGCCATTCTCAATTTGAATGCACAAAAATCCATCAGTCGGAAGCAAGGAGAGTAAATAAATTTGTCTGCAGTGAGAGATTGGATCAGTCTGGCTGCTGGACATATTCCAGGACATACCTGGTCCTGGATATAACCAGAGCCAGACTGAATGGTGATAAAGAGAAGGAAGAGTATTTGTGAAACTGTGAGGAGACAGAGCCAGTAGAAAGCTGCAAGGAAAATGGTTGTGAATTCTCTGAAAATCTAGATGTAACTAACAGACACATATACCTCTTTGCCCAGAAACTAAGCACTCTTGGTCTAGTGATTCTGGCTGCATGTTACCACTAATGGCAAAAGATATTTAATAACTTAAACATTGTTTATAGTGTTATTTTATTTTTAATTTACTAGAATCTCTAGTGTTGTGAGCCGACTTTTAGCAGAAAGCGGCTATCAGCTTTGCAGCCATCTTGAGCCATATACCCTGACATGAGACTTGGATTACAATAGCCTACAACAGCTGAGCACACTCCGATAACATCTTGCTTTAGATACCCAGGACTTTCCTTGAGTATGTGAGATTAAAGGTGTGTGACTTAAAGGTGTGACTTAGAGATCAGATTTAGAGACAAGACCAAAGGGCATGACTTAAAGGCATGACCAAAAGGCACAGCTTACAAGTGAGACATATAAAGGTGAGAGGCAGACAGAAGAGAGATCAGAGAATCAGACACTTTAGAGAGTACAACTGAGAGAACAATTTGGAGTAACAGAGACTGAGTACAACTAGGAACTAGGAGGAATACAACTAGAAACTAGGAACTAGGAACTAGGAACTCAAGACTTGGGACTTGGACTAGGAAGAGAGACTGAAGAATAAATGGGATTGAAACACACTCTGTCTGGTCTCCATTCTTCGAGTCTGTCCTCACTCTCTCTCTTGCTGAACCCCGACCCGCGGACCAGAGCAGCAGCTTGGGCCAGGATACAGTGGCCACCAAGCGTGGAGTGGAGAGGGCCTCAACATTTTAGGCCACCCAAAGTGGGGCAGCCTAGGCCCCACTAGCATATTTTTCTTACATGTCAGTTCATTGCTAAACTACCTGTTCAGAAGAGTCATTGATCCCTTTAGAAATATCAGTCCAATTTCTCACAAAGATTTCCACCTTGATATTGCATACTGCATAAAAAAGAAATATACACAGTAACTTTTATTGTGACCTTGTAGTAATAGATACCTAGATGCCTACACTTTTCTTGTCATTTGTATTCTGTCTTTAGAGTTTTTTGTGTCTGTGTTATATCGTGGATGTTTATGAAACTGTGTAATTTTGATTCAGGTATTCATGACAGTTGTAAACACATTATAACTATATATGAGTCAGAAAATGTTCTGGTCTCTTTACTACCTCAGGTTAAATTTTTCCACACATAATGTAATGTATAGAATATTCACAGCATATAATCTTTGTTTTTAACACTGAATGCTACTTAGTATTGTGCATATGTATGAGACATTCCAGCATCACATGCAAACTCAGTACAGGTAGAGAATGGTATGGGCAGAATATGTCACATAATATTTCTACATATCTTTGAGCATACTTAATTAAATATTATTGTACTAGGAAATGTTATAATCAGAGCAAATAACAGAAGCAACTGAGGAGGGAGATTCATGCACATCACATGTCATCAGCAAAAAAGCAACAAGTGCAATGATGAGTCACAGAGTGTTCAAAAATAAATATCACATCTCTGGCAACTTGCTTGAATCTAGGTCTCCAAGGTTACAGCAGCATTTGATGTCCATGTAAGGATATGAGATCTCGCTCCTGATTAGATCTGAATCCATTCTCTATTTGAATGCAAAACCTGAATTAATCAGAAGGTAGGAGAGCAAATAAATTTGTCTGTATGGGGGGTGGGGTTGATCTGTCATGCTGCTGATTACATTCCAGAACTTATCTTGTCCTGGATATAACCAAAGCAAGACTGAATGGTGCTAAAGAAAAAGAAGAGTGTTTCTATATCTGACAGGAACACTTCTGAGCAGTGGAAAGCTTTAAGGACAGTGATTGTTTATTTCAGAGGCTCCATGCTCTGAATCATTGGCTCCTAGTTCCTCTACATAGACTGTTACCACATGTGAAATTTAGGTATAATATTTTGGAATTTTTTGCCTTATTCATGATGGACTGGACTGTGTCTTCTGCAAAGAATATACAAGATTCAAGCTTCAGCTTGTGACAGACACTGGGGAATTCCTGATATTTTCACATGTTTAGATCAGCCACTGTGAAAGCAACTGTGGCAGCAAATATCCTAAACATACCACCATGGAGTCTCAGAAAAATCAAGATGTAACTGACAGACAGAGATCCTATCACACCCAGAAACCAAACCTTCTTTGTGCAATGATGCTAAAAGCCTGTTGACTTAATGGCAAAAGACATTCTACAATTTAAACATTGTTTATAATGTTGTATTTATAATTTCCAAGAATGTCTAGCATTTTTTTCTTCCATTTCAGGTCATTACTAACTACCTTTCAGGGTAGTCATTAGCACTTTAGGGAAATCAATACATCATCTGATGAAGATTTCTATCTTTGTGTTACATACTGTATAAAAATAAAGAAATGGACCCAGTAATTTTTTATTGTGACATTGTACTAGTGAATACATAGATACCTAAGATTTTCCAATTATTTGCTTTCTGTCTTTAGAGATCTGGTCTCTGTATTATATCCTGGATATTTAAAAACTGTATGCCTGAAAGTAGTAACCTACTTACAATTGTATATGCATTAGAAAATGTTGTGACCTCTTTACAACAAGTTAAATTTTCCCATACACCATATATCAAATGCTTCATTACTCTATTGGTATTATGAAAATATTTTACAAATATACTTTTTTACATTTCAATATGACCATTGAATCCTACAGATTTCTCAAGATCCTAGACCCTCGTGGTCTATAATGTATATTTCAAAATTATTTCTGTTATATTGATTGAAGTAAATCTTGATTATATATATTAATAAAATAATCTTTCTGTTACACAGTTCATCAATTTGTAATATAACTCTACCATATGTAGAGTTCAAACTGGAGAGTTAAATTAGTTTATAGTCTACATGCTGTGAAGTGCAAGACTAATGTTCAGGTGAATAAAAACACCATATAAATGAAAATAATAAATCAGCATGGCTTTGTTTATCTGTAATTCCAGTATGAGATAACAAATTTACATTGATTTGTGATATATGTTTAATGTAATATATGATACAGTTTAATAATAAACTGTATCAAAAATACCTTGGAGATCAGATGTGTGAAAGATGGGTTGATGTTGAATATATGTGCGAAAGTAGAGACAGCAAATTGCCAAGATGCTAAGACTTTATTTTCTGAAGTATCAGAGGGGTTTAGCATTATTAAAAAAAAAAAAAAACCCTGACACTCCATAAGCTTGTAAGCTTACTCCAATTACTTTATTCAAATATTATACAAGGTTATTTGGTGACTGGGGAAAAATACAATTATGAAAATTATCTGGATATGAGAGCTGACCACCCACATAAAGCTCAGCCACATTTGACCGTGGCTAGTCATATTCAAAAGTAACTATTTCAAGTTTTCCAAGAGCAAGATTGGAGTAGCTACAAGTTTGCATAGAGCACTCAGTGCAGATTCTCTATAGACAGACAGTATTTCTTCAAGGTCCAAACAGTCTTAAAACAATTTCTAAGACTCTACTAATTGACCCAAATATAGCCAAGGTCTTGGTGAAACGTTTCACTCAAAGCCAGACATAAAAGCTTTACTACATTTTGACTAATAGCTAGACATAAAGGCTTTACTACACATATCACTACAGGGATATATGGGAAGTTGATTTTTGCCCCTTCATGCCTATGTACACATGTAACTTCCATGCACATATTAACTAAAACATACAGTTTCTACATCCCAACATAATGATGTGTCTATGTTTTTTGAGATAAGGTACTACTTTTGTTGGCTTCAGTGGACTGAAACTTTCCCTAAAGAATGGTTTGGCTCCAGTTGACTTGGGCCCCTCTGTACTGAGATTCAATGAAGCTTGACTTTTATTTATTATTTTAAAGAACAAAATTTTATTCCATCAAAGTATTCTTTAACCTTAAAAAGTGAGAGTATACCTTGCTTATAATACTTTGTATACAGAAAATGTTTATCAAACTGTGAATGTTTACAGTTTTCTTCTGTTAGTTGGGTCAGTATTGGCTATTTAGGAGTTTCTTATGAATTGGAGATGTCTATAACTATAGGAACAAAAGTAAAATATAAAGATTTTGGAATGGCATGGACTTAATATGTAACAGATTTGGAAATTTAGGAATTTCATGATAGTGAGATTCTAACCAATGAATTTGAATATTTTAAATGTTTGGAAGTGATATCTATAGTTTAAAATTTTTGTTTATGGCTACTTTTAGATTATTTTGGTATTATTTTCTGAAAAAATTTATATGTAAAGGAATTTCATACTGAATTCATCTAAAAATTAATGACTCACATTAATCAGAGTTCTTGCTTCCTAACAGCCCAACATCTATAAAAATTCTGGTGTATTATATTAATTGATATTAGTTTTCTCAGTATGATTAAGTGATTTTATAACAGAGTTACTAGTGAGTCTATGCTATCTAAATATGCTATCTAAATAAAGTTAGGACAAGAAATTAACCCGAATTTTCATTTTAACAATTACTTATGTATTTATATTGATGTTCAATTAAGGAATAGGATCTTTCTAAGCTATTCATATTCCAACTAAAGCAGTATTACACTGCATTAATAAACACAGATACTATAATAAAGATTTGAAAGGAATATGTTTTTTATTATAAGCCATTATTTTATATAAAAAGTTGAAAATAAAATTAAAAATGCAAATATACTGCTTTTTATTGGATATTTTATTTACATTTCAGATGTAATCCACTTTCACTCGTCTCCCAGGAACCCCCATTCCATCCCTCCTCCTCCTGCTTCTATGAGGATATGCCACCACCCATCCTTACACTCCCACCTTCCCACCCATGGGGCGTCCAGCACTGGACCAAGGACTTCCTCACCCCCCTATGCCTGACACTGTCATTCTCCCCTACATATATAGCGGGAGCCATGGGTCCTTTCCTATGTGCTCCCAATCTGGTGGTTTAGACCTTGAGAGCTCTGGTTGGTTGGTATTATTGCTCTCCTCATGGGGCCAAAAACCCTTTCAACTCCTTCAATCTTCTCTCTAACTCCCCCATTGGGAACCCCATGATCAGCTCAATGGTTAGCTGTGAACGTCCACCTCTGTATATTTCAGGCTCTGGCAGACCTCTGAGGAGATAACTATATCAGGCTCCTGTCAGCATGCACTTCCTGGCATCCACATTAGTGTCTACCTTTGGTGACTGCACAAGGGATGATTGTTCATGAGCTTCATGTGGTCTTTGAGTTGTATCTTTGTTATTGTGATCTTTGGGGCTAATACCCAATTTTCAGTGAGTGTATACCATGTGTGTTCTTTCCAGGTTCTGGCTGTTATAAGTAAGGCTGCTATGAACATAATGGAGCATATGTCCTTGTTATATATTGGAGCATCTTCTGGGTATATTTCCAGAAATTGTATAGCTGGGTCCTCAGGTAATGCTATGTCCAATTTTCTGAGGAACCACCAGACTGATTTCCAGATCAGCTATACCAATTTGCAATCCCACCAACAATGAAGGAGTGTTCCTCTTTCTCCACATTCTCACCAGCATCTGCTATAACCTGAGTTTTTTGATCTTGGCCATTCTGACTGGTGTGAGGTGGTGTCTCAGGGTTGCTTTTATTGGCATTTCCCTGATGACTAAGGATATTGAACATTTCCTTTTGTGCTTTTAGGTCATTCGAGTTTCCTCAGTTGAGAATTCTTTGTTTAGCTCTGTACCCCATCTTTACTAGGGTTATTTGGTTGTCTCAAGTCTAATTTCTTGAGTTTTTGTATATATTAGATATTAGTCCTCTATCAAATGTAGGATTGGTAAAATCTTTTCCCAATCTCTTGATTGCTGTTTAGTCCTATTGACCGTATCATTTGCCTTACAGAAGCTTTGCAGTTTTATGAGGTCCCATTTGTCAATTCTTGATTTTACAACAGAAGCCACTGGTGTTCTTTCTGTTCAGGAACTTTTCCCCTGTGACTAGGTTTTCAAGGGTCTTTCCCCCCTTTCTTCTATTAGTTTCAGTGTATCTGGTTTTATGTTAAGATCCTTTATCCACTTGGACTTTATCACAAAAAGAAAACATACAGTTTTCAAAAAGTCAGCTATGACTAATTTTATGTTATCTCAAAGATTAAAAATTCATTTGGAATTTTATACTTATGGTAATCTGTAAGAGGGTGCTTCACAATTTTGTGGGTTTTTTTTTACATAGACAATAGCATTCTCCTGTCTTTCATATGTCCTATATTTTGTATAAGAACTGCCTTGCTTTCTTTCTGTATTATTCTGCAGTTATTGCTTAGTTTAGTTCTTCAATATATATAAGCATATTACTTTTGTGTTTGTGGTTTAAATCACATGTTAGGTTGCATTTTTTGTATTGTTGTTCATTTAATATATCTCCTGTACTTCTGAATCAGAGTCTCACTGTGCTGCTCCTTGGGGTCTCAAATTTTTTACTGGAACCAAAATGTTTCTCCACATCCTGTGAAACTCACAACAGACTCAAATAACCATGTTCTGCTGATGTATTGGAAACCACCTGATTTTTGTCTTTAAGTTTGATTTCCATTTCTTATGTATAAAATTCAGTTAAAATTATATTTTTGCATTTACTACATGTGTGTTTGTTATGTTTAAATCTCGGTATACCCTTATAACTTTTCTATACAAGTATACAGAATATATATATATATACATATATATACATATATATATGTATATATATATATATATATATATATATTCTATACAGAATATATATGTCTCAAAAAACTTCTAAATGTTCTTCTTAGGCTTAAGCATCACATATATAAGAAAATCAATGCTTCATATTCATATTTTTATATCTTTCCCAAGGATGTGATCTATTAACATTTCAAATGGAAGTATCAATAGAAGTCATTGTTGAATTTTGTTTAAAACTGCATGGCACAGTCTTGGAGTAATTCAGGATGGCTATTCTGATCTTTGTTGATAAGGATAATGAAGAGCCAGGCAGCTGTATGGCATCTAAGGATGTGTTGAAGCTGAGTTATGGTGCCAAGGCCTTGGATAGGAAATTGCAGGTTCCAATGCCTCGAGTTGGCAAAGTGTTCAATGCCCCAGCCTTGCCTAAATCCAGCAGAAAGGCTTTTGGTTGTATCAACAGAGTTACCAAAAAGCCAGTGAAGACTAGTAAACACCTCCAACCCAAACATCCAATCTTGACTATGACAAAGATCACTGAGAAGTCTACTAACTATGTTCCTGCTCCTGATGATGCCTACCTAGAAATAAAAAAGTTCTTTCCCTTCAATCCTCTAGATTTTGAGAGTTTTGATGTGCCCAAGGAGTACCAGATCTCACTTCTTCCCTTGAATGGAGTGCCTCTCCTGATCCTGAATGAAGAGAGAGGGCTTGAGCAGCTGCTGCACCTGGACCTCCCTACCCCTCTGAAGACACCCTTTCTACCATGGGAGTCTGATCTGCCACAGGTTCCTTCCAGTGCCTTTTCCAGTCTGGATATTGAATTGCCACCTGTTTGTTATGGTGCAGATATTTAAACCTCTTACTCCTTTATAGTTTATATATGTTGTATTAATAAAGCATTTGTGCAGAAAAACTGCAGATAATCTAAGGCATTTAGTAACTGAACATGTTGTATTTTCAAATAAATTTTGGGAACATTATTTCTACAATTAAAGACTGACAAGACATTCATAGTAGACATCCATAATAACAAATATGTATGCATTCAGTTTATTCCTAGTTTGGGAATTTAGCCAATGCTATTTACTCACTATGCAACCAATTTTTCAGTGTGAAATATCAATTAATTTACACCTTCTCTATTACTTAAACATGCAATTCACTGTTCATGTTTGGACAAGTAAGACCTCTTGAAATAAAATTGTGTAGCTTGAATGAGTAGAGGCTGTAAGGCATCCTTAGTAGGGAGTTGTATCTAATTGCTACAAAGAGTGACACTAGTTTCAAGTATTGCCCAGACAAATAGATTAGTTGCCTATATATAGATATTTGCAAGGACACTCTCTGTCCTAGGATAATAATTATGTATAACCTTGGAGAAATCACACTCTATAGGCTTAACAAGAAGTTCATGAAGGGGAAGGTGCCTAAGGTGGAAAGTAGTGTGAGGAACAGGAGAGAAGCAGGAGTGTGACCATCAAAGTAATCAGTGTGGGAACATGAAGGAGAGCTTCACTACAGACTTCTGGGGGATGAAATACACATGGCTCAGGGAGAATAAATGTTGATTTGCAATTTTAAATAATTTAGTCCCTCATGTTCATTTTATAATATTAAAAGTGATATGAATATAAAATAATTAATATTAGTAGATGAAATCTACCAAAGTTTTAGTAAATATTGCCCATACTGGATGCTAGTATCTCATTGGTTGTGACATTCCTGACATTTGCTCAGAACAGTAATGGACTTTCACAGTGCTTCACAATTGTTATCTTCCCAGGAATGCTATTGTTAATTATAGTGTATTAACAATTGAATTTGGTTCATTTTGTCCATGTTCTGTCAAAAAATATTTTTTAGCTTCCATGTATGTAATATAAGGCTAATTCCTCAGAATTTTCAACATTTTTTTCAGAGACTGAGTTGTGTAAAAATGGCTTCACATTTCAATAAACTGCTATAGGTAGAAAATTAAAAAAAATATAAAGCACATTTCAGACCCCAGACAGTTTGAGGAAGATTGAGGTTGAAAAATTGGGAAGATTAAGAGATGAATGAAAGTGTTGTAAAGTCCTATATTCTAAGCTAAATAACTCTGATCTCTGCGCAGTCATCTATTCTGACTTGGAAACTGCCATACTGAGTAGGTTAGGAAATTGTTTAGTCTTCTCACTAAATACAGTACACATCAGGAAACCCTCCCTTGAATATCCATATTATCTTAAAACTTACTGTATGTAAATCTAAATGCAGCCATTAGAGAGATAGGCCAAAGAATTCTAGTAGAAGTTGACTCCATCACTGGAGCCTTTTAAGTAAGCTCTCAATTTATTGCAGGGTAACAAGACTCAGGTTTAGCCTTTGTTCAGAGAACATAAAACACAGAATAGCTGTGTCAAATAGCCAATCCTCAGTAGTCTTAAGCTAAGCTAATAATCCAATTAGATCCTTAGGGTGTAAACAAACCCTGATAGAATTCAGTGTCAACTTAATTGCTGGATGTTGAAGGAGGAAGTGTAGGGGATAATAGTGTTCCCATATGTACTTTATGAAATATATATTTATAATCATTTCCTATATTTTGAAATTATACTGTAATTAACATCTCTCCATTTCTTTCCTTCATCCCTTTGTTATATTCTCAATGGGAAGGGAATAGCCAACAACATTTAAAATTTCCTCCCTTTTACAATATCATTGTAATTAAAACAAAATATTGTCATAAATGTTTTCATGTAATATCAAAAATAAGCAAAGTTTGAATGTCTGATGAATGAATATTTTTTACAGAATTTGTATAATATTACTTGAGATGTTTCCTTTTTAGAGGGGCATGAATATATATATATTCATATATATATATTCATATAATATATAATATATAATTCATATAATATATAATATATATTATATTGACATATATATATATATATATATATGTCAATATAAAAATCCAGAAAATATTCTCATATTTGGAAAGTAAATCAAAAGAAAGGTATATGTTTACTTATAATTTCAGACATAAGCATACCTGTTGTAGTTTTTCAATCAAAGTGTCCCTTCAAATATAACTGTGAAATGTTCAATGTAAGTTATTGTAAAGTTGTTATTAAAGCTATCTTTATTTTCTTGATTTTATGTGTTTATTTACAATCACATGATTGTCAGAAATGTATAGCATGACATATGTAAGAATCATGATTTTTATTACATAGCAATCATATTCCCAAAGCATGGCCAAATAAATTGTAATAATCTTAAAGATTTTATACTGATTACACTATGGACATTTGTCTGTGTATTTGCAGTTGTCATTAAGTCAACTGAAAATATCCCAAGTAAATTAAAATACTGTGTTGAATTTTATAGAACAACTGGTTCTTTTCATATAAAAAATAATCATATGTTATTTGAATACATATGGAAGTAGCATATATAAATAAGGTAACCCAAAATTCAATATCAAAACTTTTGTTTGAAAATGTACAGGGAATTTCTCTTTTCTCTGAAATGCTTTAACATTCTACTCACAGACAGTCATCAAACAGACAAAACATTCAATAGATAAAGACATTGTGAATATTATATCTATAAAGTATACAAAACCAGAAAACAGAAAATTTATAGCATTACTTTTTTCTGACTGATATTTGCATGCACTTAAAAACACAATAATGACCTTTATATCACTCTGTGCTTTATAAAAAGATTGCCTTTTGTTGAGTGAATTACTAAAAGCCACAATTTCTATGACTTTAATAATTTCCCTATGTATGCTTTCATATAATATCATGTTGCCTCCCTACTTAAATTTTGCTGAAACTTAACCTTTATGAAATATGTACCGTATGTATTTCTACTCTTTACCTTTGTCTTAATTATGGCTCCTGCAAGCCAACAAGTCCAGATCTCACAGAACTGTATTTCTTATACTTATAGAGACAATTTTTGAAATAGTCCTCTGCTTGGAGGAGGTCATAATGCATTCACTGGTGTTTGACATTCTGTCTCATATTTCTATTGTAAATAAATGTGGTTTTGTCCCATTGTCATCTATTTTGTTATCACAAATATTTTACTATCAATGGAAGCTCTGAGAGATCAAGTACACAGGATCCAAGTGTTGGTAATATAAGAAGCAGAATAGCTCACCAAATCGGGAGACTTTTAAATATTTTATGACTTACAGACAAAGGAACCATGGATATAGCAAAATAATAGTTATGGAATAGTGGGATAGATAGAAGCACTTGACAAAAGATACTGACATAGTCACCTGTCAATCCTACCTTACCTGAGCCCCTGAAAATAATTTCAACCCCTGCCTGACATTATAAACAAAATATAAAAAAAAAAACAGATACACTAAAACGGTGTTCATAACATGCATAACAGTGGTTAAATTTAGATAAAATTTGGAGAGATGTAGAAAATAGGTGTCTGCTATCCCTGCTTTTACAGAAATTCACTGGGATAGACATTTATGTCTTTTCTGTTATCATACAAACTTGATTCAGTAGGCTTAAAAGGGTGGAGGTATGTGTATATTTGTGTGTGTGTTAGTGAGTGTATGTGGGTGTGTCTGTGTGTGTGTGTGTGTGTGTGTGTGTGTGTCTGTGCGTGTGTACTTACCTGTGTATGTGGAGATATGGAAACAGGAATGTGTGAGATAAGATGGAGAAAATGATGAATAAAGAGAGAGGATTGAAGGGAATGGAAGTGAAAATTGAATGTAATTGGAGGATGTGTTGGTTTGGTATTTTTAAGTTCATGAACACAGGGTGAACAGGATAGATGGTTTTTAAATTAATGAACAGCCTCTGTCTGCTTATCTGAAGTAAATAACTATTGTATTTCAGATTGATGATCCATGTGGGAGATACAGCCATGTGTGTGGTGCTCCTCTTGTCATTGTGTCATTGTGGGGTTTATAATAAAGTAAACTACAGGAAACTTGCTATGATATTTACTTCAGTTCCTGCCTCCCAGGCACATGTCTGTAGTTGAAATTTGCTTTGCATATATAGTAAATTTGAAGTTTTACCAAGAATTTATTCTATACTACTTAGGTTGCTATTGCTTAGTACATTATGGCAACATCAATAAAGCAGTCAAGGACAAAGAGACAATTTCTGTACAGGATGCATATTAGAGCTTTTTTGAGGGTAATTTCCCCTTGTATTAAATAGGTTTGAAGGAATAACAACTTATAGCAGTTTACACTTTAACTAAGAAGAACCTGATTTTTGTAAATTTATTCACGGACAAGTTTGCTAAGAGAAATGACACAAATTTTATACTTCATAGTTTTCTAGGTGATTATCAGGATGCAAATGTTGAATAACTTGAATAGCTAAGTGGACATTTTCAAAAAAGTTACAGTAGTCAGAGATCTGGAAAAAGGTAGAGCGTGACTGTATCTTCATGTATCACTGTTAAATTCATATCAAAATAAATGCCAACACAAGGTCAGATGGCAAAAGTTCACCACATCATTCACAATTTTTTGTTACAGTCTGATAACTGTAGTTAGTATACCTACATGATAGAGGGCAAATCCATTTTTAATGATATACATTTCAACAAGATTGTGGCTTTAGCTTCTCAAAAATAAATTGATTTGAACCTATGCAAATCTTATGTGTGCTGCCTTAGTCTCTTTAATGCCTGTGTGTGCCTCTAATATTGTGTATAGAAAATATTGCTTCCGTGAAGTCATCTTCAACCTTACACCCCTTGCAATCTTTCTGCTACATTTTTCACACAAAACTGTGAGACTCGAGGGTAGACCTTTGACAAAAACATCCCACTTAGGAACTAGTACTTCAATGTCTCTCTTTCAGTACATATAGGACATTGAATATTCTTCTGGTATTTTATTTGTAGTGCAAGAAAAAACTTTGATATGGTTTATGCAATTCACTTATATATAGGTATAGTATTTTGTCATCAGGACATTACTTCTCTGTGGCCTTTACAAAATTAGAGAAGTTGGTTTTTAGCCCATGACCTATCCAGTCTATGGTTCTTAGTTATATTAGTAATGTCTAGTAGGTCTTCATTCCCATGGAGGAATTTATACATCCATTAAGAATATAGGCAGTTAATCCCATAATATTTGTGCCAGTTTGTATATTGTTTTTAATTTTTCCCAATCTGATTTTATACCATTTTAATAACATGGAAATATTTAGGTCAGTTCTAGGTTTGAGGAACTAGCAATAAAATAGATAGAAATAGTCATGGAACAAGCAAGAAAATAAACACAATAGTCATAAAACAAGCAAGGCAATAAACAAAGTCCTGTGATCACTGTTTCTAAGGGCTTATCAGGATAACCAAAATATCTGATCCTAATTTCCTGTCGTAGCTTAATGTCATTTGCATTCCTGAAGCCTACTTTTTTGTTCTAGCCTAAAATTTAGACTCCTTCCTGAAATTACTTTTTGTTCAAGCCAAAAATTTAGGTTCCAATCTGAAATTACTTCTTTGTTCCAGCTTAATGTCAGATTCCTACCTGAAGTCCATTTCCTTGACTTTGGCCAATGTCAGATTCCTGACAAGCAGCCCCAAGAGCTTTCCATATCCCTCCTTTTTTATTTTATAAACAAGACTGAGCCTGTCTTAGGTTGTTCTGAACAGTTTGCAGATTTTGATCTCATTATTTTCCCATACTCCAATAACATACATCATACCTTCAAGCGTAGTCTATAATGAGAAAATGTCTGTTTAGACAGCAGACTGTTTTTTCTTGTTCAATGATATAACTAAGTAATTTATTCAGTAATTGTACTTTATTATCAGATCGTTGAGATTTAATGGTGGATGTCTGTATGGTTTTGGTGGTTCTGTCAGGTAATATAATACCACTTTAGCAAATGACTCAAAAAAGTAGCTCCTTCCTTGCAAGAAACTTTAGTTTGTGTAAGAAGAGATAATTTATCTTTCAAAATATCCATATCAGAATTCTGTTATTCACCTTGAGTAAAATATTTCAGTCCCTGGAGCATTGGTATAGACACTTCTGCTTCTAAAATTACTGTAGAGGCCATGCAAACACTGAGACCCTACATCTTCTAAAATTAAATTACTCAGTTACATATTATAGCAGGCTGGCTCTTTTCTTTCCCTACTATCTGTATCTTTAGGAAATTTAAGCAGTTATTAAAATTATACCTTTATTTTGGTACATGTTATATTTTCTATTTTAAAACTAATTAATTAATTAATTATAAACTCCAAAATTTATTTCTTTCCATGTATACACTCTGACTGTTCCACATCCCATACTTTCTCCTCAACCCAACATGTCTTTATGAGGATGTCCCACCCACCCCACCAAACTTCTAAACTCCCTGAACTTGTAGTCTCCTGAGGGTTAAGTGCATCTTCTCTGATTAAACCCACACCCATCCCTCCTTTGCTGTATATGTGTTGGGGTCCTCATATCAGCTAGTGTGTGCTGCCTGGTTGGTGGTCCAGAGTTTAAAAGATCTCAGGGATCCAGGTTAATTAAGACTGCTGGTCTTCCTACAGGGTCACCCTCCTCCTTAGCTTCTTCCAGCTTTTTCTTTATTTAACCATTGGGGTCAGTAGCTTCTGTTCATTGTTGGGTGCACATGTCTGCTTCTAACTTTTTCAGCAGCCTGTTGGGTTCTTTGGAGAGCAGTCATGATAGGTTTCTATAGCCTGTGTCAAGCCTTAAGACATCCCCTTGAGCTGGATCCCACTTTGGGTCTATTGCTAAAACTTCTTTTCCTCAGGTACCTCTCCATTTCCGTTCCTGCAGTTCTTTCAGACAGGAACAATTATGGGTCAAATTTTGAATGTGGAATGCCAAACCCCCTTCCTCACTTGATGCTGTGTCTTCCTGTTGGAGGTGGGCTCTATAACTTTACTCTCCCTACTGTTGGACATTTCATACACTATGAAATACTACTCAGCTATTAAGAATGAGAACATCATGAGTTTTGTGGGCAAAAATGAAACTAGTAAATATCATCCTGAGTGAGGTAACTCAGGCCCAAAAATACCAGCATAGAATAAACTCATTAATATGTGGTTATTAGCCAATAAGAAAGTACAAAATATCTAAGATACAGTCCACAGAACTCAAAACAACAACACTACTCACATTGAGTCAAATGCTGTACAAGCTGAGAAAGTGCAAGTAAATTTAGTTCCTGATGAACTGATTCACATGAGTCATTAAAACATTTGGGATTCACCAGAGAGTGACTGTAGGGGGAAGAATCTAGATAAGAATACAGCTAGAATAGGCATGACTGAGAAAAACAGGAATAAGGAAACAATTGTATGATTCTACAATCTCTCAGTCTCATAGTATAGTCAGCAGCAGAGAATTAAGAAAAAATGTGCTGCCCTTCTGGCCCTCTCCTGGATCTGAGGCCTGGACCAGACCTCTGCCAGGTCTGCTGTTGTGTGGACCCTGGATTCAGTCTGAGACATTCTGGAGGCTCCATGGATCCCACAGCCAGCATTAGGTAGGAAGACCCGCATACTGTCCTAAGCCCATAGCTGGGTGCTGTGAGCTCTCAGATTTCAGCAGATACCCCCCTCCTTGCCACTGCGGAGTAGCACTCCCCTTCTGGCCCTCTCCCGGATCTGAGGCCTGGACCAGACCTCTGTGAGTCTGCTGTTGTGTGGACCCCGGATTCTGACTGAGACATACTGGAAGGCCCACTCAACTCAGAGCCACAGAGGAACAACTGAACTCAGAGCGTCAGACAACATATCCTGAGATATCCTAGAGGAGACACTGCACCCAGAACAGCAGACACCTAGTCAAACTGATACCTTGGAGGCACCAAATCCTGAGGCAAACTAGAGGTACCACTGTAATCAGTACAGCTGGAAAAGATCACAGAGATATCTGGACCCCTAGGAGATCAGACACAATTGAGATAACTGGAAAGGCAGGCTTCAGTCAGAGACAGCAAGTACAGGCAGCACTAGAGTTAACCAGATGGCAAAAGGCAGGTACAAGAACATAAGCAACAGAAACCAAAGTTACATGGCATCATCAGAACTCAGTTCGCCCATCATAGCAAGCCCTGAACACCCCATCACACCAGAAAAGCAGGATTCAGAATTAAAATCACTTCTCATGATGATGATAGAGGACTTTAAGAAAGACATAAATAACACTCTCAAAGAACAGATAGAAACCCTTAAAGAGGAAACACAAAAATCCCTTAAGGAATTGCAAGAAAATGCAACCAAACGGGAGAAGGAATTAAACAAAACCATGCAGGATCTAAAAATGGAAGTAGAAACAATAAAGAAATCACAAAGGGAGAATACCCTGGTGTTCCAAGCTCCTTCCGTGTCCCCTTTGCCCTCGAAAGAGACACGTGAGGCAGTGTTTGGGTGGTTACCACAGCGAGGCTTTATTCTTGTATCAGCTGAAGCGGAAAGACGCCAAGCCCAGAAAAGGCACTGCTTATATACACCCTAGAGTGGCGTGTTCACTTCTGATTGGCTGCTTACTCATTACCCATAATACGCCCCAGGATGGGCAGTGACTTTGGTGCGCTTTTTGCCTTTTGCACCTGCTCAGTTAGTGTTTACTTGTGGGAGCACAGGATGCCCGCGCCATCTTGTAATGGCGAATGTTGTCACGGTCACATGGCTCCTAACATCTCCCCCTATCAATTTTATTAAAATGGAACAGCCTTTTGCCTATCAAGCATAGCACCAACTCAGTGAGGGAAAGCAGAGGCCTGATCCCCTGTGCAAAATGAGATATTGTAATGGGTTTCTTCTCTTGTCATCGTGCAATAAGTAATACTTCCCATACCCATCTCGATGCCTTTTGATGGGGAAAGGGAGCCTCCACCCTGGGGCGCCACCAGGGGAGGAGGTTTCTTGGCATCAAACCTTTGTGCAATCAGGCATACTTTCGGGAAATCTATCCACACTCCTGGAACATTCCCTGTCGAGTACCCACTCGCAACACCTCTAAATATTTAGATACCACAGTTATTTAGGCAAGGGCTGGCTAGACTTAGATCTCTCATCGACCCAGTGCAATGGGCTGAACCCTTGGGGTGCATCAACTGAGGGTCTCAGTCATCAGCTACTTTCTTTGCCTAGGTAGCCAAATTTCAGGAAAAGATGCTTGCTCAAGGCTGTGAGTGCTTGGGCGATAGCGACCTTGTCACGTTTTTGTTGGGCTCTGAGCTTGCAGACCAATCATAACATGAACACTAATACACAACATAGGGCTGCACCAAACAGGCCTATCCCCACCCTTTAAGAAAGAAAGAAAAGGCAGAGGTAAGCCAAGAAGTAAAATCGCCAGGGGTAACAGGGTCCACTCGTGTTCCATCAAGGCTTGAAATCCGGATCTGCAATTGTTGTTGCATCTGGTCCAGCTCCCTAGTCCACTTCCCTTGTAAATAAGCAGAAAAATTATGGCTTTGAATAAATGTATCATTCATAAATCTCAGAGGTGTAATACATAGATGTGGGGTTGCTGACACACAGCTCATTTGAACCACATCTGTGAGTTGTTCTACATGGGCTTGGAGCAAATCAACTCTCTGATTGACCAACGGAATGTCTGATGCCAGGTGTGCGTCCACTTTCTGTAGACTGGTCAAAGCCTCAGAGGTCTTTTCTGAAATTTGATTAACAACAGTAGCTGCTGTAACTTGATTAGCCAACGCTGTGCCAGCTGTCACAGCTGCAGCTGCAGAGATGGTAATAGCAGTGATGATGGCTGTAGTTATATCAAAATCTCTCTTCTGTCTAAATAAAGTCAAGGTCCCAGATGTCTGAACGGGGATAGGGATCCATAGTGGTATACTGGCTATTAGGGCCTGCTTATAGACAAGAGCAGACCAGCACTGGGACATAAAGCAAGTTACATTGGTACAAGTTAGCAGAAGTGGCGCCTTTTAAGAAGGCAAGGGCATAGGTTTTGGAAAAGCAGATAGGATAGCCATCTAAATTCACTATATATACTAGGAACCTGATTGTGGAGAGTCCAAATGAGAACTGAGAGCATCTACAGATGAATCCTTCGGGGTGTCATTTTCAGGAACCGCGAGTCGCCGTGTCAGTCACTCTGGCAGTCAAAATGGGTTGTCTTCTTCCTGTGAAAAAACACAAACTGCTCCCTGGGATCTTATTAAAATAGGATCCGGGCTTTTTCATTGACCAGTCAAAACATCTTTCCATTTTATCATTTCTTTTGGCCTAGTTGGTTCCAGGCAATGGCGATCAGCCGCAGTGTTGCCCTGACTGCCCAAATTAAAAAACTTGAGGGTAAAAAGTGTCAAAGAAACGGTAGCTCATGGCACCGTGGGCAGAGCTTCCTCAACTTCTCCTTTTTGTTTTATCAAATAAGTTTTAAGGGTGCAATGAGCATGCTCAATGATGCCCTGTCCCTGAGGGTTGTAAGGAAGACACGTCAGGTGTGTCACCTCGATATGGCGACAAAATTGTTGAAATTTTTGAGAAGTGTAGGCTGGTCTGTTGTCAGTTTTAAGGATTTTAGGCTTTCCCCAGGCACTCCAAGCCTTGAGACAATGTTGAATAACATGGGCCGCCTTTTCTCCAGTCAATGGAGAGGCGAACATAACTCCAGAACTGGTATCAATGGAGACATGCAAATATTGTAATCTGCCAAAGGATGCAATGTGAGTAACATCCATTTGCCAGATCTGTAATGGCCTAATTCCCCGAGGGTTAATTCCTGTATGGGGAACAGGTAGGAATTGACAGCAGTTTTGGCATTGAGTCACGATATCTCTGGCCTCCTTTCTAGAGATGTTAAATCAACATTGTAGTGTCTCAGCTGTCACATGAAACCTTTTATGAAAAGCTTTAGCCAAATCTAATTTTGGCAAAAGGGCAATTGCAATCAGCTTTGTGGCTCGATCTGCCAGGTCATTTCCACGGGACATAGGTCCCGGTAAGCCTGAGTGAGCCCTGATATGAGTTATAAAAACAGGGAATCTTCTCTTAGCCAAAGTAAACTGAATCTTTTGAAAAACTTTTACAAGTCTGGTAGATGTCTTAATTAACCCAGCAACTTCTAATGCTTTTACTGCATTAACCACATAGAAGGAATCTGAAACAATATTTAAGGGACCTGGAAAGATTTCCAGAACTTCTGACACCTCTAAACATTCCACAATTTGAGGTGAGGATGTAACATTATCATTAACCACATAGGCACCCACTCCTGTTTTTGACCTCTCCATATAAACTACTATTCCATCTTGGAGTGGCCCCTGACATACAATATGTGGAAAAATGACAGCTTGAGTTAAGACAAATTGTAAAATGGGATGTTTAGAATAATGATTATCTATTTGACCATTGAAGGAAGTAACCAGCACTGCCCAAACATCAGAGGTCGCTGTTAATATTTGGACTTGATGGGCAGTATAAGGCACTATCAAAACCTTAGGCTCCCTTCCAAAATGAGTAATGGCTGTTTTTAGTCCATGAAGGGCAAGCTGAGCGACTGAATCTAGATACCTTTCAATAGTCTTTGTGGGAGAGGCATTGGGATGAATCCATAACAAAGGCCCCTCCTGCCATAATACAGCAGTTGGTAAGTGTCTAGTTTTAAAAACACATAAATCAAAGGTTTTGGTTTCATCTATGTGTTTCAACTGGGCATCTTATAAAGTGTTTTTTACTACTTGCAGAGCACGGCTCGCAGTCGGTGTTAAGGTCCTCGGTTAGGAAATATGAACATCCCCTTCCAAAATATCAAATAAAGGTTTCAGCTCGGCCGAGGGAATTTTTAAAAATGGTCTTAACCAATTTATATCACCTAATAATTTCTGAAAATCATTTAAAGTATGTAAATGGTCTCTACGAATCTCCAATTTCTGAGGAATTATCGTTTCTGGATAGATAACCGTCCCTAAAAAGGAGCCAATTTCTGAAAATTGAACTTTCTCAGTAGCAACATGCAGCATATGTCCCGCCTTCCCACAGGCAAAGCATTCCACGATTCTGACCTTTAAGGAGGACTGCAGCCATTTCTAAGTTTGCTGCTGCAAGTCCCGCACCAGCAAGGGGACCTCCCAAGCCGCGCCAGACTCCCAACCAGTCCTGCAGCCCCCCGGCTCTCCGAGGAGCAATGGCTGCACGGGATTCAGCCGTGGCATCCTCAAAGACCATCTGTTCAATCAATGGCATCGCTTGCTCTGGTTCCCCAAAGATTCTGCCAGCTGCCTCAGTCATGCGGGCCACAAAGTCAGAGAAAGACTCATTAGATGTCTGAATTATCTTGGACAAATAAAGGTTACTGCCTTCCTTCCTAGGGAGGGACTTCCATGCCTTTATTGCAGCTGATGCTATCTGTGCATAGACCTGCCTGGGATGAGTGGTCTGGTCGTTCGCGTGTACGCCAACTCCAGCCAGCATGTCAAAAGTCCATAATTGCTGTCCCTCAGTGTTTGCATTAATCCTGGCTTGTGCTTGTAGTGCCTCGTGCCACAAGGCCTTCCACTCTAGGTATTGGCCCATATTGTTAAGTACCGCCTTCACTGTGTCCTGCCAGTCTCCTGGCATCATAGCAGCTGTACTTAATCTCTCCACTTGGGATATAGTAAAATTAGCCCTAATTCCATATGCACTCTCTTCATCAGCCGGTGAAGGGTCCTTAACCTTAACAGGCCCTGCAGTGGCCCCTGTTCCTTTTGAGTACTCTTTCCTATGACCATGCTCCTTGGCCTGCTTCTGTTGCCCAGGCTTTTTTGCCTGCTTCTCCTTTCTATGCTCTTTGGCCTTATCTTTTTCTCTAGGCTCCTTGGCCTGATGCCGGCTAACACGCCCTGTTTCTGATACTCTGGAGTGGACCTCTCCTGAAATCTCTTGACTTGCACTACTAGCTGTGTTGCGAGCTGGATCTTTACATCACAAATAAGCTAAAAGAGAAAGCAACACAAGCAAGAGGCCAACTATTGCAGCGGTGGCAATGGGTGAGAATCCGCCCGCAACAAAGGCTTCCACCCCAAACATATCTCTCAGAGACGTACCTCGATCCTGTAGTCTTTTAACCCGCCCTGAATTTCGGGGGGTCTCTTGTGGTGCCATGAAATTCCCGGGTTTCGATGCCAGATGTTCTGAGCCCCTTCCGTGTCCCCTTCGCCCGCGAAAGAGACACGTGAGGCAGTGTTCGGGTGGTTACCACAGTGAGGATTTATTCTTGTATCAGCTGAAGCGGAAAGACGCCAAGCCCGGAAAAGGCACTGCTTATACACACCCTAGAGTGGCGTGTTCACTTCTGATTGGCTACTTACTCATTACCCATAATACGCCCCAGGATGGGCAGTGACTTTGGCGCACTTTTTGCCTTTTGCACCTGCGCAGTTAGTGTTTACTTGTGGGAGCACAGGATGCCCGCGCCATCTTGTAATGGCGAATGCTATCACGGTCATACAGCTCCTAACACCCTGGAGATACAAAACTTAAAAAAAAAGGATCAGGAGTCATAGACATAAGTATTACCAACAGAATACAAGAGATGGAAGAGGGAATCTCATGTGCAGAAGATACAATGGAAAACATTGACACAACTGTCAAAGAAAATGCAAAATACAAAAAGCTACTTACCCCAAATATACAAGAAATCCAAGACACAATGAGAAGGCCAAACCTAAGGATAATAGGAATAGATGAGGGGGAAGGCTCCCAAATTAAAAGACCAGTAAATATCCTCAACAAAATTATAGAGGAAAACTTCCCTAACCTAAAGAAAGAGATGTCCATAAATATACAAGAAGCATACAGAACTCCAAATAGTTTAGACCAGAAAAGAAATACTTCCTGCCACATAATAGTCAAAACATCAAATGTAGAAAACAAAGAAAAAATACCAAAAGCAGTAAGGGAAAAAGGCAAAGTAACATATAAAAGCAGACCTATAAGAATTACACCAGATTTCTCACCAGAGACCATAAAAGCCAGAAGATCTTTACCAATATCATACAGACCCTAAGAGAACACAAATGCCAGCACAGACTATTATACCCAGCAAAACTGTCAATCATTATTGATGGAGAAAACAAAATATTCCATGACAAATCCAAATTTACACAGTATCTCAACACAAATCCAGCATTTCAAAGGATAATTGGTGCAAAACTCCATCACAAGGAGGGAAACTATAACCTAGAAAAAGCAAGAAAGTAATCTTCCAAAAGCCATAAAAGAAGGTAGCTACACAAACATATCTCCACTGCCAATAACAAAAATAACAGGAAACAACACTCATTTTTCCTTAATATCTCTTAATATCAGTGGACTCAATTCTCCAGTAAAAAGACATAGACTATCAGATTGGATACATAAGCAGGACCCAACATTTTGCTGCATTCAGGAAACACACCTCTGTGGAAAAGACAGACACTACCTCAGAGTAAAAGGTTGGAAAACCATCTTCCAAGCAAATGGTCCCAAGAAACAAGTGGGAGTAGTGATTCTAATATCAAATAAAATCATTTTTCAACCAGAAGTAATCAAAAAAGATAAAGAAGGACACTTCATATTCATGAAAGGAAAAATGTACCAAGAGGAACTTGTAATTCTCAACATCTATGCCCCAAATGTAAGGGCACCCATATACATAAAAGAGACTTTACTAAAACTTAAAACATACATTGCACCCTACACAATAATAGTGGGAGATTTCAATACCCCACTCTCAGCTATGGACAGATCATGGAAACGGAAACTAAACCGAGACACAATGAAACTAACAGAAGTTATGAACCAATTGGACTTAACTGACATCTATAGAACATTTCATCCTAAAACAAAAGAATATAACTTCTTCTCAGCACCTCATGGTACCTTCTCTAAAATAGACCATATAATTGGTCACAAAACAGGCCTCAACAGATACAAAATATTGAAATAATCCCTAGTACCTCATCAGACCACCATGGATTAAGACTTGTCTTTGACATGGACAAAAACAACAGAAAGCCCACATACACTTGGCAACTGAACAATGCTCTACTCAACGATAACTTGGTCAAGGGAGAAATTAATGACTTTTTATATTTAAATGAAAATGAGGAATCATCATATCAAAACATTGGGGACTCACTGAAAGCAGTACTAAGAGGAAAATCATAGCTCTAAGTGCTCACAAAAAGAAATTGGAAAGAGCATACATTAACAACTTGACAGCAAACCTGAAAGCATTAGAACAAAGAGAAGCTAGTATACCCAAGAGGAGTAGATGGCAGGAAATAATCAAACTCAGGGCGGAAATCAACCAAATTGAACCAAAAAGAACTATACAAAATATCAACAAAACCAGGAGCTGGTTCTTTGAGAAAATCAACAAGATAGACAAACCCTTAGCCAGACTAACCAAAGGGCACAGAGACAGCATTCAAATAATTAAAATCAGAAATGAAAAGGGAGACATAACAACAGAAACAGAGGAAATTAAAAAAAATCATCAGATCCTACTACAAAGGCGTATACTCAACAAAATTGGAAAATCTGGAGGAAATGAACAATTTTCTAGGTAGATACCAGGTACCAAAGTTAAACGAGGAGCAGATAAACCATCTAAACAGTCGCCTAATGCCTAAAGAATTAGACACAGTCATTAAAAATCTTCCCACCAAAAAATGTCCGGGGCCAGATGGTTTCAGTGCAGAATTCTTTCTGACCTTCAAGGAAGACCTAATACCAATCCTCTTCAAGCTATTCCATCGAATAGAAACAGAAGGAACACTACCCAATTTGTTCTATGAAGCTACCATTACACTCATACCTAAACCACAGAAAGACCCAACAAAGAAAGAGAACTACAGACTAATCTCTCTTATGAAAATTGATGCAAAAATACTCAATAAAATTCTGGCAAACTGAATCCAACAACACATCAAAACAATTATCCATCAAGATCAAGTAGGCTTTATCCCAGGAATGCAGGGATGGTTCACTATTCGGAAATCCATCAATGTAATCCACTACATAAATAAACTCCAAGAAAAAAACCATATGGTCATCTCACTAGACACTGAGAAAGCATTTGACAAAATTCAACATCCCTTCATGTTAAAAGTCTTGGAAAGATCAGGAATTCAAAGCCCATACCTAAACATAGTAAAAGCAATATACAGCAAGCCAGTAGCCAACATCAAACTAAATGGAGAGAAACTTGAAGCAATCCCATTAAGATCAGGGACTAGGCAAGGCTGCCCACTCTCACCTTATCTATTCAATACAGTACTGGAAGTCCTAGCTAGAGCAATTAGACAACAAAAGGAAGTCAAATGGATACAGATAGGAAAGGAAGAAGTCAAAATTTCACTATTTGCAGATGATATGATAGTATACTTAAGTGACCCTAAAACTTCCACCAGAGAACTCCTAAACCTGATAAACAACTTTAGCAATGTGGCTGGATACAAAATCAACTCAAACAAATCAGTATCCTTCCTCTATTCAAAGGATAAACAGGCTGAGAAAGAAGTTAGGGAAATGACACCCTTCACAATAGCCACAAATAAAATAAAATATCTTGGAGTGAATCTAACCAAGCAAGTGAAAGATCTGTATGACAAGAACTTCAAGTCTCTGAAGAAAGAAATTGAAGATCTCAGAAGATGGAAAGATCTCCCATGCTCCTGGATTGGCAGGATTAACTTAGTAGAAATATCTATCCTGCCAAAGCAATCTACAGATTCAATGCAATACCCATCAAAATTCCAAATCAATTCTTCATAGAGTTAGAAAGAGCAATTTACAAATTCATTTGGAATAACAAAAAACCTAGGATAGTGAGAACTATTCTTAACAATAAAAGAACTTCTGGGGGAATCACCATTCCGGATCTCAAACTGTATTACAGAGCAGTAGTGATAAAATCTGCATGTTATTGGTACAGAGACAGACAGGATGATCAATGGAATAGAATTGAAGACCCAGAAATGAACCCGCACACCTACGGCCACTTGATCTTTGACAAGGGTGCTAAATCCATCCAGTGGAAAAAGGACAGCATTTTCAACAAGTGGTGATGGCTCAACTGGAGGTCAACATGTAGAAGAATACAAATTAATCCATTCTTATCCCCTCAAGTACAAAGCTCAACTCCAAGTGGATAAAGGACCTTCACATAAAGCTAGATACACTGAAACTAATAGAAGAGAAGTTGGGGAAGACCCTAGAATACCTAGGCACAGGGCAAGAGTTCCTGAACAGAATACCAATGGCTTATGCTCTAAGATCAAGAATCGACAAATGGGACCTCATCAAATTGCAAAGCTTCTGTAAGGCAAAGGACACTGTCAACAAGACAAAACGGCAACCAACAGATTGGGAAAAGATCATTACCAATCCTACATCCAATAGGGGGCTAATATCGAATATATACAAAGAACTCAAGAAATTAGACGCCAAACAACAAAATAACCCCCTTAAAAAATAGGGTATAGAGCTAAACAAAGAATTCTCAACTGAGGAAACTCGAATGGCCGAGAAGCACCTTAAGAAATGCTCAACATCCTTAGTCATCAGGGAAATGTAAATCAAAACAACACTGAGATACCAACTCACACCAGTCAGAATGGCTAAGAACAAAAACTCAGGTGATAGTAGATGCTGGCGAGGATGTGAAGAAAGAGGACCACTACTTCATTGTTGGTGAGGTTGCAAGCTGGTACAACCACTCTGGAAGCCAGTCTGGCGGTTCCTTAGAAAATTGGACATAGCACTACCTGAGGACCCAGCTATACCACTTCTTGGCATATACCCAGAAAATGCCCCAACAAATAACAAAGACATATGCTCCACTATGTTCATAGCAGCCTTATTTATAATAGCCAGAAGCTGGAAATAACCCAGATGCCCTTCAACAGAGGAACGGATACAAAAAATGTGGTACATTTACACAATGGAATATTACTCAGCTATTAAAAATAATGAATTTGAGAAATTCTTAGGTAAATGGATGGAACTAGAAAATATCATCCTGAGTGAGATAACCCAATCACAAAAGAACACATATGGTATTTACTCACTGATAAGCGGAGATTAGCCCAAAATTTGAAACAACAAATATTCGATTACCAGATGATATGAAGCTCATGAAGAAGAAAGAACAAGTGAGGATGCCTAGGTCTTTCTTAGAAGGAGTAACTAAATACCCAAGGGAGCAAATATGGAGACAAAGTGTGGAACAGAATCTGAAGGGGGGGAGTTGTAGGGAGACCATTCCACCTGGGTATTCATTCCATGGGCAGTCACCAAAAATAGATGCTGATATGGATGTCGGGATGGGAAAGCTGACAGCAGCCTGATAAGGCTGTCTCCTTAGAGGTCGCCCAGAGTCCAATATACCCAGAGACAGATACTCGTAGCTATCCATTAATCTGATCAAAGGTTCCTAATGGAGGAGTTAGAGAGTAAACTTAAGGAGCCTTAAGGGCTGGTGGCCACATGAGGAGAGCAGCAATACCAACCAGCCAGAGCTCCCCAGGGTCTGAACCACCAGCCTAGGAGCACATATGGAGAGCCATATGACTCCAGCTGTATATGTAGGAGAGGATGGCCTTGTTGGGCATAGGTGGGAGACAAGGTCATTGGTACCCTGAAGGCTGAGCACTGATGGGGGGAATCTGGGGTTGGGGAGGGGGGCTGGGGGTAGGTGGGTAAACACCCTTATAGAAGCAAGGGGAGGGGGTATGGGATAAGGGGTTCCTGGGTGGTGGGGGAAAGGTGGTAAGGGGATAAAATTTGAAATGTAAATATTATATCCAATAAAAGAGGGGGAAAAAAGAAAAGCGGTTAGAACCAACATTCTTAATAAAATGTCAGCCCTCTTAAAAAACTATCTTGATACTCAAATTTGTTTTGAGAACTGTATATTGCAGAATGATCAGCCTTGGTGTATCTACTCAACAAACAAGCTGGGCAGACCTGCTCAAACCTCTGAGGTCTGGGAATTCCATCTGGAGGCAGTAAAGACACAGCATCAGAATATTGTCAATTTGCTCTTCCCCCCACTCCTCTTCTAATATCTCAAGGCCCATAATCAGCTTGAAGAAGCTAATGAAGAGTCAGTGCCCCTATTCCCTGGGCTTGGGGACTAAGGTGGTAAATGTTGGACTGTCTTTCTAGGGAAAAGTAGTGGTTTTGTGGGAATAGAGAGGATTAGCTAGGGGTTAATTGCATAGCCATAACCTATTAGTAGAAATCTGTATAATTAATATCAAGATGAAGATATAAATTCTTAAATGGCACCAATTTACTTTGATTACAAATTTTAAGGTTTTCATTGGCATGAGCTTCTTAGTGATATAAGAGTGAGATGAATATTGTTACTCTCATAGGCATTGTACCAGTATAACACATTTAGGAATACAAAGCTTAGACCCAGTCCTTCTTTAACTTTTTAAAACTGAATTGAGATGGTCAGCCTGTGAGTTAAGGGACTATAGCAAATTCATGGCTTGGAGTTTATTATAAGGGTGTACTCTATGTTTTATTTATAAATAGCTGAGTGGAGTTAACAGGCAACAGTCCAGATTACCTTACATGGATAGTTGGTTTTCAAAACATCAGAAATCCTTAGAATTGACATGACAAACATTTCTGTATTAATGTTCATTTTCATTAGAGACCTGTCTGCTCTGGACAGCTTCCTATATTGAATTCCAAGAAGAAATTGAGCATCCTTGGAGTTACTCCAGTTGTGGTGAGACAGCCACTAGGCAAGAATTGCCTCTTTTCTTCTACAGACAAATTACTGTCCAGAAAAGGACACACTTGCAGAATAGTCGACTGATTATATCTGCCTAGACAGAGTAATCAGGCCTTAATAATTCTGCAGCACTAAGGTCTGTCAGATGATCCTAGGCCAGAAGGCAGAAGAAGAGATGCTCAATCATTTTGAAGTAGAGTGAGTGTCCAGGTGTCCAGAGGTCTCTATAATTTGGCTAAGTTTTAGAAGCTATGCTTTGTGCTTCCCACAATTATAGTTAACTCAGTCATTCTGGATTTCTGATGAGGTTGAAAACTTATAGATATTTACCTTAAGGGAAAAGATTTGAGTGGATGGTCTGCAGCTGACATTCATCCTAAAGCCAGGTTCAGAACTAAATGTTTTAGTCAGGATAAATGACAGAAGTTCTGGTTAGTCAACAAAAGGATGGACTGGGTATAAGGCTATCTTTTACCTCATGGGTAAAAATTGGCATAATTATGCTGTAATTGTATTTTGAGAGAAAAGTTTCATTTTAACAGGAAGGATGATGTGTAGGAGGAGCTAAGGTGGGAGGAGTACTGAGAGGAAGAAAAGGAGTAAGAAGAGGAGAAGAAGGAGAGGAGAAGCTAGGTGATGAAAGAGAGAAAGAGGGGGGGAGACAGGGAGGCAGATGTTCATGTATCTCCACCAGTCAAAGATAGTTGATATATCTAGTTTGGGTAGTGGGTTACACCTCTGATTGATTGTTGTGGGTAATAAATATGGATCTCATTACATTCTTCTACATGCAGGCTTGAAATGATATACATGGTATGTTTTCATTGATAAGTGGATATTATCTAAAAACATACAAAACAATGAATGAATGAAGACCCTGAAGATGAGGGCAATCCTTTAGGAAAACCAATAGTGTCAATTCACCTGATCAGCTGGGAGCTGCTAAAAACTGAACCACTAACCAAAATGCATATATGGGCTAGCTGTGGCAGAGGTACATATGTAGCAGAGTACTACCATGTCTGGCTTCAGTGAGAGATTATGTGCCTAATCCTCCAGAGACTTGCTGCACCAGGGTGGGGGAATACCCAGCAGAGGGCTACCCTGTCAGAGCTGAAGGGTATGTAGATGGAGGAAGAACACTGTGAGGGGGAGTTGAAAGTGTGGGTAGGCATCAGGATATAAATTAATTAATTAATTAATTAATTAATAAAAGGGTAAAATTATGAGAAAAGGGTTAATTAACCAACATTGTTTTTTAATAATCGGTTGGGCAAGAATGTCCACTGCAATTTGCCTAAATATACAGTGTGTATTAGTCATCATTCCATATAGGAAGAGAATTAACAAAATGTTTGTTGGAAACAGATCTACCTCTATGTCCTCTTCAAACCTTTCTACTTTAAATTTGTGGACAGAGCCTATGGCTTTACATATGATATGGTACAGGAGTTTCATAAATCCATATATTCAGCCAGAACCAAATCAATCAAGGATACACCAATATATTATTCTGTTAGACTTCAAGCTCACATTTGTTTGTTTGCTTTAAGCCCACATAGGTCAGTTAGCGCTTGTCTTATAAAGAGGTGTGTCAGGTCATATTTTCAGATAGTATTATGCCACAAATAGTAGTATAGGTTCCAAGAACTGTGCCTTTATACCTTGTATATAAACACTGCACAAGACCCCCCCACACACATGTAAAAAGGACTCTATACCTCAAGTTACTTGCTAAAAATTTTTAACTAATTATATTTTGTGATGCTTGTATGTAATTTTTCTGTGAGTTCAATGTGCAATAGTCATGCCAAGTCTAGAGGACATTATCTCCTACCACTCTGACACATTTTCTTCCTTTTGCATCTATACTTTTTTCTTAATCATACTTTCTTTCTCCATTGCATTTTCTGCTTGAAATAGATAGACAAGGATACTTGAAGTGAGCACACTGACAGGGCAATGGGAGAAGGCAAAGGTGCTTATTCCTTAAAAAATATTTTTAGAATAAATTAAGGGAAAGCTAAGGGGCAGATGCATAGAGAGAAACAACAGGGAAGATGGGAGGACCTGGAGTCCTTTTGAAACATCTAATTCACGCTTTACATAGCAGTACTTTATACTTGGTGTGATTCTAACCATTACTAATACTGGAACAAAAACTTTCTCCAACACTGATTCTTCTATCATTCTCAGGAAATAATCCATCCTATAAGTTAGCTATTCTGGAAAATCCCATTTCAGGGTAAAGAGTAATACAACTATAGTTAATTAACCAGATAGATAGTACTGAAGAAAGAATTGGATATGACCATGTCTATCATGTCATGTAGTTTCAAATGTTTCTTCTGAATGAGTGGACAGAAAGCACCATGAGTAGTACAGTTGGACCCCTAATAATTTTTTTATGTATATCAACAGTAGAGAGAGTGGGATAAGTCTAATCCCTAGAACTTTGAGGTTTAATATGATATCCCTGTTTGGAGATTTCTTCTCAATAATCAAGAAAAAAGAAGGTGCCCAAATGGACTAAAAATTTTCAATGCCTTTCATTTGTTGGGTAAGAGTGGGTAGACTCTGACAGATCAATTGTTCTAACTTTATGGGTAGTACTATACCCCCTTTGGGGGTCAAATGTAACCTCTTTACAGGAACATATCTCAACAGAGTTACTTATATTAGAGTTCATAACAATAGCAGAATAATTGTACCTGTGAAGTAGAATGAAAGTAATTTTATTGTTCGTAGTCATGAAGGGATTATAAAAAATGACACAACATTAAGATGGTTGTGAACAAGTTTTTCTACCTATGACTGAAAACAGTCAAAGTGGTTAGACTGTACCACTAAATCCCTTCTTATCAAACTCTCTAGTTGAGGGACCATATGCTGTGAATTTCTCAGTGCAACCACTATTTCTAGGTTATCTGGTGTGTAAATGAAATGTTGAGATCATGGATTTTACTGTTATATGTGAGTTTGGCATCCCATGATAAAAATGGAACAAAAAGTAATTATTATTATTTTCTATTTCCTAGTCGTGTTCTCAGGATTTTAGTCTATGCAGAAAATTTATACTCTGATTTATGTAGGCAGCTACAAGGTGACAGCATACTTCCCCAAAATGTTTTATCCCTTTAGATTATTCTAATTATTTTTCTCTGAAATCTGGGGTCCAAATAACCACAGTCATACCTAACAGATGGTTTACTAGGTAGTAGAGAACCAAATATCCTATGTTCTCAGTAAGTCTAACACAAAGACTACATTGCACTGGAACACCTGTGTTGATGGTATCCCATTAAGATAAATTTATGACATATATAATACTATATATATTTGCTCTGAGGAACAGAAAAGGTTCCTGGGCTTATATGTAAAGCAAAGGTGATGTGTTGTTTACTAGAGTTTGAAAGCCCAAACAAAATGGCTACCACAGAAACTATTATCTCAGATGAGATGATGGTTTCCCAAGCCAAGTATATAGAATCTCCCACCATTTGTCTTCTCTGATATGTGTGTGTGTGTGTGTGTGTGTGTGTGTGTGTGTGTGTGTGTGTGTGTGTATGGTGTTACATCTCTCTGAAGAGAATCTTAATTTATGGAAGAGTTGTATGTAAAATGTGGAAAGGAGAGGTTGGACATTCATACTGTCATAAGAGTCTCTGGCCCTTCAGTGCTATCATATGTGACCATGAAATCATTCAGCAAGGTATACTCTGTTGATCTTTCACAAACTAGTAGAGGTAAGCATTCTAAGATGTAATTTGTATGGCTTCAAGTACAGTCCTGAAATTAAAATAATTTGCAGCATCACCAAGGAAACAATGATAATCAGTCACAGATATCAGAAAGGGTTAATGCTCCACCACATATTTGTGCTCATAACATTAGTGTTTAGTCCTCTGATAAACAGCTTAGAAGTCTTTCTGCTAGTTTTTAAGCTTCACATCTATTTCTTTTCTCTGAGTGTAGAATCTGTCAAAAGAATCTAGTAGCAAGAAGGTCAATAGTCCTTTCAATTTCTGGTACCAATGCTAAAACTATATTTAACTATAAAAATAATTTGAATAATGTGTGTTCTGTATACAAATGAGGTACATCCTTTAGAAAAATTTCAAATTATTTTTTCCTGAAGTATAAGATATTAATAAAATTTAAGTTCCCAGTATTTAGTTTCTGTATTGAATCACTTTGGAAAACTTCTAGAATTATTTCCACTGCAGTTGGGAACAGTTGTTGTTCATAGACTAATTTTATAAATGCAGATTCACTAAGGTGTTTAAGATCTGCACTTGTGACAATTCCTTTTAATGGTATGACATTTATTTGTTTTTTATTTACTTATTTATATTCATTTTTGAAAATGGGTTTTTCTGTATACCTCTAGCTCTTCTGGAAAAGGCTTTGTAGATTAGACTGGGCTTCAACATACCGCCTGCCTATGCCTTCCAAGTATGGGAACTAAAGATGTGTCCTACTATGTCCATTGAAATTTAACTTCTGTAAGTAACATTTGAATGTTTTTCTTCAAATCATGAAGATGTGTAGGGATTCTCAAAGATTTTTTAACTTTTATCATGCACTGAAATAATGTACTACTGGACATGAATCTTTTATGTATGTTAAACTAGTCCTGCATATTCAAGTCACTTATGCTCAACTATACAATAATGAATGTCTCTTTGCATTTAAGATCCCTATCTGCCTCTGACTGACAGGCTCTCTTCCCAAAATAATAAGGAATACACAACAAAATTTAGAAAAACAGTACATCCTTGTTTTATTGGTTATTTTAACAACCACCATTACAAAAATCATGAGATGAGATTACCAATGGCAAGTCAAACAAAAATCTCAAAACACACACAGAATGAATATTTTATATACTTTATAATATTCTTCAATATCATATGTATATAAACAACACACACATATGCACATACATACACATGCACATGTGTGTATATGTATATATGCATGTATATATACATATCATTTTGTTAATTTTTCCCTGCACATGGTCTTACTTTGAGTATGGTTTTTATAACTGTAGACACTTCCTCAGTAGTACAATCTGATTTTCCCATTCTTCCTTGTAGATATTCATTGTACATGTCTTCTGCTCAATGGGTGGTATGACTTGTCTACTTTCCATTTCCCTTCTGGTATTTTTGTCTGCATTGAAACTTTGAACACTGTGTCTATGTGTTGACACAAACTCTATGAGTCTCTATGCCTGATAGTATAGTTCTGTCTTTAAAACATTGTTTCTTGTATCCTTCAACCATCCCTAGCTATATTAGCCTCTTTATCCCTTCTTTTTAAATAGCTGTATGTGGATTTAGGAGAGGGCTTTGAGGAAGATATCTCATTTAGGAACCATTGTAACACTGTCTTTGTGTCTTCATTCATATTTTATCCGAATACCTCTGTTTTCAAATCTACTGGAAGAATAAATATTGCTGAAGTGGTACAAGTGATTCACATGTCTGTGGCGATATCTATATATAATTAGTACTTACATTATATTGATAATCCTCTAGCAGAATAAGAGACAAAGAAGTTTGTATTGGTTTTTGACCTGTTTGTCCTGAATTTATAAGTATTTTATCAATGAAAGGAATGGCTTCCATCTTATCAACTTAATCCTAATTATAATAAGTAATTAACTACTTTTATTATTATATGATTTTGGCAAATGTATAGCTTGACAACCGATTACTATTTTATGTTCCATGCTTTATAACTTATGCTACTGATGAATTTTTACTACTTATTTATTATTCTTCTTTCTTTATTCTTCTTTCTTAAATATATATATAAATAATCTAGAATTTATACATTGTTGGTCATATGTAACTCTGCTTAGGGCTTTTCTTTTGTATTGAGTAGCTTGGCATTGAGATTACTCTAGATGAACACTGGTTCTCTCTCTTTTTTGTGATATCATTGTGGTCATTTGTGGTGTCATTTTGCTAATTTTGGTATTCATGTTATTTAGTAGTCCCTTTCCTTTAGAAGAGATGTCCTATTTCTTAGAAATTTATAATTAGCCTGTATATTGTGCATTAGCAATAGTGTTTCATTAACACACTATGATAGTAACTTATAGAAAAATTACAAATATGAATGACATAGGGGATTTTCTATAATACATTAATATTGAAAGAAATCCGTAATAAAACCTTATTGTAAAGTGAAACATAGAAAGCTACATTTTGTGACAAATTTAAGGAATTTTATAAGAGGAAAGTTCTCTGTGTTTCTGTTGTCCCATTACATGAGTGGAGATTGCAAGTGAGCAGCACAGACACTTGCTTATTTCCTTGGATTTTAATCCCCAATACAGAAAACAAAATTTGAATATAAAGGAACACAGAATAAAACTGGACTAGAAAAAAGGAGAATATATTATTAAGAAAAATGAACAATACTATAGCCCTCAAGATATATTCATTATGTTGATTTTTGCTTATGTGATGGTAGTATACATAGCCAGATACTTGGCTCAGTCACCCCTTGTTGGCTTTGAAACTTGAGTATGTTTGATTCATTTCTAGAATTCCCAAATTAAAACCATACTGCTATTAGCAGATTATCATAGAACATTTGGGAGTGTTTATAACAATAAAGTTATATACATTTAGTAGCCAGCTTGTATACATGTTTAGAAAATACCATACATGTTAGAAACAATATCTTCATAGCACGTTATAATATAGATTTGCATGGAACCAGTAACAATGGCTATTTAAGCACCATCAAACTCTTTTATTACAACTGGTAAGATTACAATCACAATTTTAAAGCTACATTAACAAAGCCAAAGTTCTAGTATGACCTGAGGTATAATTCATAAAACTCCCATCATTTCACAATGGCTAATAGTATTTGATGAGCTGAAGAAAAAGTAGACAGAGAATTTTGCAGTTATGTATTTTTTAAATGACTACCCATATTCCAATAGTGGATTCCATATTTGTGTACACAGAGGTACATTAAATGATCTCATTGTTACTAAATTGAAATTAATTGTTACAAAAACAAGATTGTTGTGTTAAAAGGAGAGAAATTTCAGGTCTTCAAATGGATAGTTGGGGCTTGGATGTGTCCTTGATTACAGAAGAAAGCAGCCCACCTAACCTTAGGGATTTGTTTTAAGGATGCAAGAGCCCAAGAGCAGGGTTAAAAATCTGTTTTTGAGAGAGGATTCACCCAGGTTTTGAAGCTTGTTTCGTACTTCACTTGGGAGGCTGGTCATAGCCACCATGGACCATGAGAAGTCCACCAATAAGCTCAAAGAGGTTGGTGAAAAGGGCCCTCCCTGCAAACTGGAAGGGAAACCTTACCAATCCTCAGATGTTTGTGCAAAAGTCTGAGAATCTGATAGTAGAAATGTTGGGACTGTGCTGCTGATTGACTTAATCACATATATGGTAACTATAGATTTCAGACAAGAGCCCAGGGTGGCAGCACGTATTTCCTGGAGTACACATTCATTTTGTATAAAGTAAGAATGAGGGAGAGGGAAGTGATACTTGAATCAGCATCCAAATCTTCATGCTCTGAGTTACCTGTTCCTTATATGAATAAAGGATTCTGTTCCTAATTGAAGCTCAGACATCATCCAAAAATATGAGTCCTTTGTATATTACATGTAGTACTGGATCTTCTAAAAGGAAGATACTTGATTTTAAGCTTTGTCTTGAGACAGAGGCTAGGATGTGCTCATCCACTCTCAAAATTGGATCATCAAATTGCCATGTTAATAAATGTTATCAACAGATATCCTGGTAATCTATGAAAATTGGCAGCTATAATAGTCACAGAACCTAATGAACCTGGTAACCATACCTCTTTCTGGACAGAGAAGTTACCATTCTGTTGCCATAAATTTCACACATGTTCCACTATTCATCATTGGTTTAAATTGTTATTGTGCTTTGACAGATACTAGTTTCTGGAACATGATTCTTCATCCATGTCAGTTCTTTTCTTTCTGTAAAATAAGGAAAGGCATGATCTTGTTTTAGGATATCAAAATGTCATCAGCTGTTGTTGTAGGCTTGGGTACATAGAATCATAAAAGAGAAATTTGTATAGTAATTTTCTATTTCTCATTTTAATAGTTCATGAGTAGTGAGTTATCATTACCTATTTATTAGTATGCTGTGTTTAAAATCAGTACTGAGTGGTAAGTCATTGATATTTTGTAAATTTACTAATTTGCCTGTGGTACCCTGCATAATAAACCCTTTGCATCTCTTTAGATTTCCAAAAGTCTGGTGGCCTTTTAGGCAAATATGTAATGCATGTGAAAATACAGAAACCCTACATAAAATGAAGGATTGTTGAGAATGTGGATATAGTCTAAAAATCCTTTTAAAGAATTAATGTCATAATATATTTTAGTATCATATAAACACTATGAATTTAGTATGAGAATACAGGTATATTTAGTAGAAGTCCTGAAGAAATATTCCAAATAGCCATGCTATCATCTTTATTAGAGCACAGTATTAGACAATGATGTATTAAGAAGCAATATAATGCAAGCATTCAATAAATACATATGTGGGACTAGACATAGGAACATCATGAACAGGGAGCAGGGAGAAACATTTGCCATATTATAGTCACAATCAGAAACACTCAAACAGAAATAGGTGATCCCAGATAATTTGTCAGGATTTAGGACCAAAGAGACAGAAAAATGATCAGCTCAAAGATACCACAGATTTGCTTTACGATATGTCAATATAGACATAGGAACCTCACAAACAGTCAGAATGTAGCTGCATTTGAAAGATCTGTGTCATAGTCTGGAAGGCACAGACAGAAGTAGAGGCTAGTACAGAGTTCCAGGAGTAGATTCATCTTCCATGTACCACTGATTTGTTTTACTGTTGTGAAAGTAGAAAGAGAAGAAAGTGAAAAAAATGTTTTTCCTATCATACCCTTTTGATTTTGCTGCATGTGTCCCCAAGCCCAGGGAAGATGGGTAGGGATGAATCAGCAGCTTTGGTGGAGCTCTCTAAGGTTACAGCAGGCTTTGATGTTCATTACTAGATATGAGATCTCTCTCCTGATTGGATCTGATTCTATTCTTTATTTGAATGCACATACTCAATCAATAAGAATCAAGGAGATCAAATAAATTTGTCTGCAGGGAGGGATTTGATTAGCCAGGCTGCTGGCTCTATTCTAGCACTTATGTGCTCCTGGTATAGCCAAGCCTGACACAGAAGAAAACCTGTGTGACAGGAGACAAAGTCAGAGGAAACCTGCAGAGCCAGTGACTGTTTGTTTTTGACTCTTTGACTCATGTACAGGAACAGTCACCTTGTTTGAAATTCAAGTATCATGTTTGGGTTGTGCCTTTCTTTTCAGTTATCACAACTGTTTCTTCTGTAAAGAAGATTCTTGATTTCAAGCTTCAGCTAGTGACAGGGACTAGGAATGTTCTGACATTTTACATCATTAAGTCACTGTCTGTGAGGAAGACTAAGGCAGGGAATGTATTCAGCATTCAAACTTGGACTCTTAAAAAATTAAAGATGTAACTGACAGACATCATAACATACCCAGAAAACAAGCGTTCTTGGGACACTGACGCTGGCAGGTTGTTTCTGTTAATATTCAAAGATGTTCAGCAATCCGAACTATGTTTACTCTGTTTTATAGTTCTTTGATAATTATAAGTTTCTCTTACATGTTTATTCTTCCATGTCAGTACAGGGGTATTTGATCCCATTGTGAAAATTAATGCATCTTGTCCTGATGGTCTACAGCTTGGTATTCCATACTGATAAGAGAGAAATGGACACAGTAATTTTAATTGTGTCTGTGTACTAGTAGATGCCAAAAGACTTATTTTTTCATGTTATTTGCATTCCCTCTTTAGTAAGTAGGTCTCTTGAGTGGATCATAGATATTTATAAAATTTTACTACTTTGACTAGAGTAAATCTGACTGTAGTAAAGAAGTTACGATTGTGTATCTTTACAAAAAAGTCACAGTGTCTTTTCAATTACATATTAAATATTACACATACACCATGCAATGTTACGACTGTCCAGAGTATATAAACTTTGTATTCAACAATGACTCCTTTAAATATTGTCCAGATTCAGAAAAACATTCCATGGTTTCTAAATGAAAATGGGGTGAATGTGGAGCAGGAAATGGGTGGAAAATTGCACTGAGTGTTCCAACGTTTCTTGAAGGATACACTATTAGATATGTATGTATGAGAAAAAGATATGATGAACACACAAAAGAAGCAATTGTGGAAGCATACACAATTACATTACAATAAGGAGACTCTAGCAATTTCAAGATAAGATTGATATTCTGAAAGGCTCAGAAAAAAAATCAAAGTACCTCTAGTAAATAACTTGGATCTAGGCAGAAGGAGCCAGAAAAAGGAAAAGCCTCAGGGATCCAATGATTTAATTTTCTGTTTGTCTGTGAGATAGAAAAACAAGGTGAAACAGTTTTTCCTGCCATTCAGTTTCAATTTTTCTAAGTCAGTCAGGGAAATGAGGAAAAAGGGGAGAGAGATGAATCAGCAGCACTAATGGAGATCTCCAAGGTAACCACAGGATATGAATAACATGACTAGATATGAAATCTCTCTCCTGATTGGATCTGATTCCATTCTCTATTTGATCACACGATCTCCATCAAACAGAAGAAAAGAGAGCATATAAATTTGTCTGCAGGGAAGGATTTGATCAGTCAGGCTGCTGGCTATATTCCAGGAATTATCTGGTCCTGTCTAGAGCCAGAGCCAGACTCTATGGTGCTAAAGAAAAGAAAGCCTGTTTGTGTAACTTTCATGAGACAGAGCCAGTGGAAAGCTGCGATGACAGTGCTTGTTTGTTTCAGAGCCTGCAGGCTCTGTTTCCTTGGCTCTTATTTTCTGTACAGGGATTTTCAAGACATGTGAAATTCAGGTATTAGCTTTTGGCAAGCATTTCTTGCCTATGTCACTCTGGACTGTGTCTTCTGCAAAGATAATACAAGATTAATGCTTCAATTTGTGACAAAGATTAGGTAATTTATCACATTTTCACGTTTTTTTTTTTTTTTTTTTTTTTTTTCAGCCTTTGTGAAAGCAGTTCTGCTAGCAAATGTCCTCAACATACGACTTTGGAGTCTAAGAAAAACCAGATGTAACTGAGAGTCAGAGCTACTACCATCCTAAAAAATAAGCACTGTTGGGACACTGATGCTGACATCACATTACTATTAATCACAAAAGACATCAGAAAATATAGCCATTGTTTATTCTGTTATTGTCCTGGTACTATTCTAGATTTTTCTAGCATGATTTTTCTTGCTTGTCAGTCATTTGCAACCTAACATCTCAGGGGAGTCATGAGCCTTTTAGGCAAAACAATGCATCATATCTTGATCATCTCCAGCTTGGTATTACACCATGTAAAATAAAGTAACAGACATAGTAATTTTCATTTTGACCTTGTATTGTAGATACCTAGAGCCCTAAGATTTCATGTTGTTTTCATACTCTCTTTAGAAATCAGGCCTCTGTCATATATCCTGAATATTTATGAAACTGTATTTCTTTGATCAATATATTTTTGACAGTAAAATTCACATTACAACTGTGTATGCGTCAGAAAACACCATGTACTTTTAAAACCACAAATGTTCCACATATACCATGTTTTGTTGTGTATAATCACAGCATACAAATAATATTTTCAGCATTGAATACCATTTACTATTATATAGATATATGAGACACTCCAGTGTTTCAGACAAACTGATTACATGTGGAGTAGGACGTGGGCAGAATATTAAACTTAGTGATAAAACATCTCTGAGAGTGTACCATTAAATATCATTTTATCAAGCAAAGGCTAAAAACTGAACATATAATGGTTGAATTGGAAAAGGAGACAAAGGCACATCACAATTCTTCAGCAGGCAGCAAAAATTGCAAGATGAGAAATACAATCAATGCACTAAAAAAGAAACAGAGCCTCTCTGGCAAATAGGTTCAGTCTAGGCAGAAAGAGCCAGAAATAGGAAATTTCCAAGTTTCCATTGACGTGTATTTCTGTTGGCCACTGTAGAAGGAAGAAGGTAAAAGCACTTTTTTTTTCCCAGCCATCTGCTATTTATTTTTCTGCTTCATTCATAGAACTCAGGGAGGAAGGTATGAGGTATGAATCAAAAGCACTGATGGCAATCTCAAAGGCTAACACAGGCTTTGATGTCCATGCCTAGATATGAGATCCCTCTTCTTACTGGATCTGAATTTCTTCTCCATATTCATCAATAAGAATTAAGAAAAGCAATACATTTGTCTGCAGGGAAGGATTTCAGCAGTCAGGCTCCTGGCTATATTTCATTATTTATCTGGCCCTAGGTATAACCAAAGCCTGACTATAATGTAATAAAAAGAAGTAAGAGTACTTCTGTAACTGATAGGCGACAAAGACAGTGGAAAGGTGCAAGGATAGTGCTTGTTTGTTTCAGAGCCTGCATGCTTCTATTCCTTGGCTCCTATTTTCTGTACAAGGAAATTCAACACATGTGAGTTTCAGGTATCAGCATTTGTTGTACATTCATTGCCCCTGTCATGTTGGGCTATGTCTTCCCCAAAGAAGATACAAGATTCAATCTTCAGCTTGTAACTGAGACTAGGAAACTTTTGACATTTTCACAACATTAGGTCATCCACTAAACACTAGGGGCAGTGATGCTGGCAGCATGTTACCATTAATGGCAAAAACATTCAATCATTCAATGATTGTTTATAGTGATATTATATTTTTAATATAGTAGAATCTCTAGCATGTTTGTTCTTCTATGTCGGTTCAGTGTTACATACCTGTTGAGTGGAGTCAAGAGCCCTTTAGGGAAATCAATACACTATCTTCTGAATATTTCAAACTTCAAAAGTCTGATTCTTTCAAAAATCTGATTCCATTCTTATTTTGAATGCACATTCTCCATCAATCAGAAGCAAGGAGAGCAAATAAATTTGTCTGCAGGGCAAGATTTGATCAGTCAGGTTGCTGGATATATTCCAGGACTTCTCTGATCCTGTATATAACCAGAGCCAGACTAAATGGCACTAAAGAGAAGGGAGAATGCTTGTATAACTGTCAGAACATGGAGCCACTGGAAAGCTGCAAAGACTGTGCTTGTTTGTTTGAGAGCCTCCATGCCCCGATTCCTTGGCACTCTGTTTTGTATAGTAACTGACACCCTATGGGAAATTCCTGAATCTGCTTTGGCTTGAGCCTTTTTCATCTCAGGCAATTTGCATTTTTCTGTTACCATAAGAAAACCTAGAAAGGAGAGGGTGAGGGATAAATCATCAGCACTGATGGAGTTCTACAAGGTAACCACAGTATTTGATGTCCATGCCTAGATATGGGATCTCTCTCCTGATTGGATCTCATTTCATTCCCTATTTGGATGCAGATTCTTCATCAATCAGAAGTAAGAAGAGCAAATAAATTTGTCTTCAGGGCAAAATTTTTTTCAGTAAGAGTGCTGGCTATATTTCAGGACTCATCTGGTCCTGGATATAACCAGAGCCAGATTGAATAGTACCAAAAAAGGGAGAGTGCTTTTGTAATTCCAGTAGACAGAGCCAGCAAAAAGCTGTAAAGATTCTGCTTGTTTGTATCAGAGGCTTCATGCTTTGATTTCCTGCCTTTTATTTTCTTTACAGGGATTTTCACTACTTGTGAAATTCAGGTATCAGCTTTTGGTGTGCATTCCTTGCCTCAGTCATACTAGGCTGTGTCCTCTGCAAAGAAGATACAAGATTCAAGCTTCAGCTTGTGAAAAAGAATAGTTAATTTTTGAAATTTTAACAACAGTAGGTCATTCACTGTAAGAAATGCTGTGGCAGAAATTGTCCTTAACATATCTTCATAGAACCTATGAAAAGTCTTGATGGAATTAACAGACAGAGATAGTTACAAACCCAAATACTAAGCACCCTTGTGCCAGGGATGCTGGCAGCATGTTACCATTAATGGCAAAAGACATTCTACAATTAAACCATTGTTTATGGTGTTATTTTATTTTTAAAATAGAAAAATCTCTAGCATGTTTGTTCTTCCATATCATTTCAATGCAAACTGCCTGTTGAGTGTAGTCCAGAGTCCTTTAGGGAACTCAATACACAATCTTCTGAATATTTCAAACTTGGTGTTACATATAGCATAATAAAAAATTAGCACAAAAATTTTCATGGTGACCTAGTACTAATGGATACCTGGAGACCTATGCTTTTCCTGTTGTATTCGTTACATCTTCAGAGTTCAGGTTACTGTAGCATATTATGGGTAATTATTAAATATATTAACTTGATTCATATATTCCTGAGAGTAGTAAAGAACTGACAATTGTATATACATCCCAAAAAGTTCTGGCCTCATTAAAACCACACTTAAATTTTCCTATACAATATGTATTGTCGAGAATGTCCACAGGTTATAAACATGATTTTCAAATTTGAATGTCAATTAATATTGCATATTTATTAGGCTTTTCTGTGTCACATGCTGAGTACAGATGGAACAGTACATGGGTAGAATATTCTACTCGTTAATCCAACACCTCTTTGAGGATGCACTATTAAATATTATTGTACTAGGAGAGGCTATAATCAGAGCATACAACAGAAACAATTGGGGAAGAAGATGAAGGAAATGATAACTTTTCAGCAGGCAGCAAAAGTTAAAAGATATTAGTCAAAATCAGAACAACTAAAAAAGTAACAGAGGAAATCTGGTAAACTGCTTGAATTTAGGTTAGAAGGAGCAGGAAATAGGAAAGCTCCAAAGTTCCATGAACTTGTTTTTCTGTAGAATAAATTAGAGAGAAGAATGTATAAAAAATTTACCCTGGCATCCACTTTGTATTTTTCTGTTTCCATAAGGAAACCCAGGGAGGAAGAGGTGAGAAATGAATCAGTAATAATGATGGAGGTCTCAAAGGTAAAAATGAGATTTGATGTCAATGCCTAGATATGAGATCTCTCTCCTGATTGGGTTTTATTCCATTCTCTATTTGAATGCACATTGTCTATTAGTTAGAATCAAGGAGAACAAACAAATTTGTCTGCAGGACAAGATTTGATCAGTTAGGCTGCTGGTTATATTCTGGGACTTGTCTGGTCCTGGATATAACCAGATCCAGACTGAATGGTACTAAAAAGGACAAATGCTTGTGTAACTGTCAATAAACAGCCAGTAGAAAGTTGCAGACTGTGCTTGTTTGTTTCAGACTCTCTATCCTCTGATTTCTTGGCTCCCTGTTTTGTATAGTAACTGTCACCCTATGAGAAATTCTATCTTCTCTGAAGTTTGATTTCATTGTCTCAGACATACAGGGCTGTGTCTTCTTCTAAGAAGATACAATATTCAATTTTTATTGTGTGTCAGAGAATAGGGATTTTCTGACATTTTGTAATTTTTTATCAGCCACTGTGAGAACTGCTATGACAGCAAATGTCCTCAAAATACCACCTTGGATTCTTAGAAAAATCATATCTGACTAATAGAAACAGATACTACCATACTCAGAAGATAAGCACTATTGGAACACTGATGCTGATATTATGTTACCATTAATCACAAAAAAGATATTCAACAATACAACCTTTGTTTATTCTATTATTGTTTTGTACTTTACTAGATTTTCTAGCATGTTTGATTTCATTTGTCAGACATTTGCTACTGAACAGTACAGAGGAGTCAACAGCTTTTAGGTTGACTCAGTAATCATGTCCAGGTCATCTCCAGCTTGGTATTACAGCATCTAAAAGAACAAAATGGACACAGTGATTTTCATTGTGACCTTGTATTGTGGGTCACTAGAATCCTAAGAATTCCTGTTCTTTTGATCTTGTCTGTAGAAATCAGGTCTCTGTCATATATCCTGGATATTTATGAAACTGTATTTCTTTGATCAGTACATTCCTGACATTAGAAATCACATTACAACAATATATGCATCGGAAAATGCCATGGCCTGTTTAAAACCACATATTAAATGTTCCACATATACCAGGTTTTTTTGGGGGGGGCATATTCACAGCGTATAAACATTGTTTTCAACACTGAAATCCATTTAATATTATTCATATTTATGAGATACTCCAGCAATTCATTCAAACTGACTATAATTGGAGTAGGTTATGGGAAGAGTATTTAGCTTATTGTTAAAACATCATTTGAAGATGCATCATTAAACATCATATTTTCAAGTAAAGGGTATAAGCAGAACATATGACAGTTGAATTTGAAAAGGAGACAAAGCACATCACAATTCTTTAGCAGGCAGCAAAAATTGCAAGATAAGAGACACAATCAGTGGAATCAAAAAGAAAGAGTGCTTCTCTGTCAAATAGGTTCAATCTAGGCAGAAGACCCAGAAATAGAAAACCCCCACTGTGCCATCGACTTAATTTTCTGTTGGTCAGTGTATAGAGAAGAAGGTAAAAAAAGGGTTTTTTTTTTCCTGACATACACAACAGATTTTTCTACTTCATTCAGGGAGTTCAGGGAGCAAGGTATGAGATATGAATCAGCAGCACTGATGGAGATCTCCAAGGTTACAACAGAAATATGTCCATGTCTATAAATGAGATCTCTCTTCATATTATATCTGATTCTATTGTTTAATTGGATACACAATCTCCATCTATCAGAAGCGAGGAGAGCAAATAAATTTGTCTGCAGGGATTGATTTGATCAGTCAGCCTGCTGGCTATATTCAAGGACTTGTCTTGGGTATACCCAAAGCCTGAATGTATGGTGTTAAAGAGAAGGAAGAATGCTTCTGTGAATGACAGGACACAAAGCCCATGGAAATCTGCAAGGACAGAGCTTATTTGTTTCAGAGCTTGCATGCTCTGTTTGCTTGGCTCCTATTTTCTGTACAGTGATATTCATCACATGTGAGTTTTAGGTATCAGCTTTTGGTGTGCATTTCTTGCCTCAATCATGCTGGGCTGTGTGTTCTGCAAAGATGATTCAAGATTCAATCTTCAGCTTATAACTGAGACTAGGGAACTTTTGACATTTTCACAGTATCAGGTCATCCACTGTGAGAAATGCTGTAGTAGCAAATGTCCTTAACATACCATTATGGAATCTCTGAAGAATCTTGATGGAACTAACAGACACAGGTAATAGCATACCCATAAACTAATCACCCTAGGAGCAGTGATGTTGGCAGTATGTTACCATCAATGGCCCAAATCATTCAACCATTCAATCATTATTTACAGTGTTATTTTGTATTTAATATAGTAGAATCTCTAGCATGTTTGTTTAGGTCTCTGCAGTATATCCTGAATAATTATAAAATATTTTGATTCATATATTCCTGACAGTAGTAAACAAATTACAACTGTATATGTGTCAGAAAATGTCTGGCCTCATTAAAACCATACTTTAATTATTTCTACACACTATGTGTTTTGGGGAATATCTATAACAAATATACCTCATTTTCAACTTTGAATTTTAATTAAAATTGCATATTTATGAGACTCTTCAGTGTCACTTGCTACCTGAGTACAGATGGAGCAGTGTATGGGTAGAGTATTACACTGATTATTTCAATACCTCTTTGACAATACACTATTAAAGATTATTGTACTAAGGGAGGCTATAATCAGAGCATTTACAAAAAGCAATTGGGGAGGGAGATGTAGGCACATCATAATTGTTCATTAGGTAGAATATATTAAAAGATAATAGTCAAAATCAGAATGATCAAAAATGAAACAGAGGAACTCTGGCAAACTGCTTGGATACAGCTGGAATTAAAAATAGCTACAAGGTTCTATTGAATAGTTTTGTTGTTGTTGTTGCTTTTGCAGAGAGAAAAATGTAAAATACAAGATTTTTTGCCATCCACTTTAGATTTTTCTGTTTTCCTAAAGAAATCCAGGAAGGAGGGGGTGAGAGATGAATTAGCAGCACTGATGGATATCTCCAAGGTAACCAAAGGATTTGATATCTATGCTTAGATATGAGATCTCTCTCCTGATTGTATCTTATTCAGTTCTCTATTTGAAAGAACATTCTCCATCAATCAGAAGCAAGGAGAGCAAATAAATTCATCTGCAGGACAAGATTTGACCAGTCAGCCTCTGGCTATATTCCAAGACTTATCTTCCTGGATATAGCCAGAACCAGACTAGATGGTACTAAAGAGAAGGAAGAATGCTTTTGTAACTGTCAGGAGCCCTAGCCAGTGGAAAGCTGCAAAGACAGTGCTTGTTTGTTTCAGTGTTTCTATGCTCTGATTTCTTGGCTCTCTGTTTTGTATAGCAACTGTCACCATATGCAAAATTCAGCTATCTGCTTTGGAGTATGACTTCTTTGCCTCAGACATGCAGGGGTGTGTCTTATGCAAAGAAGATACAAGATTTAAATTTTAATTTGTCACAAAGACTAGGAAATTTTTGACATTTTATATTTTATAATCATCCACTGTAAGAACTGCTATGGCAGAAAATGTCCTCAACATGCCACCTTAGAGTCAAAAAAAACCACATGTGCTCTGGTCTGAGGCCTGCAGGTGAGTGCACCCTGAATTCTGCCAGACACATTCTGGGGGATCCATAGAACCCATAGCCAGCGCTAGCAAGCCCCTTCCGCCGCTCGCCCCTCCTCCAGTCTGAGGCCTGCGTGTGAGTGCAGCCCGAATTCTGCCAGACACATTCTGGGGGATCCATAGAGCCCATAGCCAGCGCTAGCAACCCCCTTTTGCCGCTCGCCCCTCCTCCAGTCTGAGGCCTGCGGGTGAGTGCACCCCGGATTCCGCCAGACACATTCTGGGGGATCCACAGATCCCGCAAACAGCTTTAGGTAGGAAAACCCACATACTACCCTGAGCTCATAGCAGGGTGCCCTGAGTGCTCAGAATCCAGCAGATACCCCTCCCCCCTGCGCCCCTGCCGGCTAGCACCTCCCTTTTGCCCATCTCCTGGGTCTGAGGAACGACCAGACCTCTACCAGGTCTGCAGTTGTGTGGACCCCAGATCTCGCCTGAGACATACTGGAAGGTCCACTCAACCCAGAGCCACAGAGGAACAACTGAACTCAGCGTGTCAGACAACATATCCTGAGATATCCAAGAGGAGACACTGCACCCAGAACAGCAGATATCTAGCTGGACTGCTACCTTGGAGGCACCATATCCTGAGGCATCCTAGAGATACCACTGTAATCAGGGCAGCTGGAAAAAATCACAGAGACATCTGGACTCCTAGAAGACCAAACACAAGCGAGACAACTGGAAAGACAGGCTTCAATCAGAGACAGAAGTACAGGTAGCACTAGAATTAACCAGATGGCAAAAGGCAGGCGCAAGAACGCAAGCAACAGAAATGAAAGTTACATGGCATCATCAGAACCCAGTTCCCCTATCATAGCAAGCCCTGAACACCCTATCACACCAGAAAAGCAGGATTCAGAATTAAAATCACTTCTCATGATGATGATAGAGGACTTTAAGAAAGACATAAATAACACTCTTAAAGAACAGATAGAAACCCTTGGAGAGGAAACACAAAAATCCCTTAAGGAATTGCAAGAAAATGCAACCAAACGGGAGAAGGAATTAAACAAAACCATGCAGGATCTAAAAATGAAAGTAGAAACAATAAAGAAATCACAAAGGGAGAATACCCTGGAGATAGAAAACTTACAAAAACAATCAGGAGTCATAGACACAAGTACTACCAACAGAATACAAGAGATGGAAGAGAGAATCTCATGTGCAGAAGATACCATGGAAAACATTGACACAACTGTCAAAGAAAATGCAAAATACAAAAAGCTACTAACCCAAAATATACAAGAAATCCAAGACACAATGAGAAGGCCAAACCTAAGGATAATAGGAATAGATGAGGGGGAAGACCCCCAACTTAAAGGACCAGTAAATATCCTCAACAAAATTATAGAGGAAAACTTCCCTAACCTAAAGAAAGAGCTATCCATAAATATACAAGAAGCCTACAGAACTCCAAATAGTTTAGACCAGAAAAGAAATACTTCCCGCCACATAATAGTCAAAACATCAAATGTACAAAACAAAGAAAAAATACTAAAAGCAGTAAGGGAAAAAGGCAAAGTAACATATAAAGGCAGACCTATAAGAATTACATCAGACTTCTCACCAGAGACCATAAAAGCCAGAAGATCCTGGACCGATATCATACAGACCCTAAAAGAACATAAATGTCAGCCCAGACTACTATACCCAGCAAAACTGTCAATCATTATTGATGGAGAAACCAAAATATTCCATGACAAATCCAAATTTACACAGTATCTCAACACAAACCCAGCACTTCAAAGGATAATTGGTGGAAAACTCCATCACAAGGAGGGAAACTACAACCTAGAAAAAGCAGGAAAGTAATCTTCCAAAAACCATAAAAGAAGGTAGCTACACAAACATATCTCCACTGCCAATAACAAAAATAACAGGAAACAACACTCATTTTTCCTTAATATCTCTTAATATCAATGGACTCAATTCTCCAGTAAAAAGACATACACTATGAGACTGGATACGTAAACAGGACCCAACATTTTGCTGCATTCAGGAAACACACCTCTGTGGAAAGGACAGACACTACCTCAGAGTAAAAGGCTGGAAAACAATCTTCCAAGCAAATGGTCCCAAGAAACAAGCTGGAGTAGCGATTCTAATATCAAATAAAATCAGTTTTGAACCAGAAGTAATCAAAAAAGATAAAGAAGGACACTTCATATTCATGAAAGGAAAAATGTACCAAGAGGAACTTGCAATTCTCAACATGCCCCAAATGTAAGGGCACCCATATACATAAAAGACACTTTACTAAAACTTAAAGCATACATTGCACCCTACACAATAATAGTGGGAGATTTCAACACCCCACTCTCAGCTATGGACAGATCATGGAAACAGAAACTAAATCGAGACACAATGAAACTAACAAAAGTTATGAACCAATTGGACTTAACTGACATCTATAGAACATTTCATCCTTAAAACAAAAGAATATACCTTCTTCTCAGCACCTCATGGTACCTTCTCGAAAATAGACCATATAATTGGTCACAAAACAGGCCTCAACAGATACAAAAAGATTGAAATAATCCCCAGTACCTTATCAGACCACCATGGATTAAGACTTGTCTTTGACATGGACAAAAACAACAGAAAGCCCACATACACTTGGCAACTGAACAATGCTCTACTCAATGATGACTTGGTCAAGGAAGAAATTAAGAAAGAAATTAAAGACTTTTTAGATTTAAATGAAAATGAGGACACATCATATCAAAACATGTGGGACTCATTGAAAGCAGTACTAAGAGGAAAAATCATAGCTCTAAGTGCTCACAAAAAGAAAGTGGAAAGAGCATACATTAACAACTTGACAGCAAACCTGAAAGCATTAAAACAAAAAGAAGCTAGTATACCCAAGAGGTGTAGACGACAGGAAATAATCAAACTCAGGGCTGAAATAAACCAAGTAGAAACAAAAAGAACTATACAAAATATCAACAAAACCAGGAGCTGGTTCTTTGAGAAAAATCAACAAGATAGACAAACCCTTAGCCAGACTAACCAAAGGGCGCAGAGAGAGCATTCAAATTAATAAAATCAGAACTGAAAAGGGAGACATAACAACAGAAACAGAGGAAATTAAAAAAATTATCGGATCCTACTACAAAGGCCTATACTCAACAAAATTAAAAAATCTGGAGGAAATGGACAATTTTCTAGGTAGATACCAGGTACCAAAGTTAAACGAGGAGCAGATAAACCATCTAAAAAGTCCCATAATGCCTAAAGAAATAGACACAGTCATTAAAAATCTTCCCACCAAAAAATGTCCAGGGCCAGATGGTTTCAGTGCAGAATTCTTTCTGACCTTCAAGGAAGACCTAAGACCAATCCTCTTCAAGCTATTCCATCGAATAGAAACAGAAGGAACACTACGCAATTCATTCTATGAAGCTACCATTACACTTATACCTAAACCACAGAAAGACCCAACAAAGAAAGAGAACTACAGACCAATCTCTCTTATGAATATTGATGCAAAAATACTCAATAAAATTCTCGCAAACCGAATCCAACAATACATCAAAACAATTATCTATCAAGATCAAGTAGGCTTTATCCCAGGAATGCAGGGATGGTTCAATATTCGGAAATCCATCAATGTAATCCACTACATAAATAAACTCAAAGAGAAAAACCACATGGTCATCTCACTAGACGCTGAGAAAGCATTTGACAAAATTCAACATCCCTTCATGTTAAAAGTCTTGGAAAGATCAGGAATTCAAGGCCCATATCTAAACATAGTAAAAGCAATATACAGCAAGCCAGTAGCCAACATCAAACTAAATGGAGAGAAACTTGAAGCAATCCCACTAAGATCAGGGACTAGGCAAGGCTGCCCACTCTCACCTTACCTATTCAATATAGTACTGGAAGTCTTAGCTAGAGCAATTAGACAACAAAAGGAAGTCAAATGGATACAGATAGGAAAGGAAGAAGTCAAAATTTCACTATTTGCAGATGATATGATAGTATACTTAAGTGAACCTAAAACTTCCACTAGAGAACTCCTAAACCTGATAAACAACTTTAGCAATGTGGCTGGATATAAAATCAACTCAAACAAATCAGTAGCCTTCCTCTATTCAAAGGATAAACAGACAGAGAAAGAAATCAGGGAAATGACACCCTTCACAATAGCCATGAATAAACTAAATTATCTTGGAGTGAATCTAACAAAGCAAGTGAAAGATCTGTATGACAAGAACTTCAAGTCTCTGAAGAAAGAAATTGAAGAAGATCTCAGAAGATGGAAAGATCTCCCATGCTCCTGGATTGGCAGGATTAATTTAGTAGAAATATCTATCCTGCCAAAAGCAATCTACAGATTCAATGCAATACCCATCAAAATTCCAAATCAATTCTTCATAGAGATAGAAAGAGCAATTTACAAATTCATTTGGAATAACAAAAAACCTAGGATAGCGAGAACTATTCTCAACAATAAAAGAACCTCTGGGGGAATCACCATTCCGGACCTCAAACTGTACTACAGGGCAGTAGTGATAAAAACTGCTTGGTATTGGTACAGAGACAGACAGGATGATCAATGGAACAGAATTGAAGACCCAGAAACGAACCCGCATACCTATGGTCACTTGATCTTTGACAAGGGAGCTAAATTCATCCAGTGGAAAAAGGACAGCATTTTCAACAAGTGGTGCTGGCTCAACTGGAGGTCAACATGTAGAAGAATGCAAATTAATCCATTCTTATCCCTTTGCACAAAGCTCAACTCCAAGTGGATAAGGGACCTTCACATAAAGCCAGGTACACTGAAACTATTAGAAGAGAAGTTGGGGAAGACCCTCGATTACCCAAGCACAGGGGAAAAGTTCCTGAACAGAACACCAATGGCTTATGCTCTAAGATCAAGAATCAACAAATGGGACCTCATCAAATTGCAAACCTTCTGTAAGGCAAAGGACACTGTCAACAAGACAAAACGGCAACCAACAGATTGGGAAAAGATCATTACCAATCCTACATCTGATAGGGGGCTAATATCGAATATTTACATAGAACTCAAGAAATTAGATGCCAAACAACAAAATAACCCCATTAAAAATGGGGTACAGAGCTAAACAAAGAATTCTCAACTGAGGAAACTCAAATGGCCAAGAAGCACCTTAAGAAATGCTCAACATCCTTAGTCATCAGGGAAATGCAAATCAAAACAACACTGAGATACCACCTCACACCAGTCAGAATGGCTAAGATCAAAAACTCAGGTGATAGTAGATGCTGGCGAGGATGTGAAGAAAGAGGAACACTCCTGCATTGTTGGTGGGGCTGCAAGCTGGTACAACCACTTTGGAAGTCAGTCTGGCGGTTCCTCAGAAAATTGGACATAGCACTACCTGAGGACCCAGCTATACCACTTCTGGGCATATACCCAGAAAATGCCCCAACAAATAACAAAGACATATGCTCCACTATGTTCATAGCAGCCCTATTTATAATAGCCAGAATCTGGAAAGAACCCAGATGCCCTTCAACAGAGGAATGGATACAAAAAATGTGGTACATTTACACAATGGAATATTACTCAGCTATTAAAAATAATGAATTCGAGAAATTCTTAGGTAAATGGATGGAACTAGAAAATATCATCCTGAGTGAGGTAACCCAATCACAAAAGAACACACATGGTATTTATTCACTGATAAGCAGAGATTAGCCCAAAAATTTGAAACAACAAAGATTCAACTACCAGACGACATGAAGCTCATGAAGAAGAAAGAACAAGTGAGGATGCCTAGGTCTTTCTTAGAAGGAGTAACTAAATACCCAAGGGAGCAAATATGGAGACAAAGTGTGGGTCAGAATCTGAAGGGGGGGTTGTAGGGAGACCATTTCGTCTGGGTATTCATTCCATGGGCAGTCACCAAAAATAGATGCTGATAGGGATGTCAGGATGGGAAAGCTGACAGCAGCCTTATAAAGCTGTCTCCTTAGAGGTCTCCCAGAGTCGGACATACCCAGAGACAGATACCCACAGCTATCCATTAATCCGATCAAAGGTTCCCAATGGAGGAGCTAGAGAGTAAATTGAAGGAACCTTAAGGGCTGGTGGCCCAGTGAGGAGAGCAATAATATCACCCAGCCAGAGCTCCCCAGGGTCTAAACCACCAGCCTAGGAGCACATATAGAGAGACACATGACTCCAGCAGTATATGTAGGGGAGGATGGCCTTGTTGGACATAGGTGGGAGACAAGGTCAATGGTACCCTGAAGGCTGAGCACTTGGGGGGGGGAATCTGATGGTGGAGAGGGGGTCTGGGGGTAGGTGGATAAACACCTTCATAGAAGCAGGAGGAGGGGGGATGGGATAAGGGGTTCCTGGGTGGTGGGGGAAATATGGTAAGGCGATAAAATTTGAAATGTAAATATTATATCCAATAAAAGAGGGGAAAAAATTGAAAAGCGAGTAGAACTAACAATCTTAATAAAATGTCAGCCCTCTTAAAAAAAAAACTATCTTGATATTAAAATTTGTTTTGAGAATTGTATATTGCAGAATGATCAGCCTTGGTGTATCTACTCAACAAGCAAGCTGGGCAGACCTGCTGAAACCTCTGAGGTCCAGGAATTCCATCTGGAGGCAGTGAAGACACAGCATCAGAGAATTGTCAATTTGCTCTCCCCCCAACTCCTCTTCTAATATCTCAATGCCCATAATCAGCTTGAAGAAGCTAATGAAGAGTCAGTGCCCCTATTCCCTGGGCTAGGGGACTAAGGTGGTAAATGTTGGGCTGTCTCTCTAGGGAAAAGTAGTGGTTTTGTGGGAATAGAGAGAATTAGCTAGGGTTTATTGCATAGCCATAGCCTATTAGTAGAAATCTGTATAATTAATATCAAGATGAAGATATAAATTCTTAAATGGCACCAATTTACTTTGTTTACAAATTTTAAGGTTTTCATTGGCATGAGCTTCTTAATGATATAAGAGTGAGACAAATATTGTTACTCTCATAGGCATTGTACCAGTATAACACATTTTGGAATACAAAGCTTAGACCCAGTCCTTCTTTAACTTTTTAAAACTGATTTGAGATGGTCAGCCTGTGAGTTAAGGGACTATAGCAAATTCATGACTTGGAGTTTATTATAAGGGTATTCTCTATGTTTTATGTAGAAATAGCTGAGTGGAGTTAACAGGCAACAGTCCAGATTACCTTACATGGATAGCTGGCTTTCAAAACATCAGAAATCCTTAGAATTGACATGACAAACATTTCAGTATTAATGTTCATTTTCATTAGAGACCTGTCTGCTCCGGACAGCTTCCTATGTTAAATTCTAAGAAGAAATTGAGCATCCTTGGAGTTACTCCAGTTGTGGTGAGACAGCCACTAGGCAAGAATTGCCACTTTCCTTCTACAGACAAATTACTGTCCAGAAAAGGACACACTTGCAGAATAGTCGACTGATTATATCTGCCTAGACAGAGTAATCAGCCCTTAATAATTCTGCAGCACTAAGGTCTGTCAGAAGATCCTGGACCAGAAGGCAGAAGAACAGATGCTCCAACGTTTTGAAGTAGAGTGAGTGTCCAGGTGTTCAGAGGTCTCTATAAATTGGCTAAGTTTTAGAAACTATGATTTGTGCTTCCCACAATTACAGTTAACTCAGTCATTCTGGATTTCTGATGGGGTTGAAAACAAATAGCTATTGACCTTAAGAGAAAAGATTTGAGTGGATGGTCGTCAGCTGACATTCATCCTAAAGCTAGGTTCAGAACTAAATGTTCTAGTTAGATTAGATGACAGAGGAGCTGGTTAGTCAACAAAAGGACGGACTGGGTATTAGGACTATCCTGTTCCTTACTGGTACAAATTGGCATAATTATGCTCTAATTGTATTTTGAGAGAAAAGTTTCATTTTTACAGGAAGGGTGATGTATAGGAGGAGCTAAGGTAGGAGGAGTACTGAAAGGAAGAAAAGGAGTAAGAAGAGGAGGAGAAGAAGGATAGGAGAAGCTAGGTGATGAAAGAGAGAAAGAGGGGGGAGACAGGGAGGCAGATATTCATGTATCTCCACCAGTCAAAGATAGTTGTTATGTCTAGGTCGGTCAGTGGGTTACACCTCTGATTGAACAATTCCAAACTTATAAAGCCTATGATTAACATTCTTTTTTTAAAAAAATGTATAAATGCAAAAAGGAAAAGGGGGCATGGGATATGGGTTTCCTAAGGGGGGTGGGGGGGAATGGGGATAGGGGATGCCATCTGAAGTATAAATAAAATATCTAATAAAAAAAATAAAAGAAAAAAAATAAATAAAATTGTGGTAGACTAGTTAAATCACAATGTACTTTTTTTTTAAGTAATAGAGGATGTGAGATGTTACCAAAAAAAAAAAACCACATGCAACTAACATATGCAGATATTACCATACCCAGAAGATAAGTACTTTTTGTTCACTGATGCTTATATCATCTTACCATTAACTGAAAAAGACATTCAACTATACAACCCTTGTTTTATCTGTTAATGTCCTTCTACTTTTACTAGATTTTCTAGCATGTTAATTTACCCAATCATTCCTTTGCTACTGAACAGCACAGCTGAGTCATGAGCCTTTTAGGGAAATCAATACATCATGTTCAGATCATGTCCAACTTTATATTCCACCATATAAAAGGATGAAATACACACAGTAATTGTCATTGTGACCTAATATTGTGGATCCCTAGAATAAGATTTCATGTTCTTTTAAGTTTCTGTCATATACCCTGGATATTTATGAAATGGTATTTCTTTGATCAATACATTCCTGACATTAAAAATCACATTATAAATCTATAGACATGAGAAAACTCCATGGCCTCTTCAAAACCACAAATTAAATGTTCCACATACCCCATGATTTGTGGTGCATATTTACAGCATATAAACATTGTTTTCAACACTGAAATCCACTTAAAATTATGCAGATTTATGAGACATTCTGGTGTTTCATGCAAACTAATTACTTGTGGAATAGGACATGGGCAGAATATTAAAATTAGTGATAAAACATCTCTGAGGATGCATCATTAAACATCATATTTTCAAGGAAAGGCTAAAAAAAAACATATAACATTTGAATTGAAAAAGGAGACAAAAACAAGTCACAATTCTTCAGCAGGCAGCAAATATTGCAAGATAAGAGACACAATCATTGTTCTTAAAAAGAAATAGTGCCTCTCTGGAAAATAGGTTCAATGTAGGCAAAAGGATCCAGAATAAGAACAAGCCAAAGTTCCATTGACTTGTTTTTCTATTTAAAAGCTTAGAGAGAAAGTAAAAAACAGTTCTTTTATTCTGACAAATGCTATCAAGTTTTCTGCTTCATTCATGGAACTCAGGGTGCAGATTGTGAGGTATTAATCAGCAGTAATGATGAAGATCTCCAATGTTACTGCATGCTTTAATGTTCCTGACTAGATATGAGATCCTTTTCCTTATTAGATCTGATTCCATTCTCTATTTCAATGCATAATCTCCATCAATCAGAAACAAAGAGAGCAAGTAAATATATCTGCAGGGAAGGATTTGATCAGTCAGGCTGCTGGCTATATTCCAGGACTTATCTGGTCCTGGGTAAAACAAAAGCTCAAATGTATACTGCTAAAGAGAAGGAAGAGTGCTTTTGTGACTGACAGGGAACAAAGCCAGTGGAAAGGTGCAAGGACAGTGCTTGTTTGTTTCAGAGCCTGCATGCTCTGTTTCCTTGGCTCCTATTTTCTGTACAGAGATATTCACCATACTTGAAATTCAGAAAGTGTTTGGTGTGCATTCCTTGTCTCATTAATGCTGGGCTGTGTCTCCTGCAAAGAAGATACAAGATTCAATCTTCAGATTCTAATTGGGACTAGGGAAATTTTGATGTTTTTACACCAATATACGATCTGCTATGAGAAATGCTGTACCCGCAAATGTCCTCTACATACTCCCATAGAATATCTGAAAAATTGTTATGGAACTAACAGACACAGTCACTACCATACCCAGATAATAAGCACAGTAGGGGCAGTGATGCTGGCAGCATGTTACCAGTAATGACACAAAAATTTCAACCATTCAATTTATTATTATTTTTAGTGTTATTTTATATTTAATACAGTAGAATCTTTAGCATGTTTCTTCTTCCAAATCAGTTCAATGCTAACTACCTTTTCAAGGGAGTCATAAGTCCTTAAGTAAAATCAATACATCATCTCTAGAATATTTCAACCTTGGTTTTACATATATTATAATAAATGAACACAGAAATTTTCATGGTGACCTAGTACTACTGAACGTCTGGAAGCCTAAACTTTTACAGTTCATTTCATTCAGTCTTCAAAGTTCAGGTCCCTGTAGTACATCCTGGATGATTATGAAATGTATTACTTTGATTCATGTATTCCTGATAATAGTAACAAATTACAATTGTATATGCGTTAGAAAATTTTCTGGCACCATTAAAACCGTATGTTAAATTATCATACATACTGTGTACTGTTGGCAATATCCAAGGCATAAAAAATCATTTTTTCATCTGAATCTTAATTAATATTGTGCATATTTATGACACACTTCAGTGTAACATGCAAACTGAGTCCATGTGAAGCAGTTTATGAGTATAATATTCCACATACTAGTCTACCACCTAATTGAAGTTACACTATTAAATATTATTGTACTAGGAGAGACTATAATGAGAAAATAAAAATAAATCTATTGGGAAGGGTGGTGCAGGCACATCACAACTAGTGAGTAGGCAACAAAAATTGCAAGATAACTGTCACAATCAGAAAGGCTCAGAAACAGAGGTACTCTGACAAACTGCTTGAACCTAGAAAGAATGAGCTGGAAATAGGAACAGTTCCAACTTCCATTGACTTGTTGTTCTGTTGGTTAAAGCAGAGAGAAGACTGTAAAAAGAGATTATCCTGTCATCTACTTTAGGTTTTTCTGTTTCTATAAGAAAACACAGGGAGGAGGGGGTGAGAGATGAATCAGCAGCACTGATTGAGATCTCCAAGGTAACTGCAGGATTTGATGTCCATGACTAGACTTCAGTTCTCTCTTCTGTTTGGATCTAATTCCAATCTTAACTTCAATGCACATTATTCATCAATCAAAAGAAAGGAGAGCAAATAAATTTAACTGGAGGACAAGATTTAGCAAGTAAGGATCCTGGCTATATTCCAGGACTTATCTGGTCCTGGATATGACCAGATTCAGATTGAATGGTGCTAAAAAAATGGAGAATGCTTGTGGAACTGTGAGGAGACAAAGACAGTGGAAAGCTGCAAAGACTGTGCTTGTTTGTTTCAGACTCTCCATGCTCTTATTCCTTGGCTCCATGGCTTATACAGTAACTGTCATGTTGTTTTCATTATGTCTTTAGAAATCATGTCTCTGGCATATATCCTGGATATTTATGAAACTGTATTTCTTCGATCAATGCATACTTTATAGTAGAAATAACATTTCAAATGTATATGCATCAAAAATTCCATGGCTTGTTTAAAATTACACATTAAATGTTTCACATATAGCATGTTTTGGGCATAATCACAGCATATAAACATCGTTTTCAGCACTGAATTCCATTTAATATTATGCATATTTATGAGACTCTCCAGCATTTCATTCAATCTGAGTACATGTGGAGTAGGTTATAGTGAGAATGTTAAACTTAGTGTTAAAACACCATTTGAGGATACATCATTAAACATTGTATTTTCAAGGAAAGTATATAAGCAAAACAGATAATGGTTGAGTTAGAAAAGGAGAAAAAGGCACATCACAATTTGTCAGCTGGAATTAAAACATGGAAGATTAGACATACAATCAGTGGACTCAAAAAGAAACAATGCCTCTCTGGCAGATAGGTTTAGTCAAGGCATAAGAAGCCAGATATAGAAGCACCCCAATCTTCAACTGACTTTTTTTTGTTGTTTGTCAATGTAGAAAGTAGAATGCAAAAAGCGTTTTTTTCTCCCATCCACTATTAACTTTTCTGCTTAATTCACAACACCCAGAGAGGTGGGTGTGAGGTATGAATCACCAGCACTGATAGAAACCTCCAAGGTTAACACAGGCTTTTACATCCATGCCTAGATGTGATGTTGTGGCCAGAGCTGTCCCATGCTGGGTGTCAAAAATATTGAGAACAGCTCTAGCCCACATTTGGGGGCCAAATGTCTTGGACCACTCTGTTAATGTTGGAACCCGCACTGCCCAAAGCCTTGGGGGCTAAGTTGTTAGAGCCCGCACTGCCCCAAGCTGCTCCAGTCCGAGGGTTGGGAGTGAGGACGGACGAGAAGAACGGAGACCAGACAGAGTGTGATTCAATCCCATTTATTCTTCAGTCTCTCTTCTTCTCTCCAAGTCCCTAGTTTCTTGTACCTAGTGCCTCCAAGTTACTTCTTCCAAGTGCTAAGTGCCTAATGTCTAATGCCTAATTCTCTGTTCTTCCTCCAAGTGCCAAGTGCCTAATAACTAATAATGATTTCTTTTGTCTGCATCTCGCCTTTTATATATCTCACTTCTAAGCCATACCTTTAAGTCACAACTTTAAGTCATGCCCTTAGGCCTTGTCTCTAAATCTGATCTCTAAGTCATGCCCTTAAGTCACACACCTTTAAATCTCTCACACCCAAGGGGAAAACTTGGGTATCTAAAACAAGATGTTATCTGAGTGTGCTCAGCTGTTGTAGGCTAATGTAATCAAGTCTCTTGTCAGGATATATGGCTCAAGATGGCTGCAAGGATGACATCCACCTTCTGTTGGCTCCCCACAATTATGAGATCACTCTTCTTATTGGATCTGATTCCATTCTCTATTTCAATGCAAATTCTCCATCAGTCATAAAAAAGGAGAGCAAATAAATATATTCGTATGGAAGAATTTGAGCAGACAGCTGGCTATATTCCAGGACTTATTCGTTCCTGGGTATAACCAAAGGCCAAAGGTATGGTGCAAAAGAGAAGGAAGAGTGCTTCTATAAATAACAGAATACAGAGCCAGTGGAAATATGCAAGGAGAGTTCTTTTTATTTCAGATTCTGCATGCTCTGATTAATTGGCTTTTATTTTTTTAGAGACTTTCACAACCTGTGAAATTCAGGTATCAACTTTTGGTGTACATTCCTTTCCTCAGTCACGCTGGGCTGTGTCTTCCACAGAAAAGATACAAAATTCAAGCTTCAGTTTGTGAAATAGACTAGTTAATTTTTGACATTTTTACAACAATAGGTCATACACTGTGAGAAAGGTTGTGGCAGAAACTGTCCTCAACATAACCCCATAGAACCTGTGAAAAATAATGATGGAACTAACAGAGAGATACTAACATACCCACATACTAAGCACCCTTGTGCCAGAGATTATGGCAGAATTTTATCATTAATGGCAAAAGACATTAATCTACAATTAAACCATTGTTTATAGTGTTATTTTATTTTTAAAATAGAAAATTTTCTAGCATGTTTTTTCTTCCATATCAGTTCAATGCAAACTACCTGTTGAGTGAAGTCATGAGCCCTTTATGGAAATCAATACATCATCCACAGATGATCTGCTCATTGGTGTTACATACAGTTTAAAAAAGTAATGGACACAGAATTTTCTTGATGACCTAGTACTAGTGGTACTTTGATTCCTATGCTTTTCTTGTTCTTTTCATTCAGTCTTCAGAGTTCAGGTCTTGGTAACATACTCTGGATAATTATGAAATATATTAATTTTATTCATATATTCTTGAGAGTAGTAAAAATATTACAACTGTGTATGTGTCTGAAAAAGTTCTGGCCTCATTAAAACCATACTTTAAATCTTCGTAAACAGAATACATTGTTGGGAATATCTACAGCATAATAAACCTCGGTTTCAACTTTGAATTTCAGTTAATATTTTATATTTATGAGACACTTTAGTAACACATACTAACTGAGTAGAAGTGGAACAGTGTATGTGTGGAATATTCCAATGACTATTCCAACACATCTTTGAGGATATACTATTAAATATTAGTGTAATAGAAAAGGCTATAATAAGAGAATAAAATAAAAGAAATTTGGAAGGAAAGGCAGGTACATCATAATTATTTAGCTGGCAGCAAAAATTATGAGATAATAGTCAAAATCTGAAAGATCAAAAAAGCAGAGAAACTCTGGCAAACTGCTTGACTATAGTAGAAGAAAATAGAATTTGTAACAGCTCTGAGTTCTATTGACTTGATTTTCTGTTGGTTAAAGTTTAGCGAAGAATGTAAAAAGAACTTTGAAAATTTCAGTTTCCATAAGGAAATTCTGAGAGGAGGGTGTTGGGAAATGAATCAGCAGCATTGATGGAGATCTCCAAGGTAACCAAAGGATTTGATGTCCATGTGTAGAAAAGATGTAGATATGAGATCTCTACCCTGATTGGGACTTATTGCATTCTCTATTTGAATGCATATTCTCCATCAATCAGAAGAAAGGAGAGCAAATAAATTTGTCTGAAAGTCTAGACTAGCTTGTGATAGATTTTATTATTAGCCACTGTGAAGACTGCTATGCCAGCAAATGTTCTCAACATACGTAACCTTGGAGGCTAAGCAATATCAGACACAAATACTACCATACTCAAAAAAGAATTACTATTGGGACACTGATGCTGATATCATGTTGCCATTAATTTCACAATACATTCAACAATATACCCCTTTGGTTATTTTTTGTTACTGTTTTTGTACTTTACTAGATTTTCTAGCATGTTTGATCTTCCCAGTCAGTCCTTTGCTACATAACAGCATGCAGGAGTCATGAGCTCCTAAGGGAAATCAATATATCATGTGCTGATCATCTCAAGGTTGATATTACACCATTTTAAAAGAAGAAATGGATACAGTAATTTTTGTGACCCTGTATTGTGGATACCTATCGTCTTAAGTTTTCATTATGTATTTAGAAATCAGGTCTCTGTCATATATCCTCAATAATTTTGAAACTGTATTTCTTTGATCAATACATTCCTGAGAGGAAATATCACATTACAACTGCATATGCTTCAGAAAAGACCTTAGCCTTTTTAAAATCACACATTAAATATTCTATAAACACCATGTTTTATGATTCATAATCATAGTATATAAACATTTTTCACCACTTATTTCTACTTAATATTATGCAGATTTATGAGTCACTGCAGCGCTTCATGCAAACTCTGCACATGTTGAGGAAGACATGGACAGAATAATAAATTTTGTATTAAAACATCCCTTTGAGAATGCAACATTAAACATCATATTTCATGGAAAGGCTATAAGCAGAACATATAATGGTTGAAATTGGAAAAGAAGAAAAAAGGCACATCACAATTCTTCAGTAGGCAGCAAACATTGCAAGATAAGACACACAATCAGGGAACTCAAAAATAAACAGAGCCTCTCCAGTAAATACTTTCTATCTAGGCAGAAAAAGTCAGAAATAGGAACAAATCAAGCTTCCACTGACTGGTTTTTCTGTTGGTCAGGGTAGAAAAAATAAGGTAAAAACAGGATTTTTTTTTTTTTTTTTTTTTTTTTTTGCTATCCACAATTTATGTTTCTGCGTCATTCAGGGAACCCAGGGAGGAGGGTGTGATGTATGAATCAGTAGCACTGATGGAGATCTCCAAGGTTTACACAGGCTTTGATATCTATGCCTAGATATGAGATATCTCCTTTGATTGAATCTGATTCCATTCTCTATTTGAGTAGAGAGTCTCCATCAATCAGAAGCAAGGAGAACAAATAAATTTGTCTGGAGTGAAGGAATTTATCAGTCAGGCTGTTAGTTATATTCCAGGACTTATCTAGTCCTGGGTATAAACAAAGCCTATCTATATTGTTCTTTAAGGAAAGGAAGAGTGCTTCTGTAACTGAAAGGAGACAGAGCCAGTGGAAAGTAGCAATGACAGTGCTTGTTTGTTTCAGAGCCTGCATGCTCTGTTTCCTTGGCTTCTATTTTCTGTACAGAAATTTTTCACCACATGTGAAATTCAAGTATCAGCTTATGGTGGGCATTCCTTGCCTCAGTCCTGCTGGGCTGTGTCTTCTGCAAAGATGTTACAAAATTCATGTTTCAGATTGTGATAGAGATTAAGGAATTTCTCACATTTTCACATTTTTTGATTAGGCACTGTGAGTACTGCTCTGGCTGAAAATGTCCTCAACTAACAAGCATAGAGCCTCTCAAAAAATCCAAAGATAGATTCTATCATAACCAAAATAGAAGTACTCTTGGGAAATTGATGCTGGTAACCTGTCGCCATTAATGCAGAATGCATTTTTCTTTATAAGTATAGTTTATACAGTGATTGTTGTTCTAATTTAGTAGAACAACATTGTCTGGATGTTTATTTTTCCAAACCAATTTTTTGCTAAATAAAAGTTGAGGGGGTCTTGAATTCTTTAAGGAAATCATGTAATCATATTTGGATTATCTCCTTTTTAGTATTACTTCATGTAAAAGAAAAAATAGATACAGTAATTTTCATTGCTACCTCTAGACCTATGCCTGTCTGGTTATTTCTATCTTTAGAGATCAGGTCTCTGGTATTTTCTGGAAGTTTAAGTAACTGTATTATTTTGGTTAAGATATTTCTGACACTCTTAAACACCTTGCAACTATATACTCATCACAAAGTATCCTGGCCTCTTTATAACCATGCATTAAATGTTCAAAATACACCGTGGTTTTTTCGAATATTCAGAGCATATAAACATCATTACAGCACTGAATTCCACATTGCAGTTGTGCACTTGTATGAGACATTCCAGAACTTCATGAAAATTGAGTATGTGTGGAGCAGGTCATTGGCAGAGTATAGCTCTATAATTCTAACAACTCTTTTAAGGTTGTACTAGTACATATTGTTTTTCTGAGAAAGTCTATAATCAGAGCACACACAAAAAGCAATTGCTAAAGGAGACACAGGAATCTCCAAATTAGTCAGCAGCAAGCAAAAATTACAAGATAAATGTCACAGTCTTTGTTGTCATATAGAAACAGAGCCTCTCTGGCAAATAGCTTGAACCTAGACCAAAACAATCAGAAATAAGTACAGCTCCAGAGTTGTTATGACATGTTCTTCTGTTGGTCACTGTAGAGGTGTAGAGAGAAGAAGGTAAAAACACCTTTTCCTGCCATATGCTTTCTATTTTTCCCATTTATTCAGGGAACTCACCGAGGTATGGTTGAGATTTGAATCAGCAGAACTGATGGAGATCTCCAACTTTTGTTGTTGTTGTTGTTGTTGTTGCTTTTCAAGACAGGGTTTCTCTGTATAGCCCCAGCTGTCCTGGAACTCACTCTGTAGACCAGGCTGGCCTCAAATTCAGAAATCTGCCTGTTTCTGCCTCCCAAGTGCTGAAATTAAAGGCATGTGCCACCACTGTCAAGTGAGATTGCCAGTGTTACAGCTGGCTTTGATGTCCATGACTAGGTGTGAAATTTATCTCTTGCTTAGAACCCATTTGATTCATCATTTGAATGCACAAAATCCATGAATCAGAAGCAAGGAGAGCAAATAATTTTTCTTTATTTGGAGGATATCATCAGTCAGCCTGATGGCTATATTATAGGACTTATTTATTCCTGGATATAATCAAAACCAGACTGTATGGTGCTAAAGAGGAAAGAATGCTTCTGGAACTGACAGGATACAGAGCCAGTGAACAAGCTGCAAAGAGACTACTTGTTTGTGTCAAAGCCTCCAGGCTCTGATTCCTTGGCTTCTAGTTTCTGCACAGGAAATGTCACCACATGTCATACTCAGGTATCAGTTTTTGGTGTGCATTCCTTGCATCAGTTATGCTGGGCTGTGTGTTCTGCAAAGGAGATATGGGGTTCCAGCATCAGCTTGTGACTGAGAAAGGGATTGTTTATATTTTCACTGCAATTGGTCATCCACTGTGAGAAATGCTGTAGCAGAAAATTTCCTCAAAATACCACCATGGAATCTTTGAAAATTTCTGATAGAACTAATAGACACTGATACTACCATATCTAAGAATTAAACACCTTGGATTAGTGATGCTGTTAGCACATTACCATTAAAGGCAAAAGACATTCAACCATTCAACCATTGTTTATAGGGTTATTTTATTTTTAATATGCTAGAATATCTAGCATGTTTGTTCTTCTATGTCAGTTCATTGCGAACTACCTATTTAGGGGAGACATGAGCCCTTCAAAGAAATCCATACATTATCTCCAGAAGATCTCTACCTTAATATTACATAATGTATAAAAATATACACAAAACTTTTCATGGTGAACTTGTACTAGTGGATATCTGGAGATCTATGCTTTCCCTGTATTTTTATTCAGTCTTCATAATTCAAGTCTGTGTAGTATAGTGTAGTATATCCTAGATAATTATGAAGTGTATTACTTTGATTCATATATGACAGAAGTAAACAAATTAAAAGTGTATATGCATCAGAAAAAGTTCTGCTCTCAGTAAAACCTCATGTTAAATTTTCCTGAAGATTTTGTACTCTTGGGAATATCCACAGCATGAAAACATCGTTTTCAACTCTGAATTTCACTTACTGTTGTGCATGTTTATGAGCCATGTCAGTGTCACATGCTAACTGAGTAGAGATGGAGCAGTGCATAAGTGCTATTCCATCACCTCTTTGAAGATACACTATTAAACATCATTGCAGTCGAGGAGGCTATAATCAGAGCATTCAACAGAGGCAATTAGAGCAGGAGATGCAGCCACATCATAATTAGTCATCAGGCAGCAAAAATTGCAAAATAACTGTCACAATCAAAAAGGCTCAAAAAGAGGCAGAGGAACTCTGGCAAAATTTTTGGATCTAGCAAGAGGGAGCTGGAAAGAGGAACAGCTCCAAGGTTCCACTGATTTATTTACTTTTGCTTAATGAGGAGAGGAGAATGTAAAAACAGCATTTGCTGCCAACCACTTTGGATTTTTCTGCTTTCATAAGGAAACCCAGGGATGAATCAGCAGCACTGATGGAGATCTCCAAGGTAACCACAGGATATTATGGCCATGCCTAAATATGAGATCTCTCTCCTGATTGGATCTGACTCCATTCTCTATTTGAATGTGCATTCTCCATCAATCAGAAGTAAGGAGAACAAATAAAATTGTCTGAAGAGTGAGTTTTTATTAGTCAGTCTGCTGGCTATATTCTAGGACTTATCTGGCCCTGGGTATATCCAGAGCTAGACTGAATGGTACTAAAAAAAAGGAGAGTGCTTATGTAAATGTCTGGAGGCTGAGCCAGAGGAAAGCTGCAAAGATTGTGCTTCTTTGTTTTAGAGTCTCCATGCTCTGATTCTGGCTCCCTGTTTTGTATAATAACTGTCACCCTATGGGAAATTCAGCTATCTGCTTTGGAGTGTGACCTCTTTCTCTCAGACATGCAGGGCTGTATCTTCTGCAAAGAAGATACAAGATTCAAATTTTAGCTTGTGACAAAGACTAGGGAATTTCTGGCATTTTTATATTCTTACTTCGGCCACTGTGAGAACTGTTATGGCAGCAAATGTCCTCAACATACCCCCCTTGGACTCTGAGAATAATCAGATGTAACTAACAGACACAGATACTACGATACTCAAAAAATAAGCATTCTTTGGACACTAATGCTTGTAGCATGTTACCATTAACGGCGAAAGACATTCAACAATGCATTTCGTGTTTATTTTGTTATTGTCTTTGTACTTTACTAGATTTTCTATCATGTTTGTTTTTTCTGGTCTCTCCTTTGTTTTCTAACAGCTTAAGTCATTAACTCATTTGGGAAATAAACACATCTTGTTTCGACCATCTTGACATTGCTATCACATAATGTAAAAGGAAGAAATGAACATAGTAATTTCCATTGTGATCTTTTATTGTGGACACATAGAGTGCTAAGATTGCATGTTATTTTCATTCTGCCTTTATAAATCAGGTCTTTGTCATATCTGCTTGATATTTATGAAAATGTATTTCTTTGATCAATTCATTCCTGTCAGTAGAAATAACATTACAATGGTATATGCATCAGTAAATTTCATGACCTAGTTAACACAAATAATAAATGTTCCATATACATCATATTTTGTTGCAAATAATCACAGCATATAAACATTGTTTTCAAAAATAAATTGCATTTAATGTTGTGCAGATTCATGGGAAATCCCAGCATTTATTGGAAACTACATATACGTGGATCAGGGCATGGCCAGAAAATCCAACATCTCTTTGAGGATACATGACTAAACATTATTTTTCTAGGAAAGGCTTTAGACAGAGCATACTACAGGTGAAATATAAAAGGAGGCAAAGGCACACCACAGTTTGTCTGCAGGCAGCAAACATTGCATGATAAGTGTCATAGTAAGTGGGATCAAAAAGATAGAACCTCTCTGACAAATAGCTTAAATCTAGGCAAAAGGAGATAGAAGAGCCTCAAGGTTCAGCTGACTTGTTTTATGTTGGTCAGCGTAGAGAGAAGGAGGTAAAAACAGGTTTTGCTGCCATCTATTTTCAATTTTTCTTTTTCGTTCAGGGAACAGAGGAAGAAAGTGTGAGGTATGAATCAGCAGCACTGATGGAGATGTCTAAGTTATTGTAGGCTTTGATGTCTATGTCTATATATAAGATATCTCTCCTAATTGGTTCTGATTCCATTTTCAATTTGAATGCATGATCTCATTAAGCAGTAGCAAACAGAGCAAATAAATTAGTCTGCAGTGAGAGATTTCATCAGTCAGGCTGATTGTTATATTCCAAGACTAGGAAAAAATATATTAGGGAAACAACAGTCTTTGCAATAGCCAAACTTCATATAAAATATCTTGGTTTAACTCATACTAAGCAACTGAGAGATCTATCTGACAAGAATAGATCCCTTGTCCCTTGAAAAACGAAATTGAAGAAGACTTCAGAAAATGGAAAGAACTCCCATGCTCATGAATCAGTAGGATTAACATAGTGAAAATGTCCATTTTAACAAGAGTAATCTACAGATTCAAAGCAACTCCCATTAAAACTTCAAAACATTTCTCTCTTTAACTTAGTTTTCACTTTTATTTACAGCTCAGTCGTTATCCACCCTTTCTGCTCTCAGACAATTCCTCATCCCTCTCCTATTCCTCTGTCTCCAAGAGGTTGTCCCTATACTCCCACAGCCTGACACTCCCACACCCCAACAATTGCCACACCCTGTCAGGCCTCCTCCTTCAATAGGACCTCAAGTCTCTCAAGGGTTAGGTGTATCTTCTCTCATTGGGGCAAGACCAGGCAGTCCTCTGCTGTATATGTGTTGGGGGCATCATACCATATACTGCATGCTGCCTAGTTGGTGGCTCAGTGTCTGAGAGATCTCAGAGGTCCAGGTTTGTTGAGGCTGCTGGTCTTCCAATGGTGTCAATCTCCTCCTCAAATTCTTCCAGCCTTTCCTTAATTCAACCACAGGGTCTCCAACTTCAGGCAATTGGTTGAGAGTAAGTATGTACCTCTGTCTCAGTCAGCTACTTGTTGTGCCTCTCAGAGGGCAGCTAATTTAGGCTCCTGTCTGTACGTACATCATAGCATCAGTAATAGTGTCAGGCCTTATATCCTCCCCTTGATATGGGTTCCAATTTGAACCAGTCACTGAATCTCCTTTCCCTCAGTCTCTTCTCCATTTTTGTACCTGCAGCTCTTTTTGACAGGAACAATCCTGGGTCAGAGTTTTTTATTGTTGGATGGTAACCCCATTCCTCCACATGATCCCTTGGTTTTCTACTAGAGATGGGTTTTTATAAGTTTCCTCTCCCCACTGTTGGGCACTTCATCTAAGGTCCCTCCCCTTGAGTCTTGTGACCCTCTTACCTTCATGGTATCTAGTACATCCTAGAGGGTCCCCCTACTTTCTATGTCCCAAAGTTATATATTACCATTCTACTGGCCATAAGGAATACACTCCTGGTTCTCCCCACACAATAACTGATCATGTTCCCTTTTTCTTTTGCCCTTCTCTCTCCCCTCTCGCACCCAGTTCATTCCCTCCCTCTGCTCTCTTACAGAACTTGAAAGAACAATTCTCAACTTCATATGGAAAAACAAAAAAGGATAACTAAATGTTCCTGAACAATAAAAGAACTTCTGGAGGTATCACTATTCCTGATTTCAAGCTGGACTACAAAGCAATAGTGATTAGTAAAACCACATTGTCTTTATTTGGAGACAGGTTGATCAATGGAATAGAACTGAAGATCAAAAAATAAACTCACACACCCATGGGCACTTGATCTTTTACAAAGAATGCAAAACCATGGAGTGAGAAAAGTACATAGTGGAGTATGTGTCCTTTGTTATATGTTGGAGCATCTTTGGGGTGAATATCAGGAGTGGTATAGTTGGGTCAGGAAGATCTATTGCAAATTTTCTTTGGAACCACCAGGTTTTTTTCCACTGTAGTTGTAACAGCTTTCAATCCCAGCAGCAATCAAGGAGTATTCCTCTTTCTCCACTTTCTTACCTGCTTCTCCTCTCTCCTGAGGTTTTGATCTTAGTCATTCTGATATTTGTAAGGGTCATTTTGATTTGCATTTCACTGATGACCAAGGATGTTGAACAATTATTCCTGTTATTCTTGGGAATTCTAGATTTTGCAGTTGAGAATTCTTTGTTTAGCTCTTAACCCATTTTTGGTTGGGTTATTTGGTTTTCTGTAGTCTAACTTCTTGAGTTTTTTGTATATTTTGGATATTATCTCTCTATCAGATGTTACATTGGTAAAGATATTTTCCCAAAGTGTAGGTTGCCACTTTTGTCCTATTGACAATGTTATTTGCCTTACAGAAGATTTTTCAGTTTCATGAGGCCCCATTTCATGAGGCAATTGTTGATCTTAGAGCCTGAGCCATTGGTGTTCTGTTCAGGAAAATATGTCCTGTGCTGATGTGTTCAAGGTTTGTTCCCACTTTCTCTTCTATTCATTTCATAAGAAAGAAAGCATCTTCAACAAATGGTACTGATCTAATAAGTCTGAATTGGATAAGAATGCAGATTGATCCATATTTCACAAAGTTCAAGTCCAGGTGTGTCAAGAACTATACATAAAACTATACATGCTGGATCCAATAAAAGAGAAAATGAGAAATAGCCTGGAATGCATTGGCACAGGGAAAATTTCCTGAAAAGAAAATCAATAGCCCAGGTTCTAAGATTAAAACTCAAACGACAGGACATGTTAGAGAGAATTTGGAGAAAGGGCAATAATCCTCTATAGCTTGTGGAGTTGAAAACTCATACACCCACTCTGGAAATCAATCTGGTTATTCGTAGGGAAACTTGGAATGAGTGCTACCTGAAGACCCAGCTATACCACTCTTGGGGTTATACTCAAATGATTCTCTACAAGATCATCAGGACATATGCTCCATTATGTTCACAGCAGCCTTATTCATATTTGTAAGCCAAATCTCCAGCAACTGAAGAATTAATAGAGAAAATGTAGTCCATTTACACAATGGACACTATTCATCTATAAAAACAAAGGCATCATGAATTTTCAGGCAAATGGATGGACCTAGAAAATATCATCCTGAGTGTGGTATCTAAAACCCCAAAGGACATGCATAGAACGTAATCACCGAAATGTGGATATTAGCCTAAAAGTGCAGTATACTCACAATTCAACAAAAGTTAAACAAGATGTAAAGGAAGTAATGATGCTTCATTACTATTTAGAAAGGGGAACCATGTAATCATGGAAGGACGAGAGAGGGAAGGACTTGGCTGAGAGAGGAGATGGAAAGGAGAAAGCTGGCAGGATCAGGTATTAGGGGTGACAGGAGATAAGCCCAAATGTCCAGGAAATATGCAGCTACAAGAGATGGTGAGTTTGGGGGAAACCTCTAGAAAGTACCAGAGACCTGGAATGGAGAAAGCTCCCAGGACTCAATGTGGTTTACTTTAAGTGAAATGCCCAACCATTTGGAGATGAAACTTGAAGAGATCAAATTCAGTAGTTAGTTGAAAATAGCTTATTTTTAGACAGATCACACAGAACCAGCAGAGTTCACATGAAAGAGGTCCTCTATTGAAAGAGGGAAAGAAGCAAGGAAAAGAAAAAGAGGGAGATGGGTCTGCATCTCCGTCTTTTATCTAGGCCATGATGTAGGTAATCCATGTAATACTGCACAAAGGTGATGCAGGTGAAGCATGTAAAGAGAATGTGCTGCAGTTACCATGGCAACAGATGCAGGAAAGTCCCTTTTGTCTAGGGACTGTCTTCATCCAGGTATTCAGCGGCTAGCTATAAACAGCTTTTTATGCTAACATTCCTCCCTTTTTTATCATGAATAGAGGGAAAAGAAGGGAGGAGAAAGCCAATGGTGAAAGAAAAATAGGAGGGACAGATATCATACTGATTCTTGCTGTCTAGGAACATCATTGATGTTGGGGTGTAGCTGATTTCAATATTGAGGCCCACTTAATAGACATTCCCTTCAGGCTCTTTTGTGGAAAGTGGCTGGTTATGCTTTAAAAGGAGGTGGTTGTTTGATTAGAATTTTTTTGAATTTGTCTATGAAGGAATGTAGAGACAGGGTTAAAGATGCAAGGAGCAAATAGCAAATCCCAAAAACTAAGAAGAGGCATTAAGAAAAGCAATATCTACTTCCATATATGTTTTTTTTTTTTTTAATCCAGGAGTCAGAGACCTCATGTTTTTTCCTGTGTTCCTGGATGTCTGATTGTAGTTACTAGATTTTATTTCTTACTATCCCAGATTCATTGATGTTTGGAAAAACAGAAAAAGACCACCTTCTTTAGCTGTAAGAACATCTAATTCAGTCAGTTTTGTAACACCACCACTGCCAAAAAATTGATCTGTTTCTAGATGCTGAGCATGGTTTCAGTAACCTCTTGAAAACCTTTTTCCACTGAGAAAAGAATCTTTTGTATAAAGTTAGGGAATTAGTCATCCCCGTTGCTTCAGCACTAGCACCAGCATCTATAGCTGCTCCTGCAGGGAAGAGCAATGACACAACCTGACCTGCCTCCTTGCCATGTTGGGCAGATATTGGTTCTACAACTAGGAATGGTAAAGGCTCTTTTCTATGGATTACTCCTAGTTCAGGGCAAAGGAACAAGAATGTGCAAACTTCTGACCAGCTGCCAGGTAAGCAATGATATTCCTGGGTGCCACAAAGAATTGATGTGTTTTGGACTGCATTGCACTGTGGCAGGGATGTGGCAGAGGTTGTGGAGTCTAGGGAGCTTAGTGTTCTTACAGAATGTGTCCTGGATGTCTTAAAACAGTCTGTCATGCCAAATCTAGGGATAGATCTAAGGTATGGATCATGGTAGCATCAGATAAAGTCAGTAGAGCTGATAAAATGTGAGTTGAGGTTACTTGGCAATATCACTAGAAAGGCTGAAAGTGGCAATTATGAGCTAGTCCCAGGAGCTACACATAGCCAGCAATCTTTAAAGTGACCAGGTCATGTGATGTTAAGGAGTTGGTAGGCCAAGGTCAGGGTCTGAAGCAGGGGGCCAAATGACAAGTTAGTGCCATTTATGAGGGGGGATGTCAAGGAAGTAAGGACCTCTGAGGAGTGTTTGATTACTTCTTCTATTTTACCAGTACCTAGAGGTTAGACAATTGAGACATATTTTCTGTGGATGGGTCTTGTATATAGAAGAAGAGGGTCTTGCATTGTTTTCAGAAAATCCAGAAGTGCAATAAATCACTAATAATAAACACAGCAGCAGAACAAGCCATCAGCAGCAGGAACAGGAACAAAGAGAACAGCAGCCTCAAGAACTATGAGGGCTCTCACATTTATAGCCTCTCAAGTGTTCTCAGAATTAAATTATCTGCAGCTAGCAAAGGTCATGCTTCTTCCAGAGCACACATAAGGTAAATAGTCTGCTTCTTTGTTCATTCTGAAGTAGCTCCTTGTTCTATACTATGATTAAAAAAACACTTGTTCTAATAATATAAATGAGTTTTTATAGAAAACAAAATTCTCACTACATTCTTGGGTTAGGAAGGTACAGGCATCTTCTATACATCTGGACTATCTGAAGCTAGCAATTTTGAAGCTGTCTGAGATAAAGGTTTTGAGGAAACCTCTGGAGCTAGTGAGTTGCTTGAACAAATATGTATATTAGAGACAGAAGGTAACATAAAGAAGTTTAGGAGAAATTATTTTCTTAAGTGTACATTTGAAACCTTTAGGACCATGGTCCTGGGTGTTGGGGGAGAGGAGTCCTAAGACCAGGGAGATTGGGTGTGGGGAGAGATCTACCACTAGGAATAAACAGAATAGCCAGGGTGAGAAAACAAGCTCTCAGTTGACAGTACTTATCTGGAGTCCTGCTAGAGGTGGAAGTTTACAAGAACTTTTCAGTTTAAAAACAGGATATAACTTTTAGATCTGTTGGTATTACCACTGGTTGCAATCTGCACAGAAATTTGCACTCTATAAATGGCAGAAGACTCACAGATTTGTGACATACTACAAACAGATGAGCACAAAATGATTTGGGGTTAAAAGCATTAACACACTTTATATGTGCCTTTTTAAATCTATATTCAGAACAAAAAGATGTTTAAATTTTAACCTTGTGACTATGATAATATTAGAAGTACATTACCACAGCTACATTAATGTACAATGATGTCAGATCTTGAGAGCTAACATTCTAAGCTTTTGAAGTCTGATTTTAACAAGTGAAAGAAATCTGAGTCATATTTTTTGGATTTTAAATATTTTAAGTCATTTTCTTTTTGTCTATTTGTATTGGTTGTATTTATTTATATTTCTTTTTAATTGGATATTTTATTTATTTACATTTCAAATGTTATCTCCTTTTCTGGTTTCCCTTCCACAAACCGCCTATCGCATCTCCCTTCCCTGTACATTTTTGAGGGTGCTCCACCATTCACTCACCCATTCCCACTTCACCACCCTGGCATTTTCCTACACTGGGTCATTGAGCTTTCACAGGAACCAGGGTCTCTCCTCCAATTGATGCTTCACAAGGTCATTCTCTGCTACATATGCAGCTGGAGCTATGGATCCTTCTATATGTATTTTTTTGGTTGCTGGTTTACTCCCTGAGAGCTCTGAGGGGTATAATTGTTTGACATTTTGTTCTTCCTATGTGGTTGCAAACCCCTTCAGATTTTTCAGTCCTTTCCCTAACTCCACGAATGGGGTCCCCATGCTCAGTTCAAAGGTGTGTGGCATGCATCTGCATCTGTATTTGTCAGGCTCTGGCAGAGCCTCTCAGGAGACAGCTGTATCATTCTCTGGTTAGCAAGTACTTCTTGTCATCAGCAATAGTGTCTGAGTTTTGTGTCTGCAGATGGGATGGATTACTAGGTAGGTAAGTCTTTGAATGGCCTTTCCTTATGTCTTGGCTCCACTCTTTCTTCCTGCATTTTTTTAGACAGGAAGAATTCTGGATTATTATTTTTGAGGTGGTTGGGTTGCATAATCCCTCAAACATGGGTGATCTCTATCTACTGTATATGTCTCTACAAATTCTGTCTCCCTTTGTTGGTTATTTTATCTAATATTCTCCATATTGGGACCTGGGAATCTCTTGGGTCCTTGGCATCTGGGACTTTTATTGCCCATTTCCATGTCCCTACTGCTATATACCTCCTTTCAAATTTTTGACCCTCTTTTCTTCTCCCTTGTCTCTTCTCGTATTTGAATTGGCCCCCTCTTTCTCTCCCCTTCCTCTCCCCTCCCAGAACCCTCTTTTCCTCTACCTCTGGAGAAGATCTTTTCTCTTTTGAGTAGAAATGGAGTATTCATACTTTGGTGTGGTCATAATTCTTCTTGAGTTTCATATGGTCTGTGAGTTGTATCAGGGATATCCCAAGCTTCTGTTTGGATAATACCCACTTATCAGTAAAAACAGACCATGTGTGTTCTTTTGTGACTGGATTACCTCACTCAGTGTGATTTTTTTCAAGTTTCATCCACTTGCCTGTGAATTTCATGAAGTCATTGTTTTTAATAGCTGAATAGTACTCCATTGAGTAAATGTACCATATTTTCTGTATATATTTCTCTGTTGTTGTTGCAAGCATCTGGGTTGTTTCCAGCTTCTGGCTTTCAATCCAACTAGCAATAGAGGAGTGTTTTTTCTCTACAATCTTGTCAGAATTTGCTGTCAGCTGAGTTTTTGATCTTAGACATTCTGACAAGTGTAAGGTGGAATCTCAGGGTATTTTTGATATTCATTTCCCTGATGACTAAGGATGTTAAACATTTCTGTAAATGCTTCTCAGTCATTTTGAGATTCCTCAGTTGAGAATTCTCTGTTTAGCTTTTTAACACATTTTTAATAGGGCTACTTGGTTCTCTGGAGTCTATCTTCTAGAGTTTCTTGTATATTTTGGATTTTAGGCCTCTTTCAGATCTAGGGTTGGTAAGGAACTTTTCCCAATATGTGTCTTGCTGTTTTGTCATATTGTCATATTGACAGTGTCCTTAGCCTTACAAAAGCTTCTCAATTTTAAAAGATCTCATTTGTCAATTCTTGATTTTAGAGCATAAGCCACTGGTGTCCTGCTCATGATATTTTCCCCCGTACCAACGTTTGAGGTTCTTTCCAATTCTCTCCACTATAAGATTTTGCTTACATGGTTTCATGTAGAGGTCTTTGATCCGCTTGGACTTGAGCTTTGTACAAGGAGAAAAGAATGGCTCAATTGACAATTTTCTACATGCAGATTGGAAATTGAATCAGCACCATTTGTTTAAAATGCTGTCTTTTTTCCACTGGATGGCTTTGGCACCTTTGTTAAAAAATCAAGTGACCAAAGGGTTCAATTCTAAATCTTCAATTCTATTCCATTTAGCTACCTGCCTATCTCTGTACCAATATCATGTGGATTTTATCACTATCTGTGTCCTACCAGCCTTGAGCAGGCCTGAGAGACCTTGTTTACCACAACAGACAGATGATAGGATCTAGATGGAGTTACCCACCTTGGATACATGGAACTTAGAAGAAGAACTTCCCCTGGGCTTGCCTTGAAATACCTCTGGCCTTAACCAAGAATGGATTATTGGATTATCCCATCTACCTCCGGCTTAAACCACAAAGGGTTTGGGTTGGGCCTTTACTTTAAATTGAGAGCTGAACATTAAAGCTTTGAGCCTTGATCAGAGAACTTTGTCTTGGCTTCATCTCTTCTCACCCTCTGTCCCCCTTTCATTCCCAGCCCTCCTTTCAGGTGAACCCATTTTTTTTGTAGCTACAGGTGGCTACAGATTGGTGCCCAATGTGAGGCTTGAAAACAGGGGGACCAGCTGAGGAATGTTGTCTTGGGTGGAGCTCCATAGAAAATGGAAGAAGAAGAGTATACGGGTACTTGGTGAGCAACAAACAGAATTGATGCTAGCTAATAATGGCTGTGTTTACAGGAAGTATGTTTAAGGGGATATGGTCTCTAGGGTTGAATTGGTATTCACCAGATACCTACCTTATCTAGGAGGTGACAGCAATCTGGGTACCAGAGAATTCCATACAGGCATTTACCAGCAGTCTAAGAGCTGCCTCAGGTGAGAGGAACAGGGTTAGAAGAAATTGGAAGACTAAGAAAGCAGGAGTAAAAATCAGCAGCTGCCTCTACATCTCCTAAAGAAAGAGATGAAGCATTATATCTTGAATATCAGAGAAAGAAAGGGTTTCAGAAAAGCAGTTGTTCTCTCTTTGGACTGTGTCAGCAAAAAAAAAAAAAAAAAAAAAAAAGAAAAAAGAAAAGAAAAGAAAAGAAAAGAAAAGAAAAGAAAAGAAAAGAAAGAAAGAAAGAAAAGGCTGTTTCAGGGCTCTCATAGGAACAGGAGAAAATTCAGGAGATGTCCTGAGTTTCTATCTGGTTTCCACAGGAGATATTCTTAGTTCTGCTTTCTTTGTTCATTGTCTGTCCTTGGTGCACCAATGTCCATGTGTGTCAATTGTCTGGTTTTGTTTCGTTGTTTGAATGATTGGTGTTCTATGTTTTATGTTCAAAAAATAAGATTCTTAAAAATTGTTTGAGCCAACCCTTGATCTCACTTGGTTTTAAAGGCAGTCTTAATATGCACAGTAGAGTCTGATAAGTTACCCTACACCTGTAGCTAAGAGTCGAGCTGAGCTGAAAAATCATTTCCAGGAACTGATTGTTGGCATAAGCTGCTTTTAAAAGGCCCAGGAGCTTTTTGGCTTATATGAGAAGGACGCTGAAAATTTTCTTTCCTAAAAAAAATCTCTGTGACAAGGTGCTTTTCTCTTGAAATTACAGCTAGAAAAGTCAAGAAAACTTTGTTTGGTCTAAATATATAAGATGAGTAGCCACTTCATTTTTTGTTTCTGACTGGTTTTAAAAGTATAAATATGTTCTACGTGTCTTGGTTATAGATTATTGGCCTATACGTTATTGGGTTTGGTCCTCTCTGGATCCCTGTGGCTGAAGCACCCAGCTGGTCTGCTCCCAGGGGGAAACCATATCTCAAGACATCCAAGAGAGGCCACCAACCTCAGAGCAGGGGACACCATACCACAAGACATCCTAGAGGAGTCACAAAACTCAGAGCAGCAGACACCATATCCTGAGATATTCTAGAGGATCCACTGAACTCAGAGCAGGGGACATCATATCCTTAGACATCCTAGAGGAATCACCACACTCAGAGCAATGAACACCTAGCTGGTCTGCTCCCATGAAGATACCTTATCCTGAGACTTCCTAGAGGAGACACTGAACCCAGAGCAGCTGGAGCTCAGGATCACAGGATCACAGAGACATCTGGACCCTGAAAAGTTCTGACACAAGCAAGATAACTGAAAAGACAGGCTCCAGTCAGAATCAGTGAGTGCAGGTAGCACTAGAGTTAACCAAATAAAGAAAGGCAAGTGCAAGAATGTAAACAACAGAAACCAAAGTTATTTGGCATCATCAGAACCCAGTTCTACCACCATAGCAGGCCCTGAACACCACATCACACCAGAAAAGCAGAATTCAGAACTAAAATCATTTCTCATGACGATGTTAGAAGACATTAAGAAGGTCATAAATAACACTCTCAAAGGATTTGAGGAGAACAAAGGTAAACAGGTAGAAGCTCTTAAAGAAGAAACACAAAAATCCCTGAAAGAATTGCAAGAAAACACAACCAAACAGGTGAAGGAATTAAACAAAACCATCCAGAATCTAAAAATGGAAGTAGAAACAATGAAGAAATCTCAAAGGGAGAATACCCTGGAGATAGAAAACCTAGAAAAAGACCAGGAGTCATAGATGCAAACATCACCAACAGAAAACAAGAGACAGAAGAATCTCATGTGCAGAAGATACCATAGAAAACATTGACACAACTGTCAAAGAAAATACCTAGGTACAGGAAAAAGTTCCTGAACAGAACACCAATGGCTTATGCTATAAGATCAAGAATTGACAAATGGGACCTCATAAAATTGCAAAGCTTCTGTAAGGCAATAAGACAAAATGGCAACCAACAGATTGGGAAAAGATCTTTACCAACCCTACATGCAATAGAGGGCTAATATCCAACATATACAAAGAACTCAAGATATTCGACTCCAGACAACCAGATAACCCTATTAGAAAATGGGGTACAGAACAAAGAATTGTCAACCAATGAAACTTGAATGGCCGAGAAGCACCTTAAGAAATGCCCAAAATCCTTAATCATCCTGGAAATGCAAATCAAAACAACCCTGAGATACCACCTCAAACCAGTCCAGGTGGCTAAGATCAAAAACTCAAGTTTGTTTTGTTGGGATTGCAAGATGGTACAACCATTCTGGAAATCAGTCTGGCAGTTCCTCAGAAAATTGGACATTGCACTACCTGAGGACCCCAATATACCACTCCTGGGTATATACCCAGAAGATGTTCCAACACATAACAAGGACATATGCTCCACTATGTTCATAGCAGCCTTATTTATAATAGCCAGAAGCTGGAAAGAACCCAGATGTCCTTCAACAGAGGATTGGATACAAAAAATGTGGTAGGTTTACACAATGGAGTATTACACAGCTATTAAAAATAATGAATTCAAGAAATTCTTAGGTAAATGGATTAAACAAGAAAATATCATCCTGAGTGAGGTAACCAAATCACAAATGAACACACACGGTATTTACTCACTGATAAGCGGATATTAGCCCAAAAGCTTGAAATAGCCAAGATTCAAATCACAGACCACATGAAGCTCATGAAAAGGAAGAACAAGTGTGGATGCCTAGGCCCTACTTAGAAGGAGTAACAAAATACCCAAGGGAGAAAATATGGAGACAAACTATGGAACAAAAACTGAAGGAGGGGCCATCTGGAGACCTTTCCACTTGGGCATGCATCCCATGTACAATCACCAAAGATAGACACTGATATGGATGACAGGAAGTGCATGCTGACAGGAGCCTGATAGGGCTGTCTCCTTAGAGGTCCTCCAGAGTCTGACATACCCAGAGGCAGATACTCACAGCTAACCATTGATCTGATCAAGGGTTCCAAATGAAGAAGTTAGAAAGAAGACTGAAGGAGCTGAAAGGGTTTGTGGCACCATGAGTCGAGCAATAATAACAACCAACCAGAGCTCCCCATGGTCTAAACCACCTGCCTGGAAGCATATTGGGAGGGACCCATGACTCCAGAAGTATATGTAGGGGAGGATGGAATTGTTGGGCATAGGTGGGAGAGGAGATTTTTGGTCACATGAAGGCTGAACACTATGAGGGGGGAATTCTAGGGTGGAGAGGTGGGAGGGGGTATATGGGAGCATACCCTCATAGAATCAGGAGGAGGTGGAATGGGAAATGGGGTACCTGGGTGGTGGGAGGAATGGTGTAAGTGGATAAAATCTGAAATGTAAATATACTATCCAATAAAGAAAAGAAGAAAATAATTTTAAAAATGTTATTGAGTTTTATTAAAAACTTACAACTTTGGTAACAAAAGGTTGGCTTAAAACTGGTAACTCAGGGTTAGAGTTATTCAAAAACCAGATGTATAAAAGATTTAAAAACAATTTCTCTTTAGTGAGATATTAAAAGCTGCACTAGCATGCATTCATATATAAGAACTGGCAGTGAAACTTTATAACATGAAAGTATTCTACTTGGTGTTGATTTTAAAGAAAATGGATTGTTTACATTGTTAAAAATTGGTTTTGCTTTGCAAAATTATGGTTATACCCTAATGTTGCAAAAGAAACTTAAAAATGTAGTTAAACAGCCAACATTCCATTGACTGCAGCTGACAGACAATTCAATCGTGAGATTGAGATCTTTTGACTTGCTCTGTGAGAATAAATTGTAAAAATGAAATTTTTGGTCTCAACATTAAAGATTCTTAGGTTCAGAATTTCAATTTACACTCAAGTGTTAGCTGCCCCTGGGCTGCATCCCAGGGTCTTGAACTAACATTTTAAAAGAACAAAGGACCCAAGATAGAGGCAATAAAGGACTTGGGTAAACAGGCACTTAAAAGAATTCTCCTGAGCAAGAAACAGATGTAAATAGGGACAGAGACTGGGAAGGAAACCAAGCTTGAGAACAGATGTTAAAATCAGCCTTTGTAGTTATTGATTAAGAGGTAAAACTGCCTTTATGAGCCTTGTGAATATTGGTATATAAACTGCCTCAACTCTGATTCAACACTGTCTTTTGCCTGCACACAAGGGAGTCCTGGTACACCAGTATCAATAAACCTCATGCTATTACAATGAGACCTGCCTGTGGGTTCTCTGTGAGAGCACATACCTTGGTTTTGGATACTTAAAGTCCAACAGCTCATGTTTATAGAAAAAAGGCTAGAACAGGTAGAGTTGAATAAAATAGTTAAAAACATCTGTTGCACCATATGGGCCTATTGCCTTTTTTCACACAAGCTTTATCAGATACTGTGGTAGATGCAAATTTAATCTCTCAAGATTGGAAAACTATATGTAAGGCTACTTTGTCAGGAGGAGATTATTCGATTTGGAGCTCAAAATGGAGTGATGCAAGTAAAAGAACCACCATAATGAATGCTCAGGCAGGTAATGCAGATTGGAATCTTACCATGCTTATAGGAGAAGGTCAATATGAAGGTAATGCTAATCAGATTGAACTGCCTTCAAGAGTGTATGAGAATTTTTGGAGATCCTCAAGCAGGAATTCCTTTTGTTACACAATTTGCTTATGAGAATGCTAATTCAGCCTGCCACATAGCTATCAGATCATCAGGTCAAGAGCCAGAAATTTGTCCTTGGTGTAGAAAGGATAATCTTTGGGCCAGGCCTTCAGATATAGGCTGAGATTAATGACATTTACATTTGAATTAAAACTATGCACAGAGTGAGCACAGCAGAAGCTTGTGTGACAGACATTTCTTTTGTCTTGGTCATCCTGACCAGCCCCTAGAAGGGTGTTTTCTGGAATTTGTTTATTGCCTTGCTTGTTCCTTGGAGAGGGGTCAGCCTCAGGCCAAAGACATTCACAGCAGACAGTTTATGAGCCAGGTGTTGTAGATAATGACTATGAGGGGAAAATAGTTTAAAAACTTTAAATGATTTTCCAAAGCTCTTAGGTAATATCAATTGGCTTCATCCCTATTTAAAGCTTACTACAGGGGAATTGAAACCTCTATTTGATATTCTCAAAGGGAGTACTGATCTTACCTGCCCTTGATTTTTAAACCCAGATGGATTGTTGGCCTTACAACAAGTAGTGCAGAGTGAAAAATTATAAAGGCCATTTTATGAAATATGTGTAGATTTTTCTCCTTAGACCTGAGCAGAGAAGTGCAGCTTCCAGAAGGAGGAACTGAAAATAAGATTTCAGGCCTTCACTTTCCCTGGGGCACATTCCAGGTGGAAGAGGCCCAAGGCAGGAAGGCATTCCTGACCACAGATAAAAGATGCAAGCCACCTAGGTAGGGCTATAGCAGGAAGAAGTAAAGATAGTTAATCTGAAATAGTTGATAAATGACAGGGTGGGACACAGTGACATGGTAACCATTCAGGGTGGGTTTCTCTGGAATGTTTCACTATTCTTATATTATGTATCCTTGGCAACCCCCTCACCCCTCGCCCCACTCCCCTGGTTTGTGGGTTTCTCTTTAAAACGCTCCACGGACTGGATGTTGGGGTCGAACCCCACTCCTGCAGGAGTGCGTGGTGAGACCGCTGGCTGCCAGGCTTCTTCCCTAATAAACCTCTGCTGATTGCATCCAGGTATGGTTTCTTGTGATCTTTGGGTGGTCATGATTTCCTGAGACTTGAGGAAGGGTCTCCCGGGTATGGGGGTCTTCAGGTACATTCAAAGATATCCCCTAAATGTAACATCCTACTATATTATGAGGCAGTAGCCCATATGATTATACTTAGGTGTTGATTTATTTTGGGAAAGAGCTAGACTTCATTATTCAGCCTTTTAATACAGATCAAAATACTTGGTTAAATCAGCATAGTACAGATTGTTTGCTTGCTCAAATAGGATTTAATGGCATTATAGACAATAATTATACTCCAGATAGATTGATACAATTTTTAAATGTGCATAAGTTTATATTTCCTAACATAACTTCTTTATACCCACTACATGATGCTCTTTTCATTTTTACTGATGGCTCCTCTAAAGGATGAGCAGGATAGCTCATAAATAATCAACAGGTAGTCACAGATACTCCTGGATTCTGCTCAGTTAGCAGAACTGATAGCAGTTCTGAATGTCTTTCAGTCTGTAAATGATGCTTTTAATCTTTTTACTCATACCCTATTGTTGGGAGCCAACTTTAGCAGAAAGGGGCTAGATCAACTTTGCAGCCATCTGGAACCATATACCCTGATGAGAGACTTGTCTTTCAAAAGCCTACAACAGCTGAAACATCTTGTTTATCCCACATAGCTTGTTTTGCTGTTTAATGATCCCAGCTGCATGGTGCATGTGGTAAAATGTTTTCCCCTGTGTTCCCCTGCTTGTGCTTATAAATACCCCAGATTTCCTTTCAATAAAAGAGACGGGACAAGACTTAAGACCTGACCACACACCCTGTCTTGTCTCCATTCTTCAAATCTCTTGCCCCTCCATCCCCACTCTCTCTCTTGACGAGAAAACTTAGCCCCAAAGCATGGGGCAGTGAGGACAGCAACATAGTAGCCCCAAAGTGTTAAGGCAGAGTGCAGTCCCCAACATTTTGGCGCCCAACATAGGGCTACAGTAAGCAGGATATAGTGAAGGACACTCTGTGCTGGAGAACCAGTCGACTGACAGAGCTTCAATGTTACAGCTCCAGTAAGCAGGATACAGTGAAGGACACCACAGGAATTGGAAGCTGCCATCCACGATCCTGCACTGGAGAACCAGTCGCCTGATGGAGCTGGCTGAATTCAGAGGTGAAAAAAAGGTGATTGCAGGGAGACCAGTAGGTCATAGTAACGAAAATGGGGCAAGAAATAAGTTAGCAGAAACAGATAAAAAAAGGTTTTAAAGATGCAAGGAGTAAATTGCAGGCTGCTCTGAGTCAAGAGAGCCAAATAGATAAATAAATAGAAGGCTGCTCTAGGCAGAGAGCTGAGCAGAATGATAATGTCAATTTATTTAACTTTGAAAATGGGTGAGATTCTGAGTTGTATAGTTATATTTTTCTGAATAAAAACTCAATGTAAAGGTTTTTCTGGTTACTGGCTTAAGGAAAGGCTGATATGAAAAAAAAGTTTTTCTATGAGTTTTCTGATGAGGTCATTAAGGTAGTAGTTATGTCTTCCAGAATTATATGGATCAGATACGACAGAGGTAGGCCTCCAGAACACTAGATTCCAGAGACTCAAACAAAATAATTATCTTGATACTAAAATTTTTTTTGAGATTTGTATATTACAGAATACACAGCTTTGGTGAATGAATCTTCTTATCACCTGCATGTTCACTGATGCCCTGGACTTCCAGCTGGATGCAGTTAAGACAGACATCAGAGGCTTATCAATTTACCCTTCCCCTCATCCCTCTTCTAATATCTCAATGCCCATGTTCAGCTTGAAGAAGTTAGTGAAGAGTTGGCACCCCAATTCCCTGAACTTAGGGACTGAGGTGATTTTGGCTGTCTTTCTAGGGAAAAGTAATGGTTTTATTTGAACAGGGAGAAAGAGCTAAAATTGATCACACAGCCATAATCTATTGGTAGAAATCTGTATAATTGTTACTAAGCTGATGCAAATTCAAGGATTTTATTGTTATAATTTCTTCTATTGAAAATTTGTGGGTACAAGGCTTAGACCTATTATTTCTCCAACAGGGGAAGTTGTATGTTGCCTTAAAGAGTGTTGCTTTTCTATCAACTATTTAGGCATTAAGTCTCTTGTCTCTCAGGTTCATGCTGTTCAACAAACTGATAGCTTTTGTACAGCAACAGACAGCAAATGAAACCCATACAGGTCCAATATTACAGGCTGGAAGTAGGGGACTCTGAAACCTCTGTCATCAAGACTGATGAGGATTAACCCCTAACTTACATGCTAAGCCGGATAGTCAATGAGAACGTATCGAGACCCTTGCCCCTAAAAAAAGGGAGGCCTCACCATCCTAAGACAGGAGCTCAACCAATGGCTGTTGAGTATCCAAGGATGGGAAAGGGAGGCTGGGGTCCTTTGTTCCAACCTAGGAAAGGAACAGTTTCTGTAAGTTTTCCCAGCCTTCCCTTTTGAAAAAAAATTTAAAAAGGAGGACCTGTTGGGAGCTGACTTTAGCAGAAAGTGGCTAGATCAACTTTGCAGCCATTTGGAGCCATATACCCTGATTAGAGACTTGTTTTTCAACAGCATACAACAGCTGAGCACACTCTGACAAACATTTTGTTTATCCCACATAGCTTGTTTTGCTGTTTAGTGACCCCAGCTGCATGGTGCACATGGTAAAATGTTTTCACATGTGTTCCCCTGCTTGTGCTTATAAATACCTCAGATTTCCTTTCAATGAATGAGACAGGACAAAACTTAAGATCTTACCACACACCCTGTCTTGTCTCCATTCTTCAAATCTCTTGCCCCTCCATCGCCACTCTCTCTCTCTTGACCAAAGCACTTAGCCTCAAAGCATGAGGCAGTGTAGACAGCAAACTAGTAGCCCCAAAGTGTGGGGCAGTGCAGTTCTCAACACCCTATATGTGGCTCAGTCTGTCCCCTTGTTAGAAACTTGTGGTGTATTTCAGTTCAATACACCAGCTAAATCTCTGTTTTCACAACTACAAAACCTCATTATTACCAGAAAAAATAGCTTTTATATTGGCCCATTTTTGTCTTCCTTACCTTTAGTTACAGGCAATGATCATATTGACAGAACTTTAATAGGAGAAGCCTTAATTTTGGATCTTGTTGTATTGGCTAGACGAGATCATAATAAATTTCATTACTCTAGTCATACCTTAAGGCTCTAACATAAGATCACCAAGGAGCAAGATAGAATGATTGTAAAACAATGTCCTGTCTTACTTTATCTTCACTTCCCCATTTAGGTGTTAATCCAAGAGGCCTTAAGCCCAATCATATTTGGAAAATGGATGTAACTCATACAGAATTTGGAAAATTGGAAAATATACATGTCTGTATTGACACTTGCTCAAGATTCCCTTTTGCTTCTCTTCACACAGGAGAAGCCTCTAGAAATGTAACTGATCATTGCTTACAAGCCTTTTATGCTATGGCATTACCTGAAGTTCTCAAGACAAACAACGGGCCAGCCTATACAGGAAACAACTTTACATCATTTTGTAAAGAATTTTGTATTGAACATAAAACTGGGATTCTTTGTAACACAATGGGACACAGAATTGTTGAACATTCAAACCGAACTCTAAAAAATTGGCTTGTTAAAACTAAAAGGGTGGAATTATACCTTCCATGGTCACCAAAAGCACATCTTGCTTTTGTGTTATTTGTTTTAAATTTTCTGCAAACTGAGATTAAAAGTCAGTCTTCGGCAGATTGCCACTGGTATCCAGTCACTTCCAGCTCATTTGCCAGGGTCAAATGGAGAGACCCTCCTTAACTAACACATGGAATGGTCCTGACCCTGTTTTAATTTGGGGTTGTGACTCAGTCTGTATTTTTTCAGAAAATGAAAATGGAGCCAGACGGCTGCCTCAAAAATTGGTCTGTCAAGTGGACACAGATCTTGAGCCTAATAATTATGATTCTTATGATAAAGATGTCTCTAAATCCTTATCAGCCAGCTGATTTAGCTGGCATGTAGTCTATATTTAAAGCCACCTACTATATACCTGGTGGCTAGACTTTGTGTCTGATCCCTGTCAACCAGCAGTTGGATTAGACACTGAAACATTTCCACTTTCAACCTAATTTTCTACATTGCTTGGATAATTATGTTGCTGTTAACCTTTGAACCCTGTGTCTCAAGCAGATAGTTTACCTTCACACAGGATTGCTCTCAGGAAGCCCAGCCATTCATCATGGCAGTTACTATGAAGAATTGCATTGAGTGCATGTTCACAAGTCCTTTGGTCTTTTGAATGTGGCTATGGTCTATTTGGAAAAGAGTGTGCTAACGATGGCTGGTTAGTCAAAGATGGGTAAGAGTGTTCTTGCGGTCCTATAAAACTAAGGCAGAGGCATACATCAATATGCTATGTATGTTTTCCTCGAGGACTGGTAATATAGAAGCAATATAGATGCTAACCTAAACCAGGCACGGTTGCCCGGCCAGTCTTTACCCTGGATGGGATGAAATCATGTACCCCATCTAGCTGCTGGCACTGCTCATCATTATAAACTAAAAAAGGTGGAATTGTGCCCTTTCCCCAGCCTTGAGCAGGCCTGAGAGACCTTTTTTACAACAGATCAAGTGATAAGATCTAGATGGAGTTACCCATTTTGGCTGCACAGAACGTAAAAGAAGAACTGCCCCTGAAATTGCCTTGAGATATCTCTGGCTGCAACCAAGAATGGATTATGGGGTTATTCCACCTACCTTCAGTTTAAACCAGAAAGGGTTTGGATTGGGCCTTTCCCTTTAAATTGAGACCTGAACATTAAAGATTTGAGCCTTGGTCAGAGAACGTTGTCTTGGCTTTATCTCTTTTCACCCTTCATCCCCCTTTCATTCCCAGCTCCCCTTTCAGGTAAACCCAGTTGTTTCTTGGCTGCAGGCAGCTACAACTATTATTCTGAAATAGCTTCAAGTCAGGGATGGTGATTACCCAAGAATTTCTTTTATTGTTGAGATTGGTTCTTGCTATTCTGTGTTTTTTGCTATTCCAGACAAATTTGAGAATTTTTCTCTGTATATGTGAAGAATTGGGTTGCAGTTTTGATGGGTATTACATTGAATCTGCAGATTATGTTTGGTAATATGGCCATTTTTACTATGTTAATGCTGCCAATCCATGAGCATGGGAGATCTTTCCATCTTCTGAAGTCTTCATTTTTTTCTTCAAAGACTTGAAGTTCTTGTCATACAGATCTTTCACTTGCTCAGTTAGTGCTGCAACAAGGTATTTCATATTATTTGTGACTACTGTAAGAGTAGCATTTTCCTAATTTCTTTCTCAGTGTGTTTATCCTTTCAATAGAGGTAGGCTTTTGATTTGAGTTAATTTTGTAACCAGTCACTTAGCTGAAGTGATTTATCAGCTCTAGGGATTCTCTCTTGGATTTATTTGGGTCACTTATGTATACTATCAGGTCATACTCATAGGGTAATAACTTGGCTTTCCTCTTTTCTATTTGTATTTCATCGATCTCTTTTTGTTGCTTAATTGCTCTGCATGGAAAATTTTAAGTACCATATTTAATAGATAGGTGCAGACTGGACAGCATAGTCTTGTTCCTGTTTTTAGTGTGATTGCTTCAAGTTTGTCTTGGCTTGGTTTGATGTTGGTTATTTGTTTGCTGTATATTGCTTTTAAAATATTTAGCTATAGGCCTTGAATTCCTGATCTTGCCAGTACCTTTAGCATTACCATAGAGGAAAAAAACCAAGATATTCCATAACAAAACCAAATTTAAACAATATCCACCAATCCATCCCTACAGAGGATAATAGAAGGCAAACTCCAACATGAGTAGGGCAACTACACCCTGGAAAAAGTGAGAAACTATCCTTCTCTCAACATACCCAAAAGACGAAAACAACATGTACATAATTCTACCTCAAAAAAAATAACAGGAAGCAATAATCATTGGTCCATAATATCTCTCAACATCAATTGACTCAATACCCCAATAAAAATTTATAGACAAACAGGCTGGATATGCAAACAAGACCCAGGATTTTGCTACATATAGGAAATACACCTCACTGACAAAGAGAAACATTACTTCAAAGCAAAGTCTGGAAGAAAATTTCCAGGTCCCAAGAAAAGAACTGGAGTAGCAAATCTAGTATCTAATAAAATAGACTTTCAACCAAAATGTATCAAAAAGGATGGAGAAGGACACTACATATTCATCAAAGAAAAAATTCATTGAGAGAAACTCTCAATTATGAATATCTCTATCCAAAATACAAGGGCACTCAGATTTTAAAAGAAACATTACTGAAGCTTAAAACACACCTTGAAACTCATACAATAATAGTAGGAGAATTTAACATCCCAATCTCATTAATGGAAAGATCATGTAAACTTAAAGTAGTTAAGAATCAAATGGACATAACAGATGTCTACTAAACATTTCACCTTAAAACAAAAATATATACCTTATTCTCAGCACTTCATGGTATCTTCTCCAAAACCGACCACACAATTGGACAGAAAGCAAGTCTCAACAGATATAAGAAGATTGAAATAATCCCATGTATCCTATCAGAGCATCATGGACTAAGGCATGTCTTCAACAGCAGAAACAACAGAAAGCCCACATACACATGGAAGCTGAATAACAATCTACTCAGTGATAACTTGTTCAGGGAAAAAATAAAGAAATGAGTCTTTTTAGAATTTAACAAAAATAAAGACACCACATAAAGAAACTTATGGAACACAATGAAAGCAGTGCTAAGAGGAAGACTCATAGCTTTGAGTGCTTCCATAAAACAATTGGAGAGAGACTACACTAGCAGGTAATAGCATATCTGCAATCTTTAGGAAAAAAAAAAGATGCAAATACACCTCAAAAGAATACACAGCATGGAATAATCAAACTCAGGGCTGAAATCCACAAAATAGAAACTAAGAACACTATACAAAGAATCAACAAAACCAGGAGATTTTTTTGAGAAAATCGACAACATTGATAAAACCTTAGCCAGACTAACCAGAAGGCAGATACAGTATCTAAATTAACAAAATCAGAAATGAAAATAAGAACAGAAAATAAAGAAATTCAAAAAAAGAGATCAGATCCTACTACCAAAGTCTATGCTCAACAAAACTCAAAAATTCTAGATGAAATGGACTGTTTTTTAGACAGATATTAGGTATCAAATTTAAATCAGGATCAGATAAACCATCTAAACAGTTCCATAATCTCTAAGGAAATAGAAGTAGTCATTAAAAGTCTCTCAACCAAAAAATCCCCAAGACCAGATGGTTTTAGTGTAGAATTATATCAGACCTTTAAAGAAGACCTAATACCAATACTTCTCAAACTATTTCATAAAATAAAAACAGCAGGAACACTACCAAATACATTCTATGAAGTCACAGTTACACTGATCCTGAAACTTCACCAAGACCCATCAAAGAATGAGAACTTCAGACCAATTACCCTCATAAATATTGATGCAAAAATACTCAATAAAATTCTTGCAAACTGAACCCAAGAACACATCAAAATGATCACTCACTGTGATCAAGAAGGCTTCATCCCTGTAATGTAGGGATGTTTCAATAAACATAAATCTATCAAAGTAATCCATTATATAAAAAGAATTCAAAGAAAAAAAACACACATGATCATATCATTAGATGCTGAAAAAGCCTTTAAGTCACTTTCTATTTTTTCTTTTTTTATTAGATACTTTATTTATTTACATTTCAGATGATATCCCCTTTCCTTCTCCCCACAGAAACTCCCTATCTCATTTCTTTTTCTTCCTGCTTCTATGACGGTCTGTCTCCCACCCACTACCATCTCCCTGCTCTCAAATTTCCCCAACCTTCACCAAACCAAGGATTTCCTCTCCCACTAATACCTTTAAAAGTTGCAGTTACACACTCTGAGACACTTTCTTTGACCTTTTTTAACTTTAATTTACATATCTTAAAACATTTTCATACCCTTACAACTTAAACTTTCACATTCTCAGACTTTACTTAAATTTTACACTTTTTTTCTTTTCAATCATTTACTATGAGGCATGGGATATTGAATACTAAAAGCAGTCATTATGAAATGATTTCTTTTAAATAAAGAAGAATAAAATGTTATATTAAAACCGTTTTGTGAGTTTCACTCATTTTAGAGTCTATTTGCAAGTGATGTTGAGTCTAAACATAGTAGTAGCTCAACAAAATCAGTACTGAGGCTGTAAAGTGAAAAACTATAAAGACCATTTTATGAAATATATATAGGCTTTTCCTTTACCCCAAACCTGAGCAAAAGAATGCAAGTTTCAGAAATCGGAACTGGATGTAAAATTTCAGGCTTTCATTGCCCCGGGACACATTCCGGGTGGAGGGCATTATGCCTGAATCAGAGGACACCTGCTGGATTAACATTCCTGAAGCCTCAAGGTAGGGCTATGGCAAGTGAGAAATAGTTAACCTGAAATAGTTGGTAATGACAGGGTAGGGTACAGTGACAAGGTAAAACTACATATTTGAGAAGAATGAGTATGCAGAGTGATTTTCACGTGGCTCTAAATCATTTAGGGTGGGTTCCTCTGAAATGTTCCACTGTTCTTGGTTACCTCCCCCACTTGACTTTTCCCCAGTATTACAGCCTGCTGATGTTCAAAATTTGTAAAACAACCAATCATGTGTAACCGTGTGAAAATGCCTCCTTTTCCCCACCCCATGCTATAAAAAAGGCCCCTCAGCTTGCTGGCCTTTTGTCAAAACTCTGTTCCTGCATGGATGAGCAGTTTTGAACTTGGCTAGCCAACTCTCCAATAAACCTCTGCTGATTGCTTCCAGGTATGGTTTCTTGTGATTTTTTGGGTGGTCGTGATTTCCTGAGACTTGAGGAAGGGTCTCCCGAGTTTGGGGGTCTTCAAGGCCAGCTTTATCCACAGGAAGAAAATTGATAATACAATTGAAACCTTGGCAGTGTAGCTACTTGTTGCTATTAATCTGGCAAATCCATTGTTAGCTTACTTGTAAGTGCTATCAGAGTTCTAATAAAGATATAGTTTACCTGAGTAAGCAGGAAGTACAAACCTAGCAGCTCCTGGATTTAAGAAAAATGGCAATCTCTTAGTGATTATTATGTTACTCCGTGGTAGTCTCAACTTCACTGATGCCAGAGGTTACAAGATAGTATCATTTTTGGGTGACAGGCTGAAAAGATCCAACAGATATTCCTGTGAAGTAGAAACTTGATGGACCAGGATGCCTAGTGTAAATGAAGCAGGTAAAGTAAATCAAACTTCTCACTGCCCTGTTTTTCCACAGTTTGGAAAGGGTTCTAACTTCAGGCAAAGCAATGAGCAGTTTTTCACCTAGTGGTCATCTTTGCAACATTTCAAGGAAGCTGAAGGTGCTTTATTTTGTGCTCCATCATCTTCTTTGGAAGAGATTGAAGGGGTGAGTCTGTCAGGCAATGGAAGGTTATGGTTCTTGGGTTGTCAGTTTGGCCACACTCCCAGAACCCAGGCTCCTGACAGGAGGTCTAATCTCCATTCAACCTGCACCCTTCAGTCACATAGGACACAGGTGGAGGGCATGATAAACTAGCCTCAGGCCCTAGAGAGATTTACATACTAATAAGGTACCTGAAGGCCAGAGGGTGGAGCCAAATAAGCATTCCTCCCCAGCCTCTCCCCCCTCTTTCCCTCCCTATTTAACTCAGGTCTGCCCTGGGTTTTTTTTTTTTGGGGGGGGGGGTATATCTAGATTCATCCACCATCTGTCATGCCAATAAACCAGATTTGGAAACCCAAGGACTTTCTTGTGTGTTGGGGCTGTGTGGTGAGGACCTGTGGAGTCACAGCAGCTGGGCCTAACTTCTAGCTGGAGGAACCCAGAGCTTTCCCAACCAACTACACACAGCCTGGCGTGAAGAACTCTCTGCATTCTCCAGCCATTTTACTGACATGACTCCAAGAATTGGTACTTTTTTATATTATTGGAATCTTTTTAATTGAATATTTTGAATGCAATATTCAGAATGTATCAGAAGATTTTGAGGAATATTTATCTATTAAGTATATTTAAACAAGTGTTCTTGTTTATTCTCACTTGATTTAGATGTAACTTTAAAAACATATACAGTTGAATATAAATAACATTGGTTGCTTTAGCATTTTTGAAATCCTTACTGTTGTAAAAGGCATAGTGAAACCTTCCAACTAAACTGGTAAATATCAAAAAAGATTTTTTTTTCTGTAAAAGTTAAAAAGTACGTGAAAGATAAAAGTAGATACAGACTGAGGTACTAACACTGTGAATTGTGAATTACAGTGCTAGGAATGGGTTACCTCCTTAGTAATCATTGTCACAAATGTCATAGGGGAGTATTCCTCAACTTGTGGATTTTGACCCCTTTTGGAGCCAAAGGACCCTTTCACGGAGGTTTCCTATGTCCATTAAAAAACAGATGTTAACAGTATAATTCATAACAATAGCAAAATTACAGTTATGATATAGCATCAAAAATAATTTTATGGTTGAGAGTCACAACACAAGGAAGTCTTAAAAAGTTTCAGCATTAAGAAGGTTGGAAACTTTGTTGTTAGATCATCTCTGTATGTATCTGAACTTGATTACATAAATATAAGTATCTTGCAATTCATAAGTCAAAATCTAGAAAATACATTCATATTTTAATTAGCTCTTGGTGGTAAATTAATTGGTGCACATAAAATGAACATTTAAAGCCCAAGAATGTGATCAGCATTCACTGCCTGAATTAGTCCATGTAAAGATTCATTAGTATTTCTGAGTCCCAAAGCAGAGTTAGCAGCACTACTGGGGACATACCCAAGCTTTCCTGAAAATAAGATGCATCAACTTCTGTTGCAACTGAAGAAAAGGTAACATGTGTGAACAATATACCTGAGACTGTATAAGATAATTTTAAGATGACAGAGACATAATCAAAATTTATGACTTATCAAAACATTTTGAAGGTCAATTTCATATTTTCAAGAATAGATGAAATTTTTTCTTGTCTTCTAAATCTTTATATGTCTTTACTTCTTCATTTGTATTCAAACAATCTCATCCTTTTCCATTCTAAGTGGATATTTGGTCTATTCAAAATTACATGCTCATATATAGTATTCTTTTTATTCTGCTTTTAAATTATTCTAGTAGAATTCTAGTGTGTAGCCTAGAGTAAATGTGAACTTGATTCAAAATAAACGATTAATAAATTAACCATAAACAGGCAAACAAAAAATGAAAATACAAAATACAAAATCATTAACTTCAATTTGTTTTGGCCAATTACTCTTGGACATAGAGGCTGACTAGGACTGTCTTTATTGATATTATACCACATGTTCGATCTTATTCTTTCCTATTCCTGAATTTTTCTAATATGATCCCATCTCCCTTAACTACCCAACTGTAATGAAATGTATAGGAACGCCTTTGTGTTAGTTTAGAGTGAGATATTTCAGCAAAGCCTTTGATACTTTTTGGGTTAATATGTAGAAGCTGAGAAATGTTTTTGAGATTGAATCTTGAAGAATGTTGGATCCCTAGAAAGTCTATATTTAGCATTACATAAGCTTACATCTCATAAACCTTAGCCCTAATATACTCCTGGAAAATACAGAGTCATTATTTTGGATTATGGCTCACGACCAAGATTTGTGTGAGCATTCTGCTCTCATCAGCAGTAAGGGCCAGATAACTTTGGTACTTTGAATCTTTCACAGCCTCAATTAATTTTTGTAATGATTAAATAAAAGTAACTGAAATAAGCTAGTCAGAGTCAGTCTTTTCTAGAAAGCTTGAACTTCTCTGTTTCTGAAATGGGAAGCTTAGCATCTTGGTGAGCTTCTCTGTCTATTTCAATACCTATGACCAACATCAATTAATATACTGCTTCATATTCTTTTTCTCAAAACAAACCAGAAGAATACAGAAAACAAACAAAAAACAAAAAATACCAGAAAACCAAACATGCAGAAAAGTAACATTATATGTAGCCAAGCAGGTTATTTTTAGGAGTATATGAAACAGTGATCAGTAAATGAAAGAGGTAAGGATTTGAAAGAGAGTTGTGAGGGTATGTGAGATAAAAAGAGAGAGGAACAGAAAGAAGAAATGTTTTAGTTATATCCTCAAATAAAGATAAATTTTGCTGTGTATCTCAGGCTGATGTTGAACTTGCTATGCAATACAGAATTGCCACCCATTTATGATCCATTTATACAAATTCACCTATTGAGGACTATTTCTTTTTATGGCTATTACACCTGAAGTGAACCATTCTCACATGAAGGCAGGAGAAAGTGTATATCAATATCAACATTTGTGAGAATCAAAAACATAATTTAAGGGATTATAAATATAAATTATAAACAATGGTTTTGAGACAGGATACTATTGCTGGAGCTGCCTGATATTATGAGAATAATTGCCTACTGCATAGATTTGCAGAATCATCATCTATGTCCCATGCATGGTGATTGAGGTATACAATGGCTTGAAATAATTATATTAAATGAAGGCCACTTAATTTATTAAAAATAGATTCGAATAAAAATGTTTATTGTTGCATTATTTTGTCTTTGTATACTGTTATGGATGAACAGACACTCTCTAATATCTCTACAGAAAATATCACCCAACAGAAAAATAAATACAGTTCTTATTTCAATCTTTAATCAGGATCAATACATTTATCCTAAATATAATAAATATCTTATTAAGTAATATACTAATTGCTGTCTTATGTTGTCTAAATAGATTCACATTAATAAGAGTCTTAAAACTTTTATGTATAGTGCAGACTTTATTTCAAGATTATTTTGGACCTTCATATATTCAGTTTCAAATAATATTTAACTGAAAATATTGTTTTCTACAATGATGTCAATTATAAATATTCTTGGATGGCCATAACATGCTGTGTATATTAGCTTCATTGAAGGAATAGTCTGCTATTTCAATCCTGTCATATTCAATATAGGGACCTAGCACAGTAGTTTCCAACTTGTGCATCATGTTGAACAAACCTTTCAAAGTAGTTGCTCCAGGACATTGTAAAATACAAATATTTACAACACAACTCATAAGAATAATGGAATCACAGTTATGAAGTACCCACAAATATTATTTTATGATTGAGACTAATCACAGTTTGAGGAACTATATTGAAGTATCACAACATGAGGAAGTATAACTAATGCCCTAGAAGCTCCTGTATTTTTATTAAAATATTAAAATAAATATTTTATTAAATATTTTATTAAAATATTAAAAGATTGTTAGCATGTGTTTAATATGCATAACATGTAATCAATGACTCACTCAAGCCTATTGGGTCATTACTGATAGTTTTAAATATGGAACACTTCAGTTACTGAATGGCAAGTCAATATTCAGGAGTCCTTGGAATTCTGTTTCCATTTCATTTGGCATAAATTACTATGTTATACAATATAACCTCATTAGAGTCCCCATTCCAATTTCTACCAGTATCTCTGTAATTTCCCTCCCAAACAGATCCTTTCCTACTCCATCCATCATTAGAACATGATTCTAATAGATAAGAATAAAATATGGCAAAAAAAATATTAAGATTAAAATATTGGACAAACAAGTAGAAGGAAAAGATACCTCAAGAGAAGGCAAAAATCATAAACTCACTTGTTCATATACTCAGGTGTGCCATAAAAGTGCTAAACTGATATCTATAGAGAACAAGGCAGAGGGGAAAAGTAGTGGAGGTAAGGGAGAACAAAAGTCTGTCTTTGGACAGAGAGGAGACAGGTGTAGCTTATAAAGGTAAAATGAAATTGGCTCTATTAGAATAAGATGTTTAATTTTAATTGACTATGTTAATTAGGTGGGCCTAGGGGGCTTTGCATAGCTGGGCTTTGGACACATGTACATTCATAGTGAACCTCAGGAGAGGAATTTTCCAAATAAGAGAACACATCTTGGTGGCTAGCTTTAGGAATGTAACCTAATACCTTTTAGCAAGGGAGAGGGAATGGAAGAGAGGAGCAGGTCTACCAGAGCCATGTTTGCCATGCTGGCTAGTGTCCCTTCACTATCCCTTTGATATTAGAGAACATGAGACTCCATGAAATCCTGTTAGTTTTAAAAATGAAAAATGAAATGAAAGGGCTTGCATTAAGATTGAAAAGATCAGGTACAAAAACTACTAACAGTAAGTGGGCAGACATGAAATATAATGAGGGCACCAAACAGGATAAAAGGTAGTAAGGACCTGTTCCATCAAACATATGAAAAGAACATAGAGGTGAGATTGCAGTAGCCAAGGAAAATGTCAGTAGAGTGTAGGCCAGGAAGAAACTGTACTGATATGCAAATGAACATGGATCAAAGAACACAATTTCTATGAGGCCTATGGCTGAAAATAATTGATACATGTCAATTTTAAAAAGTTTGGAAACAAAGGCATCTACTGCTGCTTGGGAGATAGACTTCTTATTTGCTTCTACTGAGTGGTGACTAAGGGTAAGCAGAAAGGAACTGGAAAAGAAATGGAAAAAATTGCATCAACAAAGTTCAGCCTGAGGAGGATGAACACCCAGCACATTGTTGAAAAGATCAAAAGAGATACTGGAAACACTAACTGTTCTGATGGTCCGAGAACACATATACAAAGGTATGCAAAAATAAGGCTTGTGAATTATTTAAGGGGTTAAAAATTTGATGAAGTGCTCCTGTGGTATCCAAGATAAATATTTATTTTTTTACATGAAGAAAAAGCAGGAGACAAGGTAAATAGAGAGCTGCAAATCATTCACACTTATATGAATGCACACATATCTACAAATACACATACACGCACATGCATACATGCATACGTACATACATACATACATACATACGTACATACATACGTACATACGTATACATATACACATGCTACAAAATCCTGTGATACAAAACATCAGCTAAAGATCTAGAGACAGAAACAGAAATGTTTAGATAGAAGGTACAGTAAGGCATGGAGGAAGTCCACTTAGGAACAAAGTAATAGGTGACTGGAGAAAGCCTTGAATTCTTAGGAGCAACTGGCTGAATTGTTCCTATATCATAGAAATTCCTCATACTATTAATGAGGCTATGATGTTCTTGCAGAAAGAATTCTAGCATATCAGTCCTCTGAGAGGCTCTACATTATAGGTAACTAAGACAGATGCAGCTACATATATACATAGGGGAAATTTTTATGAACAGAACACCAATGGCCCAGGTTTTAAGATGAATTATAGATAAATGGGTAAAGCTTCTTTAAGGCAAAAGACACTGTCATCAGGACAAAACAGAAACCTACATATTGGAAAATGCTATTTACCAGTCTTACATCTGACAAAAGGCTAATATACAATACATACAAAGAAGTCAAGAGTTAGACTGAGAGAATCAAATAATAGTACCATTAAAAATTGGATACTAAGTTAAACAAAATTCTCAACTGATGAATCTTGAATGGCTGAGAAGCATCTAAAGAGATCTTCAATATTCTTATTCTTTAGGAAAATGCAAATCAGAAAAACCCTGATTCCACTTTACATCAGTGAGTATGTCTAAGATCAAGAACTCATGTGACAGACAATGCTGGTGAGAATGTGGAGAAAGAGGAACACTTCTCCATTGCTGGTATGATTGAAAGCTTCTACAATCATTCTGAAAATCAGTCTGTAGGTTCCTCACAAAATTGAACATAGAAGTACATGAGGAACCAAATATACCACTCCTGGGAATGTACCTAAAAGGTGCTCCAACCAATAACCAAAACAAAACAAGAAAGCAAAACAAAATATGAATGAAAAAAGAAAATGAGAGAGTTAACACAATGAAGCTTGTCTTGGAACTTACTTTAAAAATCAGGACAACTATAGGATGAATGACACTGTAGAAGGTAGAAAAATAATTCTCACTATTATCATGTGTTATTTCTTTAGTAATAATTAAATGATTGTATTCTTTTTATTTGATATTTTATTTATTTACACTTCAAATGTCATCCCCGTCCCCATTTTCCCTCCCTAGAAACCCCTATCCCATCCCCACTCTACCTATTTGCTTTTATACTATTTTAATTATATGTGAGTATTAAGGTCAGTTCTAGGTTGAGAGACTAGCAATAAAATAGTTGCAAATAGTCAAGGAACAAGTAAGACAATAAACACAAATAGTAAAAGAACAAGCAAGGCAATAAACAAAGTTCCATGAACACTCCCATGATCATTGTTTCTAAGGACTTATCAGGATGATCAAAATATCTGAGCCTACTTTTATGCCCTAGTAAAATCAGTTTCATGTCTGAAGCCTACTTCCTTGTTCTAGCCTAATATTTAGATTTCTGTGTGAAATTACTTCTTTGTTCTAGCTTGACATCGGATTCCTGCCTGAAGTCTACTTTCTTGTCCTTGGCCAATGTCATATTCCTGAGAAGCAGCCCATTTCCTTTTCCTTGGCCCATATCAAATTCTTGTCAACCAGCCCCAAAAGCTCTGCACCTATCCCCATTTTAAATTTCATAATACTGAGCCTGTCTTATGTCCTTCTACCAAGAATGCCTTCTGTACCTGTCATGGAATATGCATTATCAAGAGCAATGCACTTCTTTCTTATGTTGGTAAGGCTCTGTGCAGAATCATATCTGTTCCTGGCTTGCCAGTCTGTTAATTTAATAACTCTGTCTGGGGGTTTATTTTCTGGTTCAAGCCATGTGCTTTGGCTACCAACATGTTGATGTTGTTAAAGACAAGCTTTAAATGATGGACAGGAATAAAATATTCCCAGGACAAAAAGAACTAGCATAATCAAGCTGTATGTGCCCTTCTTGAATAAAAATAAAAATAAAAGTAAAAATAATAAAAATATTGACCTCAGGCCATGGGTAATTTTATCAGCAGTATCTACCACAGCAATGCTTAACAGAGCAGAAATTTTGAAATTCATAAGTAAACTATGTAAATTTACAACATCCAGAAAGATGTTAGAATTATGCCAAATACACTGCAAGTATCTTTAAACATTTTCCTAATTATAATGACTACCACTGTAAATTTTAGAATTAACATTAATCCAATGGTATTTGGCATGACACTCAGGATGGCTTCTTACTCTTAAATTCTGAAGCTCCTTCCAATGATTTGTACATGATAAAGAACATCAATTTGTTTTTCCAAATGCCTATCTAAATCTCCTTGTATATTCAACACATTAGTAATATATTGTACTAAATGATTAACAAAAGTAGCTGTCTTAACTTCTTGTGTCAAAGCATTTGCAGAAGCAGTGGTGCTAGAAATTAATGTAATTAAAGCTGTTAAACCAGAAATAATCAATCCCACTACCTTCACACCTCTGCTGAAAGCCTGACCCACTTCTTCCAGTACTTGCATGCATATTTTTCAAAAGACCAAGTTTCTGTGATACTCAGGGCAATAAAACAAAAGCTGGTTTATAGACCTCCATAACAGACATGCTGAGTTTCAACATACTAACATAACTAGAAAGTGTATATTCAATGCAACTTACATTAAATATTTTAGAAAGAACAAAAGTTATTTTAACTTGACAATTAAAAGAGACTTAACATATGTACTAACACTTGTTTTAAACCTGGATCCTGTCCAAACTTTATCTCTGGCTAACATAACATCACAAAGAACTGCAGCTAACTTCCAAAATGTCTCTGAAAATATTCAGAACCAGCCTTCCAAATGAAGACTGTTATTTCAAATACTGGATTGATTTCTAGACCAGTCCATGATTGAGTCAGAATAACTGGTCATATTTAAGAAAACTACAAGAGTTATTATAACTTCTCTCTTTGATTCTCTCTTCCAGAAGGTGGAAAAACTTGAGGCAAGGCATCTTGTCCCATCAGGAGTATAGGCAAGCAAAAGTAGGTTGGGAACATAGGTCCATTACAGATTCCCAGTCACCATTGTCAGCACACTCAGAAAACTCACAGGTCAGCATCATTCTTTATCCTGGCATCAGAATGTCTCACCTGTTGCTCTGGCAGCCACCATGCTCCTTCATCATCCTACAGAAGAAACACAAACATGCCCTATTCCCCATATTAAGTACCTTATTGGGTTCATGCCATATGCCAGTAAGTGGATCCTACCCGTTAACCTATGCATCAGTTGTAGAGTGATATTGACACTCAGCAGAAAGTTCCATGGCATTTATTTTTTTTTAAAAAAATTAAAATATAAAGAACATGATTTAAATAAATTGTTGGTGTATGAAGAGATACCTTTTTTATTTTATGAAAATGTTTTTTTTTTTTTTTTAAATTCCAAGGGCCCCTTCTACAGTCCGTTGTCCTTGACCATTATAAGGAATCCCAGTAATATGAGTAATATTAAATTGCTGATAAAATGTCTTAAATGCTTGACTGAGATAGCCATTTCCATTATCTGTTTCATTATTATTATTATTATTATTATTATTATTATTAGTAGTAGTAGTAGTAGTAGTATTGGATAATTTATTTATCTACTTTTCAGATGTTATCCCCTTTCCCCATCTCGCCCTAGAAAACACTTATCCCATCCCCCCCTTCTCCAAATTCTATGAGGGTGTGCCCCTACTCATCCACCTTCTCCCACATTTTTGCCACCAAATTCCCTCACAGTAGGACATCCAGAATTCAGGGGACCAATGCCATCCTCTGCCACTGATTCCCAACAGGGGTATCCACCACTACATATACAGCTGGAGCCATGGGTCCCTCCATGCCTGTTCTCAGGCTAGCTGTTTAGACCCCGGGAGTTCTGGTTGGTTGGTATTGTCCCTCTCTCCATGGGGCTGCAATCCCCTTCAACTCCTTCAATCTTCTCTCTAACTTCTCCATTGGGGACCCCATGATCAATTCAATGATAAGCTGTAAGCATTCACCTCTGTATATCAGGGTCTTGCAACGCCTCTCAGGAGACAGGCATATCTGGCTCCTTTCAGCACTTTTGGACATACACAATATTGTATATATTTTTTTCTTGTACCTGGAATGGATCCCCAGCTGGAGTAGTCTCCAGAAGTTCCTTCCACCAGTCTTTGTACCCCAATTGTCTCTTTATTTGCTCCTGTGAGTATTTAGTTACTCTTTCTAAAGAAGGACAGAAGGACCAACACTTTGTTTTTTCTTTGTGGGCTTCGTGAGGTCTGTGAGTTATATCTTTGGTATTGTGAATTTATGGCTAATATCCACTAATCAGTGAGTGCATACCATGTATGTTCATTGTGATTGGTTTACCTCACTCAGGATGATATTCTAGCCTATTTCTATACCAATATTATGCAATTTTTATACTATTATTCTGTAGTACAGCTTGAGTTCAGGGATGGTGATTAACCCAGAGGATTTTATATAATTGAGAATAGTTTTCACTCTTCTTGTTTTTTTGTTATTCCAAATGTATTTGAGAATTTCTGTTTCTTACTCTGTGAGGAATTGAGTTGAAATTTTGATGGGGATTGCACTGAATCTGTATATTGTATTTGGCAAGACGGCCATTTTTTTTTACATTAATCCTGCTAATCCATGAGCACTGGAGATCTTTCTTCTTCTGAGATCTTCTTAAATTTCTTTCTTCGGGACTTAAAGTTCTTATCATGCAGATCTGTCACTTGCTTGATTAGATTAATACCAAGATACTTTATATACTTTGTGAATATTGTGAAAGGAGTCATTCCCCTAATTTGTTTCAACCTGTTTATCTTTTAAGTAAAGGAATGATATGGATTTGTTTGATTTACTTTTTATCCAGCCACTGTGCTCAAGTTGTTTATCAGGTTTAGGGGTTCTCTGGCAGAAGTTTTGGGGTCACATAAGTATACTGTCATACCATCTGCAAATAGTGATATTTTGACTCCTTACTTTCCAATTTGCATCTCTTTGACCTCTTTTGTTATCATGTTGCTCTGTCTAGGACTTTGAGTACCATATTGAATAGGTTGACAGGGAGTAAGCAGCCTTGTTTATTCCCTGATTTTAGTTGGATTGCTTCAAGTTTCTTTCCATTTAGTTTGATGTTGCCTACTGGTTTGCTGTATATTGCTTTGACTATATTTAGGTATGGGCCTTGAATTCCTGATCTTTCCAAGTCTTTTACCATGAAGGGATGTTGAATTTTGTCAAATGCTTTCTCAGAATCTAGTGATATAATTTTTTTTCTTTGAGTTTGTTTATATAGTCAATTACATTGATGTATTTCTGTATATTGAACCATCCTTGCTTTTCTACTTGACCATGATGGATGATTGTTTTGATGTATTCCTGGATTCAGTTTGCAAGATATTTATTGAATATTATTCCATTGTAATTCATAAGGGAGATTGGTCTGACATTTGAATATAATTGTGGCATCATAGAATGAATTGGGTAGAGTTTTTTTCTATTTATATTTTATGGAATAGTTTGTATAGGGAATTGGTATTAGGTCTTTCTTGAAAGTCTGATAGAATTATGCACTAAAACCATCTGGTCCTGGGCATTTTTTGGTGTGAAGACTTTTAATGACTGCTGCTATTTTTTTAGGGGTTATAGGACTATTTAGACACTTTTTCTGATCCTTATTTAACTTTTGTAACTGGTATCTGTCTAGAAAATTGTCCATTTCATTCAGATTTTCCAGTTTTGTTGAGTATAGGCTTTTGTAGTAGAATCTGATAATTTTTAAAATTTCCTCAGTTTCAGTTGTCATGTCTCCCTTTTCATTTATGATTTTATTAATTTGGAAATATCTCTGTGCCCTCTGGTTAGTCTGGCTAAGAGTTTGTCTATCTTGTTGATTTTCTCAAAGAACCAGCTTCTGGTTTTATTGATATTTTATATAGTTCTTTTTGTTTCTACCTGGTTAATTTCAGTTCTGAGTTTGGTTATTTCTGGATCTCTTCACCTCTTCAGTGTATGTGCTTCACTTTGTTCTAGAGCTTTCAGGTGTTCTGTCAAGATGATAGTTTCTGTCACTCAAGTTTCTTTTTGTAGGCACTTAGAGCTATGTGTTTTCTCTTAGCACTGCTTTCATTGTGTCCTACCACTTTTGGTATTGTCTGTCCTCCTTTTCATTAAATTCTAAAAATATTTTAATTTCTTTATTTCTTCCCTGACCAAGTTATCATTGAGTAGAACATTGTTCAGTTTTCATATGTATGTGGGCTTTCCATTGATTTTTATCATTATTGAAGACCAGCCTTAGCCTGTGGTGATCTGATAGGATGCATGGGATTATTTCAATTTTCTTGTATCTGTTGAGGACTGTTTTGTGAACAATTATATGATTGATTTTGAAAAAGGTACTGTGAGGTGTTGACTAAAAGGTATATTCTTTTGTTTTTGGATGAAAGTTTCTATAGATATCTGATAAATTCATTTGGTTCATAACTTCTCTTAGTTTCACTTTGTCTCAGTTTGGTTTCTGTTTCTATCATCTGTCCATTGATGAGAGTGGAGTATTGAAGTCTCCTACTATTACTGTGTGAGGTGCAATGTGTGCTTTGTGCTTTAGTAATGTTTCTTTTATGAATGAGGGTTCATAAAACTTGCAACTGGAGCACTGATGTTCAGAATTGAAATTTCATCTTTGTTGGTTTTTCCTTTAAAATTGTGAAGTGTTCTTCCATATATTTCTTGATAACTTTTTGTTGAACATAGATTTAATTTGATACCTACTGGCTACTCCAGCTTGTTTCTTGAGACCATTTACTTGGAAAATTGTGTTCCAGCCTTTTATTCAGAGATTGTGTCTGTCTTCATCACTGAGGTGTGTTTCCTGTATGCAGCAAAATGTTGGGTCCTGCTTATGTATCCAGTCCGATAGTCTATATCTTTATATTGAGGAATTGGTTTCATTAATGAGATATGAAGGAAAGGTGATTGTTGCTTCCTCTTATTTTTGTTATTAGATGTGGAGTTATGTTTGTGTGGCTATCTATATTTTGGCTTTTTGGAGGAAGATTACTTTCTTGCTTTTTCTAGGGTATAATTCTCTTCATTTGGTAGCATATAATACTTCTAACTATAATAAATTTTCAGGGAGTAACATTAACAAACCTTGGGCTATGCAAAATTACAACCATAATATACATTTGAACATGGTAATATAAATCACTGTTTATCAAAGAAAAGAAACATGGAGATAAATTGAAAGTATATTGAGCTCAGGGGTGTACTTTGTCAGAAGATTGGTTTACTTGTGAAATGGAGGGTATAAGAGTCTTAAGTGTTGCTTCTCTTCAGCTACATATGTGTTGCTCAAAGGAGAACAGCATTAATACAGTCATATCTCTTAAAACTTCAGTCAAGTATGCAAAATCTAAAGTTGAAACTTGTGGATAAGTTTAGAGGATGACACCAGTTTTGGTATGGAAGAAATTTGCAGTCACTGTTGGCTTTGATATACTGGTTGTAGAGGACAAGTAATATTTTTCAGGGACAATTTACATCAGAGGGTGCTCATGCTCCTGTAGATTTCTCTGCATCTGAGCTCATATTAACAGCTAAATGGTATGAGTTTGTATTAAAAAAAGAACACATTATGTGACTATGGATTATTAGTAAGAGATATAATGGTATCCTTAATGTATTGTATGTAACTGTTGTATATTTAACACATTACATGACATATTAATATTGAGTTAAATATATAGAAAATAATTACACCTTTATAAGAATTCTTTAAGTTCTCATACATAGTCCATAACCATATGCACAGTGTGATTATCTTCATTAAAAAAGCACAAATGTATTCACACACAAAGAAATGATTACCTAGATATTGGAAATTACTTTTCGAAAATAAACTCTGATCGTTTTAAATGTAACCTTTATTTATTTATTTATTTATTTATTTATTTATTTATTCTCTCCAGATTTTGTTTTCCCCATTATCCACCCTCCTACTCTTCCACATCCCATACCTCCTCCCCATGCCCTGTCTCTATAAGCATGTCTCTGCCACCCACCACCCACCCAACCAGACCTCTAAAATACCTGGAACCTCCAGTCTTTTGAGGGTTAAGTACATCTTCTTTGACAGAAACTAGACCTTGCAGTCCTCAGCTGTATATGTGTTGGTGTCCTCATATCAGCTGGTGTTTGCTGCCTGGTTGATGATCTAATGTGTGAGAGATCTTGGGTGATCCAGGTTAATTGAGACTGCTGATCCTCCTACAGGGACGTCCTCTTCTTCAGTGTGTTCCAGCTTTTTCCTAATTCAACCACAGGGATTAGCATCTTTTATCTGTTGCTTTTTTACAAATATCTGCATCTGACCTTCAGCTGTTTATTGGGTCTTTTGGAGGGCAGTCATAATAAGTCCCTTTAGGTGGGTACTCCATAGCCTCAGTAATAGTGTCAGGCCTTGGGTCCTCTCCTTGAATAGGTTCCCACTTTGGGCCTGTAGCTGGACTTTCTTTTTCTCTGGCTCCTCACCATTTACATCTCTGAATTTTTTCACATAGGAACAATTATAGGTCAGAATTTGACTGTGGGATGGCAGCTCCCTCCCTCTTTTGATGCCATATCTTCTGATGGAGGTGGGCTTTATAAGTCCTCTCTCCCCACTGTTGAGCAATTGATCTAAGGTCCCTTCCTTTGAGTCCTGAGAGTCTCTCACCTACCAGGTCTCTGGTGCATTCTGGAGGGTTCCCACAACCTCCTACCTCCTGGGGTTGCCTGGTTCTATTCTTTCTGCTGGCTTTGAGGGCTTAAGTCCTTTTCCCTCACCCAATACCAGATCTGGTTCCCCTCTTCCCTCCCCAAATCCACTTTCCCTCCCAGGTTCCTCCCTCTCTCCCCACTTGTGATTGCTTTCTTCTTCCTCCCATGTGGGACTGAGTCATACTCACTTGGGCCTTCAGTTTGTAGACCTTTTTGAGTTCTGTGGACTGTATCTTCAATATTCAGTACTTTTCTTGTGGCTAATATTTACTTATTAGTGAGTATATACCATGCATGTCCTTTGGGGTCTGAGTTACGTCACTCAGAATGATATAGATGGCTCAGGCGTTAAAGGCTAGGATAATGACCAAAAATAAACTCTTGATATTTCTTTAACATTATTATAATTTATGACATGGTGAATTATGTGGTAAATAATTTTATAAAAATGAAGACAATTATGCCTTTATATATTCAAAGGCATTATTTGTAAGTGGAAGTGTGTATACATATATGAACTAGTGTGATAAATTTTCAAATAAGCATAGCTCTTCAGGATTTTAGCACAAGAAGATTTCAATGTTTCAGCACTGCAGGGCATGTAACAGACCATGTTTACAAGCAGAAGTCTCTAGACACAAATGGAGGCTTTATTATAGGTAACATTAGCCAGTTATAGGACCAAAAGCAAGGCATTACTGGTTTGTTTTCTTCTTTTTTAAAATTAGAGCCAGAAACTGAAAAATAATGGCATAATATTTTGGTCATTCTTCTTCTATTTCATCTTTATTTTTATTCCTGATGCAACAGGCAGGGAGGGGGGAGAAGTGTTGGAGGAGCTTTGATGGAGAAATCTCCATGGTAACAAGAGGCTTTTGCTTTATCATTTTTGAGATCTCTCTTCTGATTGGTCCCAAATCTTTTCTCTATTTTCCTACATATACTCAGCCAGTCTGTTTCAACCACAGCTAAAGAAATCTATTCACATAAAAATTTTTCCAGTAATGCTCCTGGTTGATGTCTAGCTCTCAGCCCTTACAAGGTTCTTTTCAGAAATTGACTACAATCTGCTTCTCAAAGAAAAAGGAGTGCTCTGAAAAACCTGCAGATGAAAATGAAAATATAAGGTCAACATGATCAGCTAACTTGCTGTGATTCTTCACATTCCTGCTGTGAATAAAACTGCTCCTGTTTGCTGTGCAAGGTATTTGTTCTTGCTTCTGGTCACTGTTTTAGTTTTAAGATCTATCATTCAGGACTCTGACTTGGAGTTGTGCTTCATCTGCAAGGATGGTATATTACATCATCCTTCAGTATCTGAAAGAGACAGAAAATGTTTTGCTTCTTAATTTGCTTTGGGGGACCAGATCTGTAAAGGATTCTTATATCAGAACAATAGTTCTCAATTGGCAATGTGAGACATTTTGGAACATTTTCTGACATCACCTTACCTAGTATGCCATTGCCATCTGAGAGTACTAAAACCTAACCACTGCAATTCTCCTTTGTTATCATCTTGCTACCATCAAAGGTCTCAGATATTTTACATTACTTTTCTATCCAAATTCTAACATAAGGCTTAAATTGTTATTGTTGTGAGCAAACAGTTCTATGTTCATTCTTACATATCTGCATACTTTATTCTTCAAGGACAGTCAATGCAAAGAATTTGGATATACTCCAATTAAAAAGGTTAATACACCAAAATTTCTTTTCATTTTTTGAGTTTGAATCTCAACATATAAAGGTTTCCAAACAGCACACACTTTCATTAGGTAAAGTATGTTAGTTTAGTTATATTGCTATCTCTTACTTAATATTTTTATAATTGAGCCTTTTTAAAATTTTTTTATTACATACCATCTAGTGGCTATTATGTATTTTGTGGTAACTTTATAACAGTCAGATTTCTGTCCTTGTGAATAATCTAAAAGTCACAATTGCATTTAATTTTATCTAAATATTGATAGTTGGAAGAATCAAGTGGTGATAATATATTGAATCTATCATACTCTATTATATCTGGCTTATAGTTATTGTTTTTATCTCATCAGTGTTGAAATCCTTACATTTGTTTAGAACAGAAAATCTATTATTACCAAATCTTATTACCAAAATCCTTACCACATTTTTCATCTATATTGTCCCGGGAACTCTATAGTTAACTATAGGGTGGTAGCTCAGTAATTTGTCTTATTGTTCTTTCCATCACCTGTATTCTCTTTGCTCCTATGTATCAAACATAATGCTAAACTTTGAGGATTTAACAGATTTGGGGGCTCATTTAAGAAACCTAATGTTTTAAATTATAAATGGCAGTGATAGAAATGGGTTGATTTCATAATAATTTGTTTTCTGATTCCATCAAGAAAGGACTCTATATCAATAAAATCTGTTAAAATAATTTTTTTTGGTTACATTCCAGGACTGAATAAAAATGAAAGTTCTGTTTTTCATAATGGTGATATTTTTAAATTTGGCTTGGATATATAAATACAAGACTAGTCAACGATATCTCCTCTTTGTGAGATAGCTTTGTGACATATTCCCTATATGAACTACTAAGGATGAGAGGGACAAGTAAGATCAAATCCTAGTCATTTGTGAATTTTGCTTGTTTCAGAAATGTTGGTCAATGTATATCTGCCAGCAAGCTCAATAAAGGCATGAGAGTTTTACATAGACCCAAAGGTCTTACTTGATTAAATGTCTATCCTTGTGGAGGCAAGATTTTTGTGGTTTTATGGGTCCCTTACCCAATTTATTTCTGAAAAAAGAAGCCACATTCTCCAGTGAAAAAAAAATCTGGTATTTATTGATTAAATGTAGTACCAGGTAAAATCCCCTGCATTTGTGTTTATTCTCATAAGCTACTACTATATTCATTGTCTATTAATTCAGATGTCTATTTCTAAATGTTCATCATTTGCTTCCCCTTTGCTTTGTACTAAAAAATTCCAACAGATTTTCAGTAAGGTTTTTTCAGAGTCAGTCCTATGACAAGAATGCTTTAAGGTTCATTAAACTACTGTAGTGAGAAAATCATGCATCATTTATGTAACAATATCTATTTCTGGAAGACTCTTGAGAAAAGAGGGAGCTAGAGAGGAAGGAAGAGATAGAGGAATAAATCCAGGTACTGTCATGTCCTATATTCCAAGCCAAACAGCAGCCATCTTGGGCAATCATCTGTGCCATCTGATAAATAGATATCCTAGCTGGGCTTTCAGTTTGTTTACAGCCACTCATAAGGAAAGGAAACGGCAGGAAGTCTTCATTCTAATATCTACATGCTCAGATTATTTATTGTAGGAATATCCACACTTACTGAATATAGCCTTGGAAGAGGCTGGAAAATTCAGAACAAGAGAGATTATTGGAGCTTGGCTTTGTCATGTGATCTATAAGAGAGTCCTTATTGCTATTTATAGTCCTTATTGCGTAATGATTTTCTGGGAAAAATTACACATTTCTGGGAAAAAATTACGCATTTTTTTCCTTTTTTATTAGATATTTTATTTACACTTCAGATGCCATCCCCTTTCCCCATTCCCACCCTTAGAAAACCCCTATCCCATGCCCCCTTTTCCTTTTTGCATTTATACATTTTTTTAAAATAATGTTAATCACAGGCTTTATAAGTTTGGAATTGTTCAATCAGAGGTGTAACCCACTGACCAACCTAGATATGACAACTATCTTTGACTGGTGGAGATACATGAATATCTGCCTCCCTGTCTCTCCCCTCTTTCTCTCTTTCATCACCTAGCTTCTCCTCTCCTTCTTCTTCTCCTCTTCTTACTCCTTTTCTTCCTCTCAGTACTCCTCCTACCTTAGCTCCTCCTACACATCACCCTTCCTGTTAAAATGGAACTTTTCCCTCAAAATACAATTAGAGGATAATTATGCCAATTTGTACCAGTGAGGTACAGGATAGCCCTAATACCCAGTCCATCCTTTTGTTGACTAACCAGCTCCTCTGTCATCTATTCTAACTAAAACATTTAGTTCTGAACCTGGCTTTAGGATGAATGTCAGCTGCCGACCATCCACTCAAATCTTTTCTCTTAAGGTAAATAGCTATAAGGACTATTGCGTAATGATTTTCTGGGAAGCCTTTTTATGAGCACACACGGCCCAGAAAATAAACAATCAAAACTGATCTGTAAGTTTTCAAAATAAGCTCACCAATTACCTAGAAAGAAGCTTGGTAAACTTCGATATTGACTTATTGTTTTAATGTTAATAGGAGTTGGGTAAGTAGACATTGCTTGTATCTCTACTTGTTTGAAATATTTTTTCAAATTTTTTCTTTAATTTCTAGAATATCATACAGTTTTATTTTTACCTTCTGCATTCTCTCTCCTACCCACTAATATAATATTCTTTGCTCTTTTTCAAATGTGTTGCTTGTTTTCATTTAATTATTATTACATGTATATTATCTGTACGTATGTACATGTTTATTCTTTGTTTCTCTCATTCTTTGTATATTTGTTTATGTTAACAATTGTTGTCCTACTTCTCAGTTTTTCTCCCCATGCCTCTATAAGGGTGAACAACCCACCTAGTGACCCACTTCCAACTCACTGCCCTAGCATCCACCTATGTTGGAGCATTGAGTCTCCAGAGGACAAAAGGTCTCCCCTCCCTTTGATGCCAGATAAGGCATTCCTCTGCTTCATCTTGGGCTAGAGCCATGGGGTCTTTCCTTATATATTCTTGGGTAGTGGTTTATTCCATGGGAGTTCTGGGGTGTCCTGTTAGTTTGATATTGTTGTTCTTTCTATGGGGTTACAATCCACTACTGCTCCTTCAGTTCTTCCCCTAACTCTTCAATTTGGGTCCCTATTCTCACTCTGATGATGGTTGGCTGAGAGTATCAGCATCCATATAGGTTGGACTCTGACAAAGAGCCTCTAGGGGGACCACAATACTAGACTCTTGTCAGCAAATGCATCTTGGCATTTTTGCAATAGTGTCTGGGTTTATTGTCTGCAGATGGGATGAATACATTGTTGGGGCAGTCTCTGGATGGCATTTCCTTCAGTCTCAGATGCACTCAGTCTCTGTGTTTGCTTTAGACAGAAACAATTGTGGGTTAAAATCCTTGAGATGGGTGGGTGGCCCTATTGCTCAACAGGGACTATGCCTATCCACCAGTTATGGTCTCTACAGGTTCTATGTCACATGTGTTGGGCATTTTGGCTAATGTCATTCCCGTTGTGTTCATAAAACCTCCTTCTGGAATCTTGGACTTTTTAGTGGCTACCCCAAGTGCCCCATATCCCACTGTGACACACTTCCATTAAGTTGCATGACCCTCAGAACTTTTCTCATGTCTCCTCATACATCTGATTCTGCCCTATTGTATCCTTCCTCTGCAAACACCCTCACAAATCACTCAGTCCCTCGACTTCCTGTAATTATTTTGTTTCCTTCTTCTAAATAAGACTGAAAACACTTAGGGCTTCCTTCTTCCAGAGCTTCCTATGGTCTGTGAGTTGTATGGTGATATTAAGAGATTTGGGGTTAATATTGACTTATCAGTAAGTACATACAATATATATTATTTTTTGACTGGGGTACCTCACTCAGGATGATATTTTCTAGTTCCATCCGTTTGCCTGAGACTTTCTATGGAGTCTTTGTTGTCAATAGTGGCATAATGTTCCATTGTGTAAATGTACCACATCTTCTGTATCCATTTCTCAGTTGAAGGACGTCTGAGTTGTTTCCAGCTTCTGGCTATTATAAATAAGGCTGCTATAAATATAGTGCAGCATGTGTCCTTATTATATGTTGGAGTATCTTCTGGGTATATGCCCAGGAATGGTGTAACTGGGTCCTCAGGTAGTACTGTGTCCAATTTTCTGAGGAAACTCAAGACTGATTTCCAGAGTGGGTGTACCTACCCCCTTGCATTCTCACTGGCAATGAAAGAGCATTCCTCTTTTACCACATCCTTGCCAGCATCTTCTATCGCCTGTAATTTGATCTTAGCCATTCTGACTGGTGTGTGGTAGAATCTCAAGGTCATTTTGATTTGTATTTCCCTCATGACTAAGGATATTGAACATTTACTTAGGTGCTTCTTAGCCATTTCAGAATCCTTGGTTGAGAATTCTTTGTTTAGTTCTGTATCCCATTTTAATGGGATTATTTGGCTCTTTAGAGCCTAAGGTATTGAGTAATTTGTATATATTAGATATTATCTCTCAATTAGATGTAGGAATGGTAAAGGTGTTTTCCTAATTGGTATGTTGTTGGGTTTTTTTTATTGATAGTGTCCTATGCTTTACAGAAGCTTTTCAATTTTATAAGAACCCATTTGTCAAAAGTTGATCTTAGATCATGAGCCATTGGTGTTCTGTTCAGGAAATTTTCTCCAGTGCCAATGTGTTCAAGGATCTTTTACACTTTCTTTTCTATTAGATTCAATGTATTTGGTTTTATGTGGAGGTCCTTTATCCACTTGATCTTGAACTTTGTTCCAGGAGAAAAGAATGAATTGATTTGCATTATTCTACAAGCTGAGTGCCAGTTAAGCCAGCACCATTTGTTGGAAAGGCTGTCCTTTTCCCACTGAATAGTTTTAGCTCCTTTTTCAAAGATCAAGTGACCATAGGTGTGTGGGTTCATTTCTGGGTCTTTAATTCTATACCATTGATCTTCCTGACTGTGGGTTAGGGTGGGTAGAGCCCTCTAGGTTTTTTAAGTAAGAGCCAGAATCCAAAGAATAATTACATAATATTTGTTCTTTTTCCTTCTATTTCATCTTTATTTTTATTTCTAATGTGTTTGTGTATGTTTGTGTATAATATATTATATTTAAATTATGTATTATATAATATTATATAATATAACATATATACACACACACACACGTATACATGTAGGAGGAACTAATGGGGGAGGAATAAGGAAAGGAAGAGATAAAGGAAGAGGAGGAGTGAAGTGAGAGAGGGCAGAGATGTAGGAGGATGAAGAGCCACACAGGTATGGAGAGAAGTCCTGGGTATCAACTCATATTTAGGTTAGCTAATTGGGAAACACCTCTAATTGTATGGGCATATTGTTATTGAACATCACCAAACATAATGCCTTTGATTAATATTTAAGCATTAGAATCTCACTTCCTACAGGGCCTGTAAGGATGGTAGAATGGTCTGGTCACAGCCCAGCCTTGTGGAGTCAGCATGGAAGATTGGCAGAGCCATCTCCCACTCTGGCATCTCATGAGTGACAGGGCTGGTGTTTCTTGCTGTCCATTTCTAGCTGTGGCATCCACGTGGCCTCTGACCATGGAACATGGCAACTGAGCTAGGCAGAGCCACAGCTTCTTAGATAGTCAGCTGAAGAAAATGCTGTTTTAAATAATTACTTTAACACACACACACACACACACACACACACACACACAAACTACTGGAGACTCATGTATCTGTATCCCTGGTTTTACTACTACATGTTTTCTGAGTTCATATGAACATTCTTTACTTGATTTAGTGAGCATAGATCTCTTGATGTCTTCCATCTATTTTGGCTTTTACACTCTTTCTGCCTTCTTTTCAATGAGTATCCCTGAGCTCTGAGTAGAGGGACTTGATGGAGACAGTCCATTTAGAGAAGTATTTTCTATGTTCTCTCTCTCCTATCTTCTCTTCTTTTTCCTCCTCCTCTTTCTCTTCTACCTCCTCTTCTCCTTCTTCCTCTCTCTTGCTCTCCCTCTTCTTTCTCTCTCTGCTTAATATATACTTTTGGTTGGGTCTCTATATTTTTTCTTATATTCTGCAAAGAGGAAGCTTAAGGAAATGCCATTGCTAAAAATAACACACAAGTCACTAACAACAGTGAGGTTGAAAATGTGCCTAAAATAGATCTTTAATCTCTGTATATTAGTGTCTTTGGGTGAAAAATTCTCTGTAGGGTACCAAAAAAGAAATGTAAGGCCCAACTCAATATAAAAATCTTTGCTATATAATTCTGACTGCCCTGCAAAATATCTAGGGCAGAGATAGTACATATCTTGTGAAAGTAACTAAGTACTATCTGATTTGCCTTAATGCAAACATACTCCATAACTCAGAAGCCATAACTGAGACTGGAATGAAAAAGCACCAGAAATTAGATGGCCCAGAGACCTAGGTGTTATATAATTGTAGATCTATGCCTTACTTAGCCATCACCAGTTCATGGAATCTACATTGTAATACATCTATAGATAAACAAAACAAAAATATAGAAAAATAGGGAAGTATTTTGAAGAAAATAAAACAACACACACACACACACACATACACACACACACAAACCAAAATTAGCAAGCAAAACAAAATATGACTGCATAAAAGAAAATGTGGGAGATACCACTATGCAGGTTTTATTGGAAAGAACTTGAGGAATCAGGAACCACAATAGGATGAATGGCATTGTACAAGGAATCAAAATAATTCTTAATATTAACATGCGTTATTCTTTTAGTAATAATTAAATTATTGTATTTTATCCTTATCATTTGGTAGCATATGTTAATTCAAACTTTAATAAATTTTCAGGAATTATCATTAACAAACTATGCAATACAAATTGACAACCATGATATACATAATACAAATTTCTGCTTACCAAGGGAGAGAATGTTGGAGAATATTGGAAAGTATATTCAGTGCAAGTGTGTACTATGTCAATAGGTTGGTTCAGTTGTTACATAGAGGGTATAAGAGAGTCTTTTGTGTTGCTTTTCTTCAACTACATATGTGCTGTACACATGGGAGCAGCATAAACGCAGTCATAGCTCCTAAAATTTCAGTCAACTCTGTAAAATATAAAGTTGAAACTTGAAGGTAACTTTACAGGAAGGCATCAGAGTTGGGATGGAAGGAAATTGGAGCAGCTGTTGGTATTTGATGTACTGATTGCAGCTAGAAAGATTAGCATCAGAATGTACTCATACTCTTCTCAATATCTCTGCATTTGAGCACATATCAATAATGTTTAATGGGCTGAGTTTATAATAAAAAGAAATCACATTAAGTGGCCATGGATTATTAGTTAGAGATACTTTGTGTATTGTATGTACCAGTTTTATTTTTAAGACATTATATGATATATTAAGTTTAATCTTTACAAATTAATGACACCTTAATAACAATTTTATAAATTCTCAAATAGACACCATACACATATACACAATGTGCTTCCCTGCATTAAGAAAACACATGTACCCACAAACAAAGAAATGATAGTAGTAGGCTCAAATTTTGAATATTTAATTTCTAAAATAAACTTTTCTTAATATTTCTTTATAATTATATAATTTTTGACAAAATGTATGGTGTGGTAAATACCTTTATGAAATTGGACAAATTGTTTTTTAATTTAGATAATTAAAGTGCATTGTTTGTAAGTTGTAATGTGCATAAATACTTAAAAAAACTAGTGTGATAAATTTCCAAATATGCATAGCTACTCAGGATATTGGACTAGGACAATTATAAATATTCAGCACTGGAGTGTGTTTTATAGCCTAAAATTAAAAGCAGAAGTCTTAGACACAAATGGAGGCTTTATTAGTGATAACATTAGCCAGATACAGGCTCAAAACCCCAGGCATTACTGGACAGATTGCTTTGATTTTAATCAGAGCCAGAAAATGGAAAATAATTACATAATATTTTGTTCTTTTTTCTTCTATTACATTTTTATATTTATTTCTGATTCAACAGGCAGGGAGGGGGAGAAGAGATGGAGGAGCTTTGATGGAGAAATCTCCATGTTAACAACAGACTTTTGCTTTCTTTATCATTTTGGAGACCTTTTTCCTCATTGGTCCCAAACCTTTTCTCTATTTTTCTATATATGCTCAGACAGTCTGCATCAACCATAGTTAAAAAAATCTATTCACATAGAAAAATTCCAGTAATGCTCCTGGTTGATGTCTAGCTCTCAGCTCATTCCATGCTCTTGCTGGAAATTGGCTACAAGCTATTTCTAGGAGGAGAAACACTCCAGAAAACTGCAGATGAAAAATTAAAAGAGAATGTCAGCATGGTCAGGTAACTTGCTATGATTCCTGCTCTGAAAATAGCTGCTCTTATGTGCAAGGTATTTCTTATTGCTTCTGATCATTGCTTCAGTTTTATGATCTATCATTCAGGACTCATCCTTGGAGTTCTGCTTTATCTGCCAGGATGAGGTATTAGGTCAGCCTTCAGTATCTGACACAGAACAGATAGTTGTTGCTTCTTAATCTTCTTTGGGGAGCCAGATCTGTAAATAATTTTTATATCAGGATAATAGTTGTCACTTGGCAAAATGGAGTATTCTGGCGTATTTTTTTACATCACATTTTTACATCACACTCTGAAAGTACTAACAGGAAAACACTGCAATTCTTCTTTGTTATCAACTTGGTACCATCAAAGCTTTCAGATATTTTTCATTAGTTTTCAATCCAAATTCTAAAATGAGGTTTAATATTTTATTATTGGCAACAAATATACTTCTATGATCATTATTACATATCCGCATTCTTCATTCTCTGAGGGCAATCAAAGCAAAGAGTTTGTACATACTTCAATAAAAACCTTAACATACCAAATTTCTTATTTTAATGTTTTTTGTTGCATATCTCAACTTACTAAGATTTTCAACCAAAAACCAGTTGTATTGTTCTGTCTTAATTACTCTTTAATATTGCCACAATTTTTTTTCGAATTGTGATGTGATCATTTAAAAAAAACTCAAGGTTTTGGTCACATGCATCTAGGAGCCTCAATTACATTTGCTTTTTAAAATATTGATATATGGAAGAATCAATTGATATTAATAGAGTGAATCTATCATGTGCTGTTATACCTGGCTTATACTTATGTTGGTATCTCATCAGTTTTGAACTTCCTAACATTTGTTTAGAACAGAAACTCTGTTTATAAAAGGCTTTAACAAATTTATCATTTCTATTTTTGCTGGTACCTATATAGTTAACTATATCGTTGTAACTCAGTGATTTGTCTTATTTGCATTATTCCTTATCTTTATTCTTCTTGCATCTATGTATCTAAAATAATGCTAATAAGAGATTTAAATATTTATCTGAATAACCAAGCATGAGACATTAGTTGAAAATGGATGCAAACACAGAGTTTGTAGTAGAATCTTTGGAAGATTTATTGTGTTTTATACAAGTGATGACTAACAAGGTGACTGAGAACGATTACAATAGCCTTTGCCTGTTAATATAGAAAGTACACACATATAAAAGCAAATAATTTTTTAGGCCCTAACGTTTTAAAGTATGAGTTGCAGTGATAGAAATGGGTTGCCTTCATAGTAGTTTTGTTCTCAGATTTCTTGAAGGAAGAATTCTAAATTAATAAAATCTGTTAATCACTTTCTTCATTACATTCCAGTACTGAATGAAAAGGAGGGTTATGTTTCTCAGAATGCTAATAGGTTTTGGATATGGCTCTTGAATATATAAATATCCACTCCTTAGGAGATAGCTCACAATTCTCCTATAGTTATAACTAAGTATGATAAAGGAAAAGATAGATAAAATCTTAATCACTTTGAATCTTGCATATTTCATTGTAAGAAGTACCAGGCAATATGTTTCTGCTATCACATTCAATAAAGATACGAGGGTTTTACATAGAACCAAAATTATTATTTGATGAAGTGTCCATTCTGGTGGAGGAAAGAATCTATGAGGTTTTTTTTTGTATGACTTACACAAATACTTGTGAAAAGAGAAATCATTGTTTCCAGTGAAATGGCATATGGTATTGATTGGTTTAATGCAATACCATGTAAAATTTCCTATATTTGTGTTTATTCTCATAAGCTATTACTATATCTCATGTCTATTAATTTCAGGTTTCCATTTCTTGGTTTTCATCATTTGCTTCACCTTTGCTTTGTGCTCAGAAAAAAAATGCAACAAATTTTCAATAACACTTTTCCAGAGAGAAGTGCTATGGCTAAAATGCTTCAGGGTTCAGTAAATCTCAGTAGTGAGAAAATTGTGAATCATTTATGTAACACAATTTAAAGCTCAAGGTGAGAGAAGAGGGAACTGGAAATAAAGAGATAATTAAATAGATCAACATGCTATCTAGTCTTATATTCCAAGCAAAATAGAAGCCATCTTGGGCAAACATCTGTGCCACCTGATAACTAGATATACTAGCTGGGTTTACAGTTTCTTTACATCTACTCATTAAATGCGAGGAAAAGGTAAGAGTATTCACATTCTAAGGCAACTTATTTTTGTAAAATCTACACTTAACTGTACGTAGCTTTGCAAGAATTTGACATGGGACAAGGATAAAAAAGTAGGCTTCAGACAGGAATCTGACATTAGACTAGAACAAAAAAAGGTAATTTCAGGTAGGAATTTAAATTTTAGGCTAGTACAAGGAATTAGGCTTCAGACATGAAAATGACTTTGGGCTAGGACAAGAAAGTATGCTCAAATAATTTGCTCATCTTGATAAGCCCTCAGAAACAGTGACCATGGGAGTGTTCACATAATTGGGTTTAATGCCTTGCTTGTTCTTTGAGTATTTGTGTTTATTGTCTTGCTTGTTCCTTCACTATTTGCATCCACTGTATTGCTAGACCCTCAAACTAAAACTGACTTTAATACATGCATGTAATTCACATGGCATAAAAGCAAAAACTAGGAGGGGGAATAGGATAGGGGGTTCTAGGGAGAGAAAATGGAAAAGAGGGATAACATCTGAAATGTAAATAAATAAAATATCCAATAAAAAAAGAAAAAGAAAAAATGAACAGAAATGCAGCTATGAATTGTAAAGATCTACTATTGTCTCTATAACTCTTATACTATACCAGGCCAGCCACATTTCCAGTATGGCTAGAAACAAGAGTCATGAAGCCTAGGCCATATCAGAGTGACTACTGGCATTTATTGGGCTGCTGAAAAACAAAGTCAGGACTTTTTCATGAATTCTTGCCTGAGAGGTAACCCCTATTCCCATAAATGTGAGTGAGCTGCCCATAGGATATTAGTGTAAAAGAGGTGACCACACCACTTGTTTTCCATGGGATAGTGAGAGTGCAGATGTGATGTTCCACCTCAGATCTCCCCGCCACTTCTGCTGTTGGGAAAGATGGCTTAAGTCATGACAGTACAAGATCTGTCCCTGCCCCTTAGTGGATGCAGCACTCAAAAGTGCCTGCCTTGCAAAACACACGCACTTAGTGGTGTGAGTGGGGGTGAGCAGGAGAGTGCTGGATCAGGCCACTTGTGTGCGATGGGGTAGCCTGTGTGTTGAGGTGGTTCCCTCTTTCCTATGGCAACCTGAGGTAGTCAGGAGAAGAGTAATGAAAGCAGGTGAACTTGCTCTGCTCCTCATTGGCTGCAGCACTTGGAAGAATAGTCCCTGCACAACAAATGGGCAGCACAGTAAAACTCAGTTGTTTTTAAAGAAAGAAAGCCTATGAAATCTGGATGGTGTAGCTATAACAATGATTGGGTAACAATCTATTTTAGAGAATAAAATTGATATGCCCAAAACTTGCAATAATAATATTTCAGAATTGAACAAATTATTTTATGAGTATTAGTTACACCTGATAAAGAAAAATAAATGCCACTTTCTTAAGACACCTGTGCAGCCCTACAAAAATTTACATAAAAATATAAAATTGGTGAGAATGTGGATATATGTTACATGTTTCTTTAATAAAATAAATAGCTTTTAAATTATTTGCATATCAATGGATCATGAAGCTATACTGTATGGTTACTGGATGTAATTCTGAAGCAGAATTGGAATTCAATGTTTCTTTTTCAAAATCTATATTCCTTTTGTGTAGAGTACTGAAATATACATAAATGTCTTGTATAATGACATAATCTATGGATGTCATTATAGCACTTTAAGAAAATGACAGAGAGGAGCAGTAAGCTTTATTTGGCAGCCAAAAATTATAATTAGAAATACCCTGACAAATATTTATGTTTTATTAGAGATAGCCAGGATCTAGACCATAAAGTCTAATTTTTTATAAGTAAAAAAATTAGGCTCCCAGCACCACTAGCTTTTTTTATGTATTGTTAATTGTAGCCAAAACTCAGAGTAAATTATATTTTTAATGTCTTACTCTTTCACTTTCCAATCTATAAACCACAAAGGACAGGAGAAAGAGGAATAGTTGTTTTGATAAAAGACAACAAAAAGACTGTCTCTGGATAGAGAGTAGATTCAGGTGACTCATAGGCAAACAAAAGCTTGTAAAGGTAAAATGAGAATCCCTGTTTTAGAATGAGATGTTTAATTTGATTGGATATGTTATTTAGCTGAACTGGACTCCAATATTTTGATAGATGGGCCTTCATAGTAAGCCTCAGGAGGAGAAATTATTCAACTAAGGGAATATATTTTAGTGGCTAGCTTTAAGAATATAATCCTTTGAGCAAGAAAGAGGAAATGGGAGAGAAGAGCAGGCCTGCCAGAGCCATGTATGTCATGCTGACTTGGGTCCCTTTACTATCACTTTTATCTAAAGATTAGAGGACTCCATGGCCAACTGTGTGTTTTAAAAACCTCCAATTGAGAAAGCACTTGCATAAAGATTGAGAAGAATGGTTACAAAAGATCACTAGCAGTAAGTGGGCAGACACTCAGCACAGTGAGGCCACAAATAGAATAAAAGATAGTAAATAGCTGATTCATCAAACATTTGAAGAAAACATAGAGGTGAGGTTGCAGTAGCAAAGGAAACAGTCAGGATAGGGTAGGCCAGAAAGAAGATGCACTTATATGGAGATATAAATAGTCAAAAAACACAATTTAGTAGTATAAAAATGTCTCTATAAAGCTGATGGCTATGAATTATTGATACATGTCAATTTTAAAATCTAAGGAAACAAAGGCAACTACTGCTGCTTGAGAAAACGCCCTCTCTTTTGCCTCTACTGAGTTATGATTAAGATCAAGCAAAAAAAAAAAAAAATAAAAGCTGGACAAGACTTGGAAAGAATTGTTTTAGAGAAGTGTAGCCTCAGAAGGATAAACACCAAATATATTGGTGAAAGAATAGAGATACTGGAAACATGAACTGCTCCGATTGTTTCAGAACACATATATACAGGTGTGAAAACTATGGCTTGTGAATTATTTAAGGGGTTCAGAATTTGATGAAATGCTTTTGCGAACTCCAAGCTAAATATTTATTTCTAACAGGAAGAAAAAGGAGGAGACAAGGTAACTAGCTAGCTGCAAAACACTTGACACATACCCACTTATATAAATACATACACATATACCTTCAGACAAATAAACATACATACATACACAATCATACACATATACCCCACAAACTTGTGATCTAAAATATCAGGTTAGAATTAACTTTAGAAAACATAGAAAAGCAAGAGTAACAGTAATGCTTTTTATATTCATCAGGGTTGTCATTGCTGTGATGAAGTACCATGACCAAAGCAGTTTGTGGAGGAATGGGTTTATTTGCTAATGTTTCTATATCACTGTTCATTATTGAAGGAAACTTTCAGGACAGGAGCTCAAGCAGGGATGGAACCTGGGAAGCAGAAGCTGATGCAAAGACTATGGAGTGGTACTGTTTACTAGCTTGCTCCTCGTTGCATGCTCAGCTTGCTATCTTTCTTATACAATCCAGGACTTCAAGCCAAAGAGTGGCAGTACACAAAATGCACTACATCAATCATACATCAATCACTAATTTACAAAATGCCCTACAAACTTCACTAAAGCACAAAGGTACAGTATAACAGTGAGAAAGACCACTTAGGAACAGTCTAGTAGATGACTGTAGAAGGCCTTGAGTTCTTAGGAGCAACAGGGTGAATTGTCTGAACATCATAGGAATCCCTCACTCTATTAATGTTGCTATGTTATACTTGTTGAAAAAAACTCTAGTATAGCATCCCTCTGAGAGGCTCTACCCAGAAGATAACTGAGACAGATGCAGATACTCACAGACATACATTGGACAGTGGTTTGTGGAAGAGTTATGAGAAGAATAAAAGGCCCTCAAGGAGAAGGAAATCCTGCAGGAAGACCAACAGTGTCAGGTAACATGAACATTTTGGAGCTCCCAGAGACTGAGCCACCAATCAAAGAATAATGAGGAGCTGGCCACAGTCACATTTGTAGCAGAAGGCTGCTGCATTTGGTCTCAGAGAAAGAGAGGGAGGGGGGGAGGGAGGGAGGGGGGGGAGGGAGGGAGGGAGGGAGGGAGGGAGGGAGAGAGAGAGAGAGAGAGAGAGAGAGAGAGAGAGAGAGAGAGAGAGAGAGAATATACATAGCTCTACAGAGACTTGATGTACCAGGATAGAGGCATAAGAGCTGGGCTGCCTCTCAGATTCAAAGGGGAGAGGAAGGAGAGAAACTGTGAAAGAGGGCCTTGGAGGAGACAACATTCAGGATATAGATAAGTTAATAAAACAAATAAATAAACTTAGTGTGAAAAATTTCCAAATTAGCATAGCTCCTCAGAATATTAGCACAGGAAGATTACAAAGGCTCAGCACTGGAATGCATTTGACAGCCCATGAGCACAAGCAGAAATCCCTAGAAACAAATGGAAGCTTTATTATAGGTATCATTATTCAGAAACAGGCTCAAACACCCAGGCATTACTGGACAATAGTCTCTTTTTATTTAGAGCCTGAAACCAACGAATAATTACATAATATTTTAGTCTTTCTCCCTCAATTTCATCTTTATTTTCATTCCTTGATGCTAGATGCAGGGAAGGGAAAAAAGAGATGGAGGAGCTTTGATGGAGAAATCTCCATGGTAACAACAGGCTTTTGCTTTCTTCCTCATTTTGAGATCTCTCTTCTGATTGGTCTCACATCTTTTCTTTATTTTCCTAAGTATCCTCAGCCATTCTGCGTCAACCAGAGCAAAAGAAATCTATTCACATAAAAATTTCCAGTAATGCTCCTGTTTGACGCCTAGATCTCAACTGGTATCAGGCTCTTGCCAGAGATTGACTACTAGCTGCTTCTCAGAGAAGGAGGGGTGCTCTGGAAACCTGCAAATGAAAATGAAAAGAAAACGTCAGCGTGGTCAGGTAATTTGCTATGATTCTTCACATTTGTGCTCTGAATGAAACTGCTCCTCTTTCCTGGGTAAGGTATTTGTTATTGTTTCTGGACATTGCTTCAGTTTTAAAATCGATTATTTAGGACTAAACCCTGGGGTTCTGCTTCATCTGCAAGGATGTTGTATTACATCAGGCTTCAGTATCTGACAGAGACAGGAAACTTGTTGCTCCTTAATCTGCTTTGGGGGACCAGGTGTGGAAAGAACTTTTATATCAGGACAATTGTTCTCAATTGACACCATGAGACTGTCTAGAATATTTTCTGACATCACATTACCTAGTATGCCACTGCCCTCTGAGAGTACTAAAACCCAAATACCTCATTCTCTTTTGTTATCACCTTGGTACCACCAAATGTCTCAGATGTTTTACATTACATTTCAATTCAAATTCTAACATCAAGTTTACATTGTTATTATTGGTAATAACAATATAGTTCTATGTTTATAATTACATACCTGCATACTTCATTCTATAAGGTCAGGCAAAGCAAAGAGTTTGCATATACTTCAATTATAAAGGTTTATATCCCATTTTTTTTTTACTTTGAATCTCAACTTACTAAGGTTTTTAGTCACCACCCTCTTTCCATGAGTCGCAGTATGTTAGTTTAGTTATATTGTTTGTCTTAATTACTATTTAGTATGTTTGACCACTTTTTCAATAATGATTACTGTGTAACATGGCTCTTTTGTGTTTGTTCTGTGGTAATTTTATAAAATTCCAGTTTCTTTTCTTGTGCACAACCTAAGAACCTCAGTTGCATTAAACATTATCTAAATATTGATTTGTTGACGAATTGATTGATGATAATAGACTGAATCTATCATGATCTATTTTACCTGTCTTATATTTATTGTTGGTTTCTCCACAGTTTTGAACTTCCTAACATATGTTTGGAATAGAAAATATTCTTATCAAAATCGTTACCAAGGTTATCATTTTTATTGTTCTTATAACTATGTAGTTAACTACAGGGTTGTAACTCAGTTATTTGTCTTATTTTTCTTTCTATATCCTTATTCTTTTTTCTTCTCTGTGTCTAACATAATATTAAACTTTTAGGATTTAATAGATTTAGAGGTTCATTTAAGAGAATGTGCATTTGAATTACCAAGCATGAAAAATTATTTGAAAATATTTGCATAGACAGAGGTTGTAGTCAAATCCTTAGATTTATTTTATAGTAAAAATAAAATCTAACAAAGTGACTAGGGAAGATTACAGTAGCCTTTTCCTTTTACTATAGAAAGTACACACATATAAAAGCAGATAATTGTTGAGGTCTTGATGTTTTATATTGTGAAACTCAAAATAAATTAGTGCCTTCATAGTAGTTTTGGCTGCAGATTCCTTGGAGGAAGGATTCTACATCAATAAAATCTGTTATCAAATTTATTGTTTACATTCCAGAACTGAATGAAAGGAAAATTTTTCTTTCTTAGCATACTAATTGTTTTGAATTTGGGTCTTGGATATATAAATATAGGACTAATAAAAACATACTCTCTTTGGAATATAGGTCATATAACCCCTATAGTTACCACTAAAATTGATAGGAACAAGTAAGCTGAAATCCTAGTCATCCTTAAATCTTTTGTGTTTCCTAGTAAGAAGTGCCGTCAATGTGTACCTGCCACTATGTTCAATTAAGGTATGAGGGTTTTACAGAGAACCAATGTTCATATTGGATTAAATGTCCATTTTGGTAGGAGCAAGAATGTATGTGGTGTTTATGAGTCACTTTTACAAATACTTGTGAAAAAATTAATTTATACTCTTCAGTGTAGGAACACTTGTTATTGATTGGTTAAATGTAGTATCGCATAAAATCCCCCATATTTTTGTTTATTATCATAAGCTATTACTATATTCCATGTCTATTAACCAGGTGTCCATTTCTTTTTTTTTCATTTAGTATATTTAATTAGTATATTTATTCCAAAGAAGACCATAACTTAACAAACTTTTTAGAAGAAAAAAATACATTAGCAAACTTTAAAAGTATATTTGAATATCTAAGTCATGTTTTAAATTAAGCACGTCTTGATCTCCCTCTCTTCTTCCCTCTCTCCTCTCTCCTCTCTCTCTCTCTCTCTCTCTCTGTGTGTTTGTGTGTGTGTGTGTGATTTTTGAAGGCAAGCTGTTGATAGATTGACTTCTATCTTTAACATTACTGTTAGTGTGAACTTATTCTTTGTGAGGAGTTTTTGCTACAAAAATATGGAATTGGAGTGTTCTTAATCTCTAAAGTGCTATGTCCAGTAGCCCAAGAGAAGCAGTAGCTAGGAATGTCCCTGTGGGATGATCATGGGGCTAAGATAACTTAGAAATATGATGTAAAAACGGAATAGTAATGTTTTATGAACCTTTAGGGAAGGCTCTACCATCTCATTATTCAAATGGTAAAATGAGGAATCTGAATTGTCCAGAGCACTTTGCACCAACCAGACCTTTAGTGAACTGCTTTTTACATCATGAGATGAAAGGGAATTATAGGCAAATGCTAAGATGCCCATGTCTGATTCCTCCAACCCTCATATCAAAATCATCCTCAAAGTCATATTCATTGTATTTCCAAGTGGTGCTGATGCAATTTAATGTAGTCCTCAGAGTAGAGACTGTAGTTGGCTTCATAAGTAGAAGAACAGAGATTTCAGCTTGGCAATCTTTCTCTGTCACATCTTGTGATGTGCAGTGCCACCTTGGAGCTCCATCAATAAGAAGGTCCTCAGCACAGATGGTCTTTGACTTTGCATTTCTCCACCTCCAGACTGTGAGAAAAAAACACTTATTTAATTTTCAAGTAACCTAGACTGTGGATATCATTTAAAGGAACAAAAAACAAACTACTAGTAAAAAGAGACTTCAGAGTGCCACTGGAAACTGCTGCTGACATTGTCATAAAGCATTTGAGAAACTCCTATTTCAGACTCTGTCCCAGCTCATTGTATTTTTAAGAAACCTTGAAATACACCATTCAGATCCTTCCCTACACTGACCTCCACTCTGTTTACACAGGGCCTGGGCATATGTTAGAGAAAGAAAGCAAACACTTGCAGCTGTTACCAGGGAGAGGGTGGTGCACAAGAGGTTACCAAGGTTTTATCTAACACACCAGGACACATTTAATTTTTACTACTTTTGGGTTGACTATCTTCCTTGTCCTTAACACTTTTTATTAATTTATTTTTATTGGATATTTTATTTACATTTTAGATGTTATCCTTTTACCCCACCCCCTCCATACCCAGGAAATCCCTATCCCTTCCCTCCCTCCTGCTTCTATGAGGATGTGCCCCCACCTATCCCCCATTTCAACCTCTCCACCCTCAAATTTCCCCCCACTCAGTGTTCAGCCTTTACGTGACCAAGAATCCCCTCTCCCACCTATGCCAGCAAGGCCATTTTCCCCTACATATACAGATGGAGTCATGGGTCCTTCCCTATGTGCTCCCAAGCTGGTAGTTTAGAACCTGAAAGATCTCATTGGTTGGCATTTTTGCTCTCCTCCACAAACCCTTTCAGCTCCTTTATTCTTTTCTTTAACTCCTACATTGGGAGCCTCGTGATTAGCTCAATGATTAGCTGTGAGCATCCGCCTCTAAATATGTCAGACTCTGGCAGACCTCTAAGGAGATGGCTATATCAGGCTCCTGTCAGCATGCACTTCCTGATATCCAAATCAGCCGCTACCTTTGGTGACTGCACATGGGATGGATACCCTGGTGGAATGGCCCTCAGACAGCTCTGACTTCAGTTTCTGTCCCACACTTTGTCTCCATATTTGCTCCCTTGAATATTGTTACTACTTCTAAGAAGGACCAAAGCACTGACACTTTGTCTTTCTTTTTCCTGAGTTTCATATGGTCTGTGAGTTGAATCTTGGGAATTTCAATCTTCTGGGCTAATATCCAATTATCAGTTAGTGAATACCATGTGTGTTCTTTTGTGATTGAGTTGCCTCACTCAGCATGATATTTTCTAGTTCCATTCATTTACTTAAGATTTTTTCGAACTTATTGTTTCCAATAGCTGAGCAATATTACATTGTGTAAATCTACCACATTTTCTGTATCCATTCCTCTGTTGAAGGACATCTGGGTTCTTTCCAGTTTCTGGCTATTATAAATAAGGCTGCTATTGACATAGTGGAGCATATGTCCTTGTTATATGTTGGAGCATCTTCTAAGTATATGCCCAGGAGTGGTATAGCTGGATCCTCAGGTAATGCTATGTCCAATTTTCTGTGGAACAGCCAGACCGATTTCCAGAGTGGTTGTACCATCTTGCAATCCCACCAACAATGGAGAAGTGTTCCTATTTCTTTACATCCTTGCCAGCATCTACTATCACCTGATTTTATTTTTTGATCTTAGCCAGTCTGACTGGTGTGCTGTGGAATCTCAGGGTTGTTTTGATTTGCATTTTTCAGATGACTAAGAATGATGAACATTTCTTTAGGTGTATCTCTGCCATTTGAGTTTCCTTTGTTGAGCATTCTTTGTTTAGCTCTGTACCCCATTTTTAATAGGGTTATCTGGTTGTCTGAAGTCTAATTTCTTGAGTTCTTTTATATATTGGGTATGAGCCCTCTATCAGATGTGGAATTGGTAAAGATCTTTTTCCAATCGGTTGGTTGCTATTTTGTCCTATTGACAGCGTTCTCTGCTTATAGAAACTTTGCAATTTTGTGAGGTCCCATTTGTCAATTATTGATCTGTGAGCCTAAGCCATTTATATTCTGTTAATGAACTTTTACCCTGTGCCGAAGTATTCAAGGTTCTTCCCTACCTTCTCTTCTGTTAGTTTCAGTGTATCTGGTTTTATATGAAGGTCCTTTATCCACTTGGCTTGAGCTTTGTAAATGAGAGGACATCATTCTTCTACATGATGTCCTCCAGTTGAACCACCACCATTTGTTGAAAATGCTGTCCTGTCTCTAATGGACAGTTTCAGCTCTTTTGTCAAAGATCAAGTGACCATATGTGTGTGGGTTAATTTCTGAGTCTTCGATTCTATTCCATTGATTTTCCTGCCTGTCTCTGTACCAATACCATGCAGTTTTAATCAGTACATCTTGAGCTCAGGGATGGCGATTTCCCCAGAAGTTCTTTTACTTTTGAGAATAGTTTTTGCTATCCTGAGTACTTTGTTATTGCAAATGATTTTGAGAATTTCTCTTTCTAACTCTGTGAAGAATTGAGTTGGGATTTTAATGGGGATTGCATTGAATCTGTAGATTGCTTTTGGCAAGATAGCCCTTTTTACTATATTAATCCTGCCAATCCATGAGCATGGGAGCTCTTTCCATCATCTGAGACCTTCTTTGATTTCTTTCTTCAGAGACTTGAAGTTCTTGTCATATAGATCTTTCACTTGATAGGTTAGATTCACCCCAAGGTATTTCATATTCTTTATGACTATTGTGAAGGGTATCATTTCCCTAATTTCTTTCTCAGCCTGTTTATGTTTCATGTAGAGGAAAGCTACTGATTTGTTTGAATTGATTTTATAACCAGCCACTTTCCTGAACTTTTTAAAATCAGGTTTAGCAGTACTCTGGTAGAAGCTTTGGGGTCACTTAAGTATATTATCATATTATCTGAAAATAGTGATATTTTCACTTCTTCCTTTCCTATTTGTATTCCTTTGACTTCCTTTTGTTGTCTAATTGCTCTAGCTAGGACTTCCAGTGCTATATTGATTAGGAAGGGAGAAAGTGGGCAGCCTTGTTTAGTGCCTGATTTCAGTGAGATTGCTTGACATTTCTCTCCATTTAGTTTGATGTTGTCTACTGGTTTGTTGTATATTACTTTTACTATGTTTAGGTATGGGCCTTGAATTTTTGATCTTTCCAAGACTTTTACTATGATAGGATGTTGAATTTTGTCAAATGGTTTTTCCGCATCTAGTGAGATGATCCTGTATTTCTTTTTCTTTGAGTTTGATTATATAGTGGATTACATTGATGGATTTCCAAGTATTGAAATATCCCAGCATTCCTGGGATTAATCCTACTTGATAGTGATGGAGATTGTTTTTATGTGTTCTTGGATTCAGTTTACAAGAATTTTATTGAGTATTGTTGCACTGATATTCATAAGGGAGTTTGGTCTGAAGATCTCTTTCTCTGTTGGGTCTTTGTGTGGTTTAGGTATGAGCATAATTATAGCTTCATAGACAGAATTGTGCAGTGTTTCTTTTATTTCCAATTTTTGGAATAGTTTGAAGAGTACTGCTATTAGGCCATCCTTGATTCTGATAGAATTTTTCAGTAAAAGCCTCTGGTCCTGGCTTTTTTTGTTTTTGGTGGGGAGACTTTTATTGACTGCAGATATTTCTTTAGGCATTATGGAACTGTTTAGATGGTTTATTTTCTGCTGATTTAGCTTAGGTACCTGTTACCTACCTAGAAAATTGTAATTTTCATTCAGATTTTCAAGTTTTGTTGCATATAGGCCAGTGTAATAGGATCTGATATTTTTTTTTAATTTCCTGTTTTTGTTATTTCTCTCTTTTCATTTCTGAATTTATTAATTTAAATGTCTCCATTTCGTCTGGTTAGTCTGTCTAAGTGTTTTTCTATCTTGTTGATTTTCTCAAAGAACCAGCTCCTGGTTTTGTTGGTAAGTTGTTTATTTCTTTCTGTTTCTACTTTGTTGATTTCAGCCCTGAGTTTGATTATTTTCTGCTGTCTACTCCTCTTGGATGTATTTGCTTCTTTTTGTTCTAATGCCTTCAGGTGTGCTGTCAAGTTGTTAGTGTATTCTCTCTCAAGTTTCTTTTGCAGGCACTTAGAACTATAAATTTTCTCTTAGCACTGCTTTCATGGATTCCCACAAGTTTTGGTATTATGTGTCTTTATTTTCATTAAATTCTAAAAAGTCTGTAATTTCTTTCTTTATTTCTTTCTTGACCAAGTCATCATTGAGTGGAGTGTTGTTCAGTTTCTATGTTTATTTCGGCTTTCCATTGTTTTTGTCATTATTGATTACCACCCTTAGTCCATGGTGATCCTATAGGATGCAAGAGATTATTTCAATTTTTTTGTATCTGTTGAGGCCTGTTTTGTGACTAATTATATGGTCTATTTTGGAGGGGTGCTGAGAAAAAGGTATATTCTTTTATTCTTTTGTTTTCAGATGAAATGCTCTATAGATATCTGTTAAATCCATTCGGTTCATAACTTCTGTTAATTTCATTGTGTCTCTGTTTAGTTTCTGTTTCTATGATATGTCCATTGCTGAGGGTGGGGTGTTGAAATCCCACATTATTATTGCGTGAGGTGCAATGTGTGATTTGAGCTTTAGTAAAATTTCTTTTATGTATGTGGGTGCCCTTCCATTTGGAGCATAGACGTTCAGCATTGAGAGTTGATCTTGGTAGATTTTTCCTTTGGTAAGTATGAAGTGTTTTTCCTTATATTTTTTGATTACTTTTGGTTGAAAGTCAATTTTATTTGATATGAGAATGGCTACTCCAGCTTGTTTCTTGAAACCATTGCTTGGAAATTTGTTTTCTGTCCTCTTCATATGAGGTAGCGTCTCTTAGTCACTGAGGTGTGTTTCCTGTATGCAGCAAAATTCTAGGTCCTGTTTATGTATTCAGTCTGATAGTCCACGTCTTCTTATTGGAGAATTTAGTCTATTGATGTTAAGAGGTATTAAAGAAAAAATTATGTTACTTCCTGTTATTTTTGTTATTAGAAGTAGAATTATGTTTGTGTAACTATCTTCTTTTGAGGTTGTTGGAAGATTACTTCCTTGGTGTTTCTAGGTTATAGTTTCCCTCCTCCTGTTGGAGATTTCTATCAGCTATGCTTGGAAGTACAGGCTTCATTGGAAGATATTGTGTAAATTTGGTTTTGTCATGGAATATCTTAGTTTCTCCATCTATAATGATTGAGAGTTTTACTGGGTATAGTAGTCTGGGCTGGCATTTGTGTTCTCTTAGGGTCTGTATGATATCAGTCCAGGATCTTCTGGCTTTTATAGTCTCTGGTGAGAATTCTGGTGTAATTCTGATAGGTCTGCCTTTATATGTTACTTTACCTTTTTTTCCTTATAGCTTTTAGTATTTTTTCTTTGTTATGTGCATTTGATGTTTTGATTACTATGTGATGGGAGGTATTTCTTTTCTGGTCTAATCTATTTGGAGTTCTGTAGGCTTCTTGTATGTTAATGGACATCTCTTTCTTTAGGCTAGGGAAGTTTTCCTCTAAAATTTTGTTGAAGATATTTACTGGCCCTTTAAGTTGGGAATCTTCATTCTCATCAATACCTATTATCCATAGGTTTGGTCTTATCATTGTGTCCTGGGTTTCCTGGATGTTTTGGTTTAGGAGCTTTTTGCATTTTGCATTTTCTTTGACAGTTGTGTCAATGTTTTCCATGGTATCTTCTGCACATGAGATTCTCTCTTCTATGTCTTGTATTCTTTTGATGATGCTTGTGTCTATGACTCCTGATCTCTTTCCTATGTTTTCTGTCTCCTGAGTAGTCTCCTTTTGAGATTTCTTCATTCATTCTACTTCAATTTTTAGAACCTGGATGGTTTTGTTTAACTCCTTCACCTCTTTGGTTGTGTTTTCTTGCAATTTTTTAAGGAACTTTTTTGTTTCCTCTTTAAGGTCTGCTACCTGTTTTTCTGTGTTCTCCTGAACTTCTTTAATCGAGTTATTTATGTCCTTCTTAAAGTCCTCTATCATCATCATGAGAAGGATTTTCTGAATCCCACTTTCCTTGTGTGATGGGGTGTTCAGGGCTTTCTATGATGGGAGAACTGGGTCCTGATGATGCCAAGTAACTTTGGCTTTTGTTGCTTATGTTCTTGTGCTTGCCTTTTGTCATCTGGTTAAGTCTAGTGCTACCTGCACTCACTGTCTCTGAATGGAGCCTGTCTTTTCAGTTATGTTGTTTGTGTTAGAACTCCTCTGAGTTCACATGTCTCTGTGTTCCATTGATCCTGAACTCCTAGGTGGAAGAAATCCTGGGATTCTGGCTGACTCTGGGATCATAAAATTCGGCTGCTCTGAGAGCAGTGGTTCCTTTAGGACTGCTCCAGATATGGTGTCGTCAGGGGCACAGACCAGCTAGTTTTTTGATGCTCTGAGTGGAGTGGCTCCTCTAGGATGTCTCAGGATATGGTGTCTTCACTAGAGCAGACCATCTAAATGTCTGCCCCAGTCACAAGGACCAAGCAAGGGGCAGAAAGGGAGTAGTATTCCAGAGGGGTGCTATTTAGGTGGCTGAAGGGTCCTGAGTGCTTCAGGCTCTCAGGTGTATGTCTGGAGCATAGGGTAGTGAGAAGAGGTTATCACCCTCTGCTCTCAGTGTAGTGGCTCCTCTAGAATGTCTCAGGATATGGTGTCTTCATGGTAGCAGACCAGCTAGGTGTCTGCCCCAGCCAAAGGACTGAGTGAGGAGTGAAAGGGGAGTGGTATTCTGAAGGGGCGGAGTTTGGTTGGCTGATGGGTCCTGAGTGCCCCAGGTCCCAGTTGTAGGTTTGGGGCATAGGGTAGTGGGAAGAGGTTCTTACCTGCTGCTTTGAGTGTAGTGGCTCCTCTAGGATGTCTCAGATTATTGTGTTTTCACTGGAACAGACCAGGTAGGTGTTTGCCTCAGCCAAAATGCCAGGTTTCCATTTCTTAAGTGTCTTCATTTTGCTTCACATTTGCTTTGTACCCAGAAAATAAATCCAACAGATTTTCAATAAGGCTTTCCCAGAGACAGTCCTGTGACAAAAGTGCTTCAGGGTTCAGTAAACCACTGCAGTGAAAAAAATCATGTGTCATTTAAGTAACACAATTTAAAGCTCAGTGACTCTTAAAAAAAGAGGAAGCTAGAAAGAAAGGAGGTGATAGAGGAATTTATTTAGGTGCTCTCTTGTCCTATATTTCAAGGCAATCAGCAGCCATCTTGGGCAATTTTCTGTGCCACATGATAAATAGATATCCTAGCGTGACTTGCAGTTTGTTTACATCTACTCATTAAGTGAAAGAAAAAGGGAAGATATTCTCACTTAAGTATCCACATGCTGGGACAATTTGTTGTAGGAAACTCTACACTTATGAATGTATCCTTTTAAGAGGTTGCAAAATACAGGATGAGGAAGAGTATGGAAGGTTGGTTCTGTCAGGTGATAATAAGAGTGTCATCATCAATACTGGGTAATGAATTTCTGGGAAGCCTTTTTCTGAGCACACACAGTCCAGAAAATAACTATTCAGAAATACTCTGTATGTTTTCCCAATAAACTCAAGAGTTACCTTTGGAGAACCTGGGTAAATTTCAATATTGACTTCTTATTTTGATGTTAGTTCATTTCTGGATAGACATTGCTCTAACTCTTCTTGTTGAAAATGATTTTTTATAATTATTCTTTACATTTTAGATTATAATACATTTTTATTTATACCTTCTGCTTTCTCTGTCCCATTCCTTTTTGAATACATTGCTTTTTTTTCATTTAATTATTATTAAATATATATTATCTGTGTGTATGTACAGGTTTATTTTAAAGACCAAAAAACAGCCATTCTAGATTGAATGTTAAGTATATATTTTTTTAGGATGATCATTTTTTGTTGGATAACCAACTGCTTGTTTTTCTTTGTGGAATACTCTATCTTCTGCTGTCAGTATTATTTAATTGCTTAAAATATTTTCAAATTCAAATTTGTTGGTGTAATTATTGGCATCCCTAGATGACATAATCTCACAGCAAATGGCCTCATACCCTAGATTTTGCCATCTTTCTTCTCCCTCTTCTACAATGAACCCTGAGGTTTAGATACGCAAAATATTTTATCAAACTGTTTTATGACTGTGTTCCACACTGTGTTTGATTGGTTATGGTTTCCTGCATTTATTTGTTGAATTACCTATGGGCCTTTTATAAAGCATTTTCACAGCTGATATGGAATTTTCATACAAAGAACATGTGGTTATCTACACAATTCTGTTTATTTATTATAGGTATTTTGGGTAGAGCATTAATATTATGATATTTTCCATTTTGTTTATCTATATTTGCTACTTTTACTTTTCAAAATAATGTCCCTTTAATCTTCTTATTTACTCCATCAGATCATTTGATATGGAGTATGTTTACCCTAGTACTCTACACTTCATACTGTTAATTGTCCCTTTTTAATTTTATTGTTCCCAATGTTACCCATGTACAGGTATGCTGATATAAAGGGTTGGATCTAGGAGTCAACAATGAGACAAAATATTTGGTATCTGTCATTGAAGGTCTAGTTTATCACACTCACTATCGACTGTTCAAGTTCTATCCCTCTATTATAAAATATAACTTTTGTACTGCAGGTTATCATTTCACATTGTATATTTACTCTGTACATTGAAAGTAAGGCATAGTTAGATTGTTTCCATTTCAATTGTATTGTTTATATAAAACTAGTAAACATATTCAAGAAACTAACTATGGCTAAGGTGGCTGAACACCTTTGAGTATATAACAAGGAGTGATGTAACTGTAGCATATGGTATTTATATTTAGGTTTGTGAAATCTCTGGCTACTGATTTCTAAATAGGTTGAACCAATTTTTTTCTCCACAATAATTATTGACTATTCCATTTTTCTGCATAATTCAAAGCATTTTTAAAAAGTTTTATGTTCATGTTTCTTAATTCTAGCTTGGGTGATCTGTAATTTTAAACATCTGTAGATTTGAATATTTAGCTGATACTGTTTTTACAACTGACTAATACTGGGAAAATTTATTCATACTTATTTAGAACTAAGAAGGCAGAACACGCCGGGAGGTGATGGCACACACGTTTAATCCCAGCACTTGGGAGGCAGAGGCAGGCAGATTTCTGAGTTTGAGGCCAGCCTGGTCTACAAACTGAGTGCCAGGACAGCCAGGGCTACACAGAGAAACCCTGTATCAAAACAAAACAAAACAAAACAAAAAACAAAAACAAAAAAGAAACAGAAGGCAGAACACAAATTGTGCATTTGTTAAAAGGAACTCAATATTAATATTTTTGCCAGATTATACTGGGTTAATGCATGGATATTTTAATAATCCACCAATGATGTAGAACCTAACTGCCACTTTCTTAAACTGAGCTTTAACTGTGAAATCATGGGAGCTATTGACCATTGAAAATCTATTAACCATAGAATTTGGAATTATGTGTAGTTAAACTGTAACAGCATCATCAGTGATCATAAACTAAAAATGTCATTAATTTTTTTGTGCTCCTGAGTTCCTGTGATTTAAATACACACATTTAAGACTTTAAGGAAAATTATTTTTAAATGCCCTAGTTTAATTGGAGCTACAGGGATGCTAAACCAAGGTTCGATCATGAACACACAAACAATTTAAATGACCAAAGAAAGATTATAGGAGTGAAAGGGAAAGGACAAATAAGAACACTATACTCAATTGTGAGGCTACCTATCAGATTACATGTAGACTAAGATATAGGGGAAGGAAATGGGCCACTGTATTGTGAATTGTTCCACTGTCTTCCTCCAGCTCTTTATAGATAGGACAAAATATTTTCATGAAAAATTATTGTAGAACCTCTGGTACCCAAATAAATATATCCAGAACTGTGTCCCAATATTCTTTAAGATGTTTCATTTCTGAATAGACCTGAGAAAATTCAGGACTACCTGTAGGCAGACAGAACCTTTCTAAAAGAAAATAAATGGAAATGTATATGTCCACTTTTATTTTCAGGCAGAGAAAAATTAAAAATTGTTGCAATTTTTCAAACAATTTGAGTGTCCCCAAATATTTTCACGAGTATTTCTATTATTTTTTGGTAATGTTTGCTACTTTTGTCACCATCATTTTGTTGACCTTGAGTGCTGCTGATGTATTTCTCATGTGACTTAGAGACCTGTATAGAATGATAAAGTGAACAGAAAGGAACACAAAATGATTTTCAGTCAGAATGTCCTATTACAGGAAGAAACAAACAAATCACCACACAATGATTAAAGGTCTTGTGATTTATTACTTCCTAATGTGAAGAAATGCAAGAATAAATTTCACAATCACTATTTCCTTTGTGTGTAAATTGAATTCACTGAAAAGTAAAATCACAGATTTTACTATGTATTACATAAGGATTGCCTTTGTGTGTGTGTATGGTTTATGATGGACTTTATAAACACACATATGAACAAAATTAATTTCATTATACATTTCCTTTAATTCATAAATGAACATTGTAGTTTAATTATATAAATTCTAGTATTCCCTTCAGTTCATCTCTTGCCCATTCCACATACTGTCACCTCTACATGCACAGTGTTTTTTGTCTGGGTTTATGTGTATGTATATATGTGTGTGTGTATGTAATTCTCTCTTTCTCTTTCTTTCTCTCTCTCTCTCTCTCTCTCTCTCTCTCTCTCTCTCATTCTTTCTGTGTGTGTGTGTGTGTGTATGTGTGTGTGTATGTGTGTTTATCCTCATTAATGATATAGCTTGATGAGTAATAGTAGAGATTTTACATACATATTTATACAGTGTTTACTAATGGTATTGGATTTAATCTTCTCTCTTGGATTGAATCCCTAGATGATATTGGCTCTCCTTATCTTAGTAAGGAATGTTTGTCTGTACTTTTGCATCTTTGAGTGAGGACTTTTGGAATTTTCTCCGTCTATTTTGATATGTTATTGTTAATTTGAGTTTTTTAATTATTCACAACCCCTCATTAAATGACAGAATTTGAGCAGCAATATGTTCCTTCAATTACTATGCAACTCAAATAACTTCATGTACCTCAGGAAAAGGCTTGAGTCTGTTATCCAAGGAAGTCCAGAAAAATTGAGCTCATCACTGTGCCTATGGGAATGCCATAATTTGTGCTATATAAAAGCTTTGTGGTGCAACTTTTTAGTCACAAGGTACACAGGACAGTAAGAAGCCCATTGCCTGTGTTTTATAAATTACTACAATAAACTCTTTGGTTTCCCAGAGAGGACCTTGTTGAAATTCTACATAGGTTTGTTTTCCAAATGTTAAGTCAAATATTTTGATGGGTAAAACATTTTTTTTTTATTTCTCTGTTACTGGAAATTATTTGTAATTATGTCTTGTATTCTTTTGAAATTTTAATATAATTATTTAACATAATTTTTTTCTTCTATTCCTTGCACATATTTTATTTGATCTCTTTAAAGTTCATGCCACTTTCACTGATTCTTGTTATACACACACACACATACACACAAATACATATAATATATATTCTATTATATATTGATGTATTATATTATATAATATATATTTTATATATAATATATATTATGTTATATATTATTATTTTATATTATATATTATATATGTTATATATTATATATAATATGTGTAATGTATACATATTATATATATAATTTATATATTATATATATTATTTACATATAATTATATATTATATATACTTTCACTTTTGAGACATAAATTAAATGTTTTGGAGTATAGTATTAGTTGTGTGACTGTGTACTTTTAGTGATGACCATTTTGTGTTAAATCAAAACTGGAATTCTCTTCCTTATAGAAGTTTATTTTCTGATCTCATATTTCTTCAGGTGTTTGAAATACTGTACTGAATATACATGTTCCTGGGCTTCCTCAATACACTGTTCTTCTGTTAATCTTTTTTAGATACATTTGTTTTTGAGATGTTATGTGTTTAGATATTGTATATTACAATAAGACAGTTTGCAAACAACTGGTTTCAAATTCTGCTAGATATTAAAATCTTTCTGCTCACATTTTGCAATAGTGTTTACGTCTTTGAATAATAATGTATTTTGTAGATTCATCTGTCAGGGTTAGACAAAGCACTATAAATTCTTTGCAGTTTAACATGTTCACTAATACTGTAATTGCCTCTTAGTGCTGTAAAATTAATAATCTGCTGACAGTGAAAGATAAAATTTTCTCTGTGTATACAGACAGTTAGAAATTAGACTATTTCAGAAAATTAACAGATACACCTTTTCCTTAATAGATCATAACATTACCTGACATTGAAAGTAAACTAGATTTACTCTGATAGGCATAAATTTGCATGCGTTCTGTGATATAGTCTACATCACACAGCAGGCATGTAGTGAAAAATTAAGATATAAGCATCACACTATGAATACTCCTGTAATTGCTATGACTGTCCAAATATACTCTAGAAAATAGTAAAATTTGGGAAAATCATGAAGTTTACCTTGAGGTATTATAGTTGTAGTAAGTTATAGTTTTTACATTAACACACCGTGGTGATAAAGAATGGAAAAATTTACATCCTGAGTAACAGAGGGAACTTTTTCTAAGACCATAATATTGTAATAAATGTTAAATGGAACTTCCTGAAAAGTAGAAGGGAGGACTAAAGTAAAGTTTTGATCCATTCTGAGATGCAATATATGTAAGAGTTTGCTCTGCTGCCCATATTTTATTGAATATATGGGAATCACAGGAAACAGCACATATATCTGGCCTTTCTTAGTATTTTTTGTGTCAGAACCAGAAAAAAAAGTTGAAAGAGGAGGAACTCAGAACAGAGATTAAAAATGTGGGTGTGGTTTTTGAGTTAAATTCATACAGTTAGGTTTTGGTCTTAAGGTTTTAATATACACAGCCAGGTGGGTGGATAATTTGGCAACATGCTTACTTAAAATTATTAGCAACTAGTATTTATTTCTAGAATATATATAATAAAATTAGGCATATTGGTATTAGCATTCAATCATGTGACTGGAAGGAAGGGAGTTAACAGGAAGATCTAAGATTTTATACTCCACTAGACTGGATTGTTTGGTAGTTTATATATCTTGGATAAAGTTGTTATGACATGAGCTAGTGGTAATACAAATCAGCATTGAATTAATATTTGACAAATATTTAAACACAGATGCAGTCATGAATTGCAAAGGTCTGCTACTGCTTGTATAATTCTTAAACTATTTCAAGCCAGGCATATCTCATCATGGCTAATAGCAAGTCAGAAGCCCAAGCATTATTAGAGTGACTACTGGCATTTAATGGGCTGCTGAAGAAAAACAGTCTAGATTTTTCCATGTATTTTTGCCCTAAGAGGCTACCCATATCCCATTAAATATGAGTGAGCTGCCCTAAGGGTTTAGTGTGAGAGAGCTGACACCACCTCTTGTCTGCCATAGATAGTAAGGGTGTGGGGGTGATGCTCTTCCCCAGTACTTCTGGCTCTACTTCTACTTCTGGCTGTTGATAAAGCTGGCCTATGTTCTGAGAGTGGGACATCTGTCCATGCCCCTTGCAGCACTCAGACCTTGCCTCATTCCTCACATGTTCAGCACCTAGACCTAACAAAGTGGTTGCAGATGAGTAGGTGAGTGCTAGGCCAACACTGTGTGCCATGAGGTAGCCTGTGTGCTGAGCAATGCCCTCTTTCCCCTAGCCACCTGAGGTAGTCCAGAGAGACTATGTTAGGGTTATGAAAGCAGGTAAACTGTCTCTAATCCGCATTGGCTGCAGCACTCAAAAATATTGTCCCTGCACCTCAAGTTGGCAGCACAGTAGAACTCAGTTGTTCTTAAAGATAGAAAACATATGAACTTTGGATGGAATAGTCATAGCAATGACTGAATAGCAATTCATTTTAGAGGATGCAATGGATTTGGCCAAACACACACTATTCATATCTGAGCATTGTATGAAATATTTTAAGAGTATTTATTGTACCTGATATATAAAAAATGCCACACTTATATAGACACATGTGCAGACCTACAAAAATTTCCATAAAGACATATAATTCCTGAGAATATTCATATAGGTTAAACATTTCTTTAATAAAATAATTCTTCTTAAATTATTTGTTTATCCATGTCACTGAGTGATAATCTATGGTAACTGGATGAAATTCTGAAGCAAAATTGGAATTCAACATTTCTTTTTCAAAATCTAATTACCCTTTGTGTAGGAAAATTAAGTATAAATACACATCTTATATAATGCCATAATGTATTGGTGTCATCATATCACATCGAGGAAATGACACACATGAGCAGGAAACTTCATGTGGCAGCCAAGAGTTATAATTAGAAAGGCCCAGATGTGTGCTTTATTAGAGATAGCTAGGATCTAGACCAGGGTATCCAGGTACAAAATCAGGCTCCAATCAACACAAGCTGTTTTACTGTATAGTTAAAAGAAGCCAGAACTCATGCTAAATTATATTATGACTTTCTTATCTTTTACTTTCCATTCTTTTCCAGTTAAAGGGAGTGGGGAGAAAGTTGTTGTGGTGGTAAGTGACAACAAAAGACTGTCTCTAGATAGAGAATATACTCAGGTGACTTATAGGCAAATAAGAGCTTATAAAGGGAAAATGGGAATCTTTGTATTAGAATGAGATACTTAATTTTGATTTGGTATGTTAATTAGATGAGCTGAACTCCAATACATTGGTAAATGGACCTTTATAGTAAGCCTCAAGAAGAGAGATTTTCCAAAAAAAAAAAAAAAAAATTAAAAAGACTAGAGGGGTTTTCCAAATAGAGAAATATATTAATATATTTTGGGGGCTAGCTTTAGGAATGTAAGCAAGGGAGAAGGATTGAATGAGAGAGAGGAGCAGGCCTTCCCGAGCCATGTTTGTCATGCTGGCTAGGGTCCTTTCAATATTCTTTGAATCTTAGAGAATAGGGAAGGACTTCATGGGAAACTGGGTGTTTTATAAATAACCAATTGAAAAGGTCTTACTTAAACATTGAGAATAGGTACAAAAGAACACTAACAGTAAGTGGGCAGACACACAGCACAGTGAGGGCCAAAAACAAAATAAAAGGTAGCAAGAAACTAATCCATCAACATATGGCAAGAATATAGAGGTAAGGTTGCAGTAGCCAAGTAAATACAGAAAAGAACATAATATATTAGTATAAAATATCTCTATGAAGCATTTGGTTATATCTAGTTATTATATGTCAATTTTAAAAAGGTAGGAAATAAAAGCAACTACTGCAGCTTGATTCTACTGAGTTGTTACTATGTGGCAGAAAGAAGAAATTGTACAATTCATGGAATGAATTGCTTTAGAGAAGTGTAGCATCAGAAAGAAGAACACCAAGCACATTAAGGAAAGGGTGGAAAGAGATACTTTGAAACAGGAACTACTCTGATGCTCTGAGATCACATATGTACAGGCATGCAAATCTATGGCTTGTGAGTTATTCAAGGCATTCACAAATTTGACAAAATTCTTTTGTGGACTCCAAGCTAAATAATTATGTCTTACAGGAAGAAAAAGGGGAAGACAAGGGAAATAGCTAGTTGCAAATCCCTTGACACTCACACTTATATGTAAACACACACACACACAGACACATACATCTAAAGACAAATAAAGATGCATTTATATGCACACATGCAAACATACACACATTCACTCACCCCCCCACACACATATAAAATATTCAATATACAATATTTTAATATATAATATCAGGTTAAAATTAATTTTAGAAAACATATAAAAGCAATAGGAACAATAACACTTCTTATATTCATCATGGCTAAAATTGCCATAATAAAACATCATGACCAAAGCAGCTTGTGGACAAAAGGGTTTATTTGACTTATGTTTCTCAATCTCTGTTCATTACTGAAGGAAAACGTCAAGACAGGAGCTCAAGCAGGGCTGGAACTTGGGATGCAAGAGCAGATGCAAAACCCATAGAAGGGTATTGATTATTGTTTTGCTCCTCATGGCTTATTCAGAGTGGTTTCTAGCTTATATAGTCCAGCACTACCAGCCACAGAGTGGCAACACATACAATGAGCTACAGTAATCACATATCAATCACTAATTTACAAAGTGCCCTACTTTGTCCTTTGCCTTACAAAAGGTTTGCAATTTTATGAGGTCTCATTTGTTAATTGTTGGCATTAGAGCATAAGCCATTGGTGTACAGTTAAGAAAAATTTCCTGTGTGCCCATATGTTTGAGGCTCTTCTCCACATGTTCTTCTATTGGATTCTATGTATCTAGTTTTATGTGGAAGTCCTTGATCCACTTGGACTTGAGCTTTATACAAGGAGATAAGAACAGATCAATTTGCATTCTTCTACATGATGAATAACAGTTAAACCAGGACCATTTGTTAAAAATGGTGTCTTTTTTTTTTCACTGGATGGTTTTAGCTCCTTTGTCAAAGACCAAGTGACCATAAGTGTGTGACTTCATTTCTGGCTCTTCAATTCTGTATTCTGTTCCATTGATCTACCTTCCTGTCTCTGTACAAATATCACTATTTATCACTATTGCTCTGTAATACAGCTTGAGGTCAGGGATGGTGATTCTACCAGATGTTCATGTATTGTTGAGAATAGTGTTTGCTATCCTCGGATTTTGTTTGTTGTTGTTTTGTGGGTTTTTTTTTTTTTTGTTATTCTAAATAAATTTGCAAATTTCTCTTTCTAACCCTATGAATAATTGAGTTGGAATTTTGATGGGGATTGCATTGAATTTGTAGATTGCTTTTGGTAAGATAGCCATTTTGACTATATTATTCATGCCAATTATTGAGAATGAGAGAACTTTTCATCTTCTGAGATCTTCTCTGATTTTGTTCTTCAGAGACTTGAAGTTTTGTCATACAAATCTTCAGTTGCTTGGTAGAGTCACACCAATATATTTTATATTCTTTGTGACTATTGTGAAGGGTGTCATTTTCCCTAATTTCTTTTTCAGGCCATTTATCCATTGAGTAGAGGGATATTCAGGAAAAGTGATTGTTTCTTCCTGTTATTTTTGTTATTAAATGTAGATTTATGTTTGTGTGGCTATCTTCTATTGGGTTGGTTGGGAGGAGATGACTTTCCTGCTTTTTCTACAGTATATTTTTCATCCTTGTGTTAGAGGTTTCCCTCTATTATTTTTTTTGTAGGGCTTGATTTGTGGAAAGATATTATGTAAATTTGGTTTTGTCATGGAATATCTTGGTTTCTCTATTTATGGTAATTGAGAGTTTTGCTGGGTATAGTAGCCTGGGCTGGCATTTGTGTTCTCTTAGAGTCTGTATGACATCTACTGAGAATCTTCTGGCTTTTATAGTCTCTGGTAATAAATCTGCTGTAATTCTGATAGGTCCACCTTTATAAGTTACTTGACTTTTTCCCTTACTGCTTTTAATATTCTTTCTTCGTTTTGTGCATTTGGTGTTTTGATTGTAATGTGATAGGGGGAATTTCTTTTCTGATCTAATCTATTTGGGTTTCTGTTGGCTTCTTGTATGTTCATAGGCTACTCTTTAAGTTAGATAAGATTTCTTCTATAATTTTGTTGAAGATATTTACTGGTCTTTAAGTTGGGAATCTTTGCTTTTTTCTATACCTGTTATCCATAGGTTTGGTCTTCTCACTGTGTCCTGAATTTCCTCAATGTTTTGTGTTAGGAGTATTTTGTATTTTGCATTTTCTTTGACAGTTGTGTCAATGTATTATCTGGTATCTTCTGCACCTGAGACTCTCTCTTCTACCTCATGTATTCTGTTAGTAATGCTTGCATCCAAGACTCCTGATCTATTTCCTAGGTTTTCTATCTCCTGGGTAGTCTCCTTTTGTGATCTCTTTATTGTTTCTACTTCCATTTTTGTGTCTTGGATTGTTTTGTTCAATTTCTTCACCGCTTTGGTTGTGTTTTCTTGTAATTCTTTAAGGAATTTTTGTGTTTTCTCTTTAAGGGCTTCTACCTGTTTACCTGTGTTCTGTTTTTCATTGAGGGAGTTATTTATGTTCTTCTTAAAGTCCTTTATCATTGTTATGAGAAGTGATTTTAAATTTGCATCTTGTTTTTTTGGTGTCATGGGGTATTCAGGACTTGCTATGGTAGAAGAGCTAGGTTCCAATTATGCCAAGTAACCTTGGTTTCTGTTGCTTATGTTCTTGTACTTGCCTTTCACCATATGGTTATTTATAGTTCTACCTTTAGGCACTGTCTCTGACTGGAGCCTGTCTCTCCTGTTATCATGGTTGTATTAGAACTCCTCAGAGTCCAGCTGTCTCTGTGATCTTGTGATCCTGAGATCCTGATTGTGATAGTTCCTTGGAGTGAGGCTATATCTTGGATCCTAAAATCCTGGGGTGCCCAAGCTCCTGAGATCCTGTAATCCTATTTTACTATGTTCCTTGGTGTGTTAGAGCTCCTGGGAGTCCAGCCTCCTCTGGGTTTTGGGGGATTGTATGCAGAGCTGCTGCCCTAGGGCTGCTTTCAGCACTGGCACAGATTGTAAGGATCCTGTGCAACTGACTGTGAGGGAGTTCCTGGGTCCCTGCAAGACACAATTATTACCTGTTTTTTTTTTTGGGGGGGGGGGAGGATTGTCATGGCCTACCTACATGGACATGTTAGACCTCCATCTCCTGGGAGTCCAGCCTTCTCTGGGTTTTGGGGGCTCCTTTGAATAGAGTAAAGCTAATGATTTGAGTTACTTTTATATCCAGCTACTTTGCTGCAGTTATCAGCTGTAAAAGTTTTCTGCTGGAATTTTTGAGGTCAATTAAGTATACTATAATATCATCTACAATTAGTGGTACTTTGACCTCTTCCTTTCCAGTTTGTATCATTTGATGTCCTTTTGTTTTCTAGAAGCCTAGCATAAGAGCCCTCTGAGAGACTCTACCCAGAAGGTAACTGAGACAGATGCAGATATCCACAAACAAACACTGGATAGAGTTCTATAGAATAGTTAGGGGAAGACTTGAAGGTCCTCAAGAAGACGGCATCCCCACAGAAAGACTAACAGTATCAACTAACCTTGTGTCCTGGGAGTTCCCAGAGTCCGAGTCACCAATCACAGAGCATACAGGGGCTAGATCCTAGCCAATATATAGCAGAGGGCTGCCACATGTAACCTTAGAGGGATATCATGTACCTAATCCTGTAGGAACTTGATGCACCAGGCTTGAGGAATAGGGGCAGAGCTGCCCTCTCAGAGGCAAAAGAGAAAAGGAGAAGGGGAGGAACTGAGAAAGGGCCTTGGAGGAGGGAACATTTAGTATGTAAATAAGTAAATAAAACAAATAAATTATATATATATATATACATATATATATATATATATATATATATATATATGTATATATATATATATATATCTCCATCCAGAGGAACTAGTGATGACTCATGTAGCTTCTGTGGTTACTGCTCCAATATCTATGAGTTCAAATGAACATTCCTTACTTGGCTTAGTGAGCCTAATCTTCTTGGCGTCATTCATCCTTTTTGACTTTTCATTCTCCAAGAAGTTTTTTGAACTCTGAGTGGAGTGACTTGATGGAGACATTCCATTTACAGCAGTATTATCTATTCTTCTCTTCTCTTCTCTTCTCTTCTCTTCTCTTCTCTTCTCTTCTCTTCTCTTCTCTTCTCTTCCACTCTCTGCTTCATATTTGCTTGTGTATCTCTGTATTTGTTCTCATATCCTGCAAAGAGGAAGGTTCAAAAAATGTCACTGCTAATCATAACACTTACACAAATCTCCTAAAACAAAGAGGTTAACCAAGTTTCTAAAAGGGAACATGCATACCTACATAGCGGTGTCTCTCATTTGGAATATTCTCTACAGACTACTAAAAGCGTAGTCTGCAACTTAATATCAAAATTTTTGATCTGTAATGCTGACTGGCCTGCAAAAGTTCTATTGAAAAATTAGTAGAAATCTTGTGGAAGTAACTAACATCAGATTTGCTATAATGCACACTTAATCTGAGTCAGAACACATAACTAACATTTGTTGAGTTAAGTAGAGCCAGAAAATTGATAGCACAGAGACATAGGTATTATATACTTGAAAATGTGTGCCTTGTTTTGCCATCATCAGTTCTTGGAATATACATTGTGATATGTTAAAAACAAACAAACAACACAAAGCAAATAAAATTGGGAAGTTGTGTGACAAGAACAAGAACAACAACAACAACAACAATAACAACAACAAACCAAAACCCAAAACTAACAAACAAACAAGCAAATCAAAAGTTGAATGAATGGAAGAAAATGAGGGACTTAACACTATGAGAGTTGTATGGAAATGGCTTGAACCATTAGGAACACAAACAGATGAGGAACATTGTAGAAGGGATTACAATAATTCTTATTATTAACATGAATTATTCATTTAGAAATTGCTGAATTATTGTATTCTATCTTTATTATTTTTATGCATGTATTACTTGACACTATAATAAATTTTCAGCCCTTAACATTAACAAACTCTATGCAATTCAAAATGACAAACACAGTATACATTTGAAGAAGTTAATGAAAATTACTGCACTGAAAGAAAAGACAGTTGGAAATAATTGGAAACTATAATCATGTTGGTTTGTACTTTGCCAGAAGGTTGGGTCATTTGTGACATGGAAAGTATAAGAGAGTCTTCTGTGTTGCTTGTCTTCATCTATGTATATGCTGCTCACAGGGGAAGAGTATAAACACAGTAATATCTTCCAAAATTTCACTCAATTATGCAAAATCTAAAGTTGATATTTGAGGATAACTTTACAAGAATGCATCAGATTTGGGATGGAAGAAAATTGGAGTAGCTGGTTGGCATTTGATGAAATGGTTACAGAAGGAAAGTAATATTTTTCAGAGAAGATTAGCAAGAGAGGGTACTCATGCTTCTCTAGTTCTCTCTGCATCTGAGCACATATTAATAGTGCTAAATGGATTGAGTGTATATTAAAAAGAATTCATGTTAATTGGCTTCACATTATTAGTGACAGATATTGTGGGTAACCCAAATATATTGTATGTAATAGTTGTATTTTAACACATTATATGACATATGACTATTGTGTTAAATATATACAGAATAATGCCATCTTAATAACACCTCTATAAGTTCTCAAGTAAACACCATAACCATATAAACAATGTGAGTCTCTGCATAAAAAGTACACATGTATCCACACACAATAAAATGATGTTAATATGCCTAGGTTTTAGTTATTTCATTTCTAAAATAAACTCCTGTTAGTATTTCTTTACAATTATAATTTTAAAAATATGTATTATGTGGTAAATAGCTTTATGAAATTGGACACAAGAATGCCTTTAGATAATTCAAGTGCAATTTTTGCCAGTTGAAATATGGATAAACATACAAAATTGTGAGAAAATTTTCCAAATAAGTGTAGCTCTTCCAGATATTAACACAGGAAAACTAAAAAGGTTCAGCAATGGTGTGCATTTGACAGCCCATGTTTATAAGCAGAAGTTCCTAGACACAAATAGAAGCTTTATGATAGGTAATATTAGCCATATACAGGGTCAAAGGAAAAGCATTACTGGACAGTCTACTCTTTTAAAATTAATGCCAGAAACCAAAGAATAATTATATAATATTTTGATCTGTCTCGTTCTATTTCATCTTTATTTTCATTCCTGATGCAACAGGCAGGGAGCAGGGAAAAGAGATGGTGAAGCTTTGATGGAGAAATCTCCATGTTAACCACAGGCTTTGCTTTTCTCATTATTGTTGAGATCTCTCTTCTAATTGGTCTCACATCTTTTCTCCATTTTCCTAAGTATACTCAGCCATTCTCTGTCAACCAGAGCTAAAGAAATCTATACACATAAAAATTTTCAGTAATGTTCCTGGTTGATATCTAGCTATTAACTCATACCAGGCTCTTGCTGGAGATTGACAAGCTGCTTTTTGAAGAAGGAGTGCTCTGGAAACCTGCAGGTGAAATTGAAAAAACATCAGCATCATCAGGTAACTTGCTATGATTCATCACATTCCTGCTCTGAATGAAACTGTTCCTGTTTGCTCTGCTAGGTATTTGTTATTGCTTCTGACCACTGCTTCAGTTTTTAGATCTATCATTCAGCACTCAGCCTTGGAGTTCTGCTTCATCTGCAAGGATGGTGTATTATGTCAGCCTTCAATATCAGACAGAGAAAGGAGACCAGTTGCTCCTTAATCTGCTTTGGCAGACCAGCTCTGTAAAGGACTTTTATATCAGGTCCGCTGTGATCACCTGGCACCATGAGACTGTCTAGAGCATTTTCTGATACCACCTTACCTTGTATGCCACTGACAGTACTAAAACACAAACACTGCAATTCTCCTTTGTTATCATCTTGATATCATCATAGATCTCAGACATTTTACATTACATTTCAATCCAAATTCTAGCATCAGGTTTACAATATTATTGTTGGGAAAAATAGTTCTATGTTCATAATTCCATAACTGCATACTTCTTTTTTTAAGGAAAGTTAAAGCAAAGAGTTTACATATACTTCAATTAAAAAGATCAATATACCAAAACTTCTTTTTCTTTACTTTGAATCTCAACTTACTAACGTTACGAGCTACCACCTACTTTTCATGCATAATAGTATGTATTTATATTGTTTTGTCTTAATAACTATTTTGTATCACTGAATTACTTTTCTATAGGAATTATTACTTACCATCCTGTGGGTGTTGTATGTTATGTGGTAATTTTACAAAATTCAAGTTTCTGTTCTTGTGCATAATCTAAGAGCCTCAACTGCATTGAATTTTATCTAAATATTGATATGTGTTAGAATCAATTGATGATAATAGATTGAATTAATCATGGTATATTATATCTGGCTTAAATTTATTGTTGGTTTTTTATCTTTCTTGACCTTCTTAACATTTGTTTAGAACAGAAAATATTCTTATCAGAATCTTCACCAAGTTAAGATTCATTATCCTGGTAAACATATAGTTAGCTATAGGGTTGTGACTCAGTAATTTGTCTTATTTTTCTGTCCATCATATGTGTTCTTTTTGCATTTTGTATCTAACTTAATGCGAAACTTTGAGGATTTATGAGATTTTGGGGCTCGTTTAAGAGAAATGAATGTGCATATGAAAAACCAAGCATGGAACATTAGTTGAAAATTGGTGAAAAGACAGAGGTTGTAGTACAATCCTTGGAAGCTTTGTTGTGTATTATATGTATGAAACCTAAGAAGATGACTGGAAAATATCACAATATCCTTTATCTGTAACTATAGGAAGTACACACACATAAAAGCAGATAACTGTTGAAGCCCAAATATTTTAAATTATGAATGACAGTGACAGAAATGGGTTGTGTTCTTATGTTTGTACCTAGAATCCATGGAGGCAGGATTCTAAATCAGTAAAATGTGTTAACACATTTCTTGGTCATATTCCAAGACTGAATGAAAAGGAAGGTTCTGTTTATCATTATGATTATTAGTTTGAATGTGGGGCTTGTATATAAAAATCTAGGATTAGTCAAAAATATACTCTTCTTGGAATACTGCTGATATAAACCCTATAGGTACTATTAAAGAGGATAAAGACTGGTAAGATCAAATCCTAATCACTTGTGAGTCTTGAATGTTTCACATTAACAAGTGCCAGTCAATGTGTATCTGTCAGTAAGTTCAATAAAAGTATGAGGATTTTACATAGAACCAAATTTTTACTTGATTAAATGTTCTTCCTGGTGGAGGCAAGAATCTATGTGTTTATTTTTTTTATCTGGGTCACTTATAAAAATATTTGTGAAAAAAGATAACATAATCTCCAGTGAAGAAACACTTGATATTAAATGTTATTTCATGTAAAATACACTACATTTGTATTTATTCTCATAAGTGAATACTATATTGCATGTCTACTAATTCAGGAATCTATTGTCTAAGTTTCATCATTTGCTTCACTTTTGGCTTGTACTCAGAATAAAAAAAAAATCCAATGAATTTTCAATAAGGCTTTTCCAGAGTCTGTCCTATGACAAATGTGCTTCAGAGTTCAGCAAAATACTGTAGTGAAAAACTCATGAATCATTTATACAACAATATATAAAACTCAGAGATTGTTGAGAAAAGAGGCAGCTGGAAAGGAAGTAAGTATGAGAGACATAGATCCAGGTGTTCTCTAGTCTTTTATTCCAAGCCAAACAGCAACCATCTTGGGCAATCCTCTGTACTACTTGATAAAATGGCATCCTAGCTGGTCTTACAGTTTGTTTACATCTCCTCATTAAATGACTCGAAAAGGAAAGAGATCCTTACTTCAGTATTCATATGCTGAGACAAGTTATTGTAGGAAAGTCTAAACTTACTGAATGTAGCCTTGTAAGAGGCTCAAAAATACAAACCAAAGAGGGTTATGGGAGGTTGGCTCTTTCATGTGTTTTTTAAGAGTCATTATTCTTATTGGGTAATGTGTTTCTGGGCAGCTTCTTTTCTGCATACAGCCAGCCCAGAAAATAAACAATCAGAAATGCTCTGTAAAATATTCCAATAATCTCACCTGTTACCTATGTAGAACCTTGATTAATTTCTATATTGACTTGCTATTTTAATGTTAGTTTGGGGGGGGTGGACATTGCTTCTATATCTACTTGGTGGAAATGAGTTTTTAACACTTCTCCTTTCTCTCTCTTATTCATCAATATAATAACCCATTGTGGGCTTTGGCTCATGTGTGGACGTGGGTCCTGTTGGGCTGAGTTGTCAATCCTGCATGTCTGCCACGGCTCAGGAAGGCAGGAGCACCGGACTTTGAGGCTGCAGAAAGATTGAGACTGGGGTGGGAGACATACTGGATGGACCAGACCTGGGTCATGGCTGACTCATCTAGCTTGCTTGGGTAGATTAGGCAGAAGCTCATTGGTTGAAGTCTTCCTCTAGGGTTCTCCATGGTGGGCCCCAAGGACAAGAGGAAGTCCATGGCTTTAAATGGTTTATTGTCATGGCAGAAAGTGGATGAAGCTGTACCCTGGGTCCTCAGGGTGAGACTGAGCTTAAATGTCTTTTGCAAGGAGGAGGGTCTGGGAAGGAATGCTTAATTGACTACACCCTCTGGCCTCTAGGTATCTCATTAATATGGAGATATGTTGAGGCTCTGCAGCCTGTAGTCATGCCCTCTACCTATACTACATGTACTATGTCACATAAGGCCACAAACATTTCTTTGGGAGGGGTTGTGGGTAAGTGAAAGAGCCCAGGGCCCAGGAGCAAGGCTGAACACCTTACCATAGGTCCCATTAGGGTATTATCCTGAGTTTGAGGCCTATGCTCGACCAGGTACCCAGCTGCCTCTCACAGCCCACCACCCTACAACCAATGTAATATTTTTTGCTTCTTTTAAAACATGTTGTGTGTTTTCAGTAATTATTGTTGAATACATATTACCTGGATGAATGTATAGGTTTATTCTTATTTATTTATTTATTGTTATTGGTTATTTTACATTTTTACCTTCCAAATGTTATCTTGCTTCCCAGTTTCTGTTCAGCAAGTCCCCTATCACATCTCCCCTCCCCATGCCTCTATAAGCATGCACTACCCATCCACTCACCCACTCCTACTTCATTGCCCAAGTATCCACCTATGCTGGGGCATTGAGCCTCAAAAGGACAAAGTGCCTTCCCTCCCTTTGATGCCACATAAGGAAATCCCATGTTTTATTTGGAGCTGGAGCCACTGGGTCCTTCCTCTTGTATTTTTGGATAGTTGGTTTAGTCCATGGGGGCTCTGGGAAGTCCTGTTAGTTAATATTGTCATTTTCCTGTGGGGTTGCAACCCCCTTCAGCTCTTTCAGTACTCTTCCTTTGGGGTTCTTGTGTTCATTCCTATGATGGTCGGCAAAGACTATCTACATGTGTTTTTGTCAGACTCTGGCAGAGCCTCTTAGGAGAGAAGTATATCATGCTTCTGGCAGCTAGTACTTCTTGGCATCACCAATAGTGTCCGAGTTTGGTGTCTCAGATGGGATGCATCCCTAGGTGAGGCTGTCTCTGGATGGCCTTTTCTTCAGTCTCTCTTCATCTAATTCCCTGTATTTTCCTAAGATAGAAAAAAGTCTCGGTTAAAATTTCTGAGGTGATTCAGTGTCTCTATCCAGGGGGCTGTGCCTATCCACTGGTTATAGCCTCTAAAAGTTCTATGTTCATTTTCTTGGGCATTTTGGCTAATGTCATCTCCATTGTGTCCTGGCAAACTCTTGCCTCCATGGCATTTGGGACTTTCTACTGGCTACCCCCAGTTCCCTATCCCCTACTGCTACAAACCTTCATTCAATTTTCTGACCCTCAAAACTTTTCCTTCATCTCAACACCTGAATCTTTCCCCCTTTTATTATCCCTCATCTCACCCTCTGATATTCCTACCTCCCTCTACTTCCCATAATTAGTTTTTACTCCCCTTCTAAGGACTGAAACATCCACACTTTGGTCTTCATATAATCTGTGAGTTGTATAATGGGTATTAAGAACATTGGGGTTACTATCCACTTATCAGTGAGTACATACCATGTATGTTCTTTTGTTACCTCACTTAGAATGATATTTTCTAATTTCATTCATTTGCCTGTGAATTTCATGGAGTTATTGCTTTTAATAGCTATATAGTATTTCATTGTGTAAATGTACCACATTTGCTGTATCCATTCCAGATTTGAAGGATATCTGTGTAGTTTACAGCCTCTGACTATTATAAATAAGGCTGCTATAAACATAGGGGACCATGTGAACTTGCTATATGTTGGAGCATCCTTTGGGTATATGCCCAGGTATGGGATACCTGGGTCCTGAGATAGAACTATTTCCAGGTTTCTGAGAAATCACCAGAGTGTTTTCCTGAGTGGTTGTACCAGCTTGCAATCCCACCAAAAATAAACGAGTGTTTCCTTTTCTCTATATCCTCTCCAGCATCTGCTGTCAACTGAGTTTTTGATATTAGCCATTCTGGCTTGTGTGAGATAGAATCTTAGTTTCACTTTGAGTTGTATTTCCCTGATTTCTAAGAATGTTGAACATTTCTTTAGGTGCTCTGCAACCATTTGAGATTACTTAGTTGAGAATTTTTGTTTAGCTCTGTACCCATTTTTAATTGGATATTTTATTTATTTACATTTCAAATGTTATATTCTTTCTTGCTTTTCTCTCCAGAAACCCTCTATCCCATCCTCCCTCCCCCTGATTCTATGAGGGTGTTCACCCAACCACCCACCCACTCCCATCTCCCCACCTTCTCATTCCCCTACACTGTGGTATCAAGCAATCAGAGAACAAAGGGCCTTTTCTTCTACTGATGGTAAACAAGGTCATCTTCTGCTACGTACATGGCTAGATGTGTATATACATGTCCTACATGAGTACTCTGTGGTTGTTGGTTTAGTTCCTGGGAGTTCTGGAGGATCTGGAAGATTGATATTATAGTTCTTCCTATGAGTTGCAAACCCCTTCAGCTCCTTCAGTCCTTTAACTACTCCTCCACTGGGGACTTTGTGGTCAGTCCAATGCTTGGCTGAAAGCATCCACCTCTATATTTATCAGGCTCTGGCAGAGCCTCTCAGGAGACAGCTATATTAGGCTCCTGTCAGCAAGTACTTCTTGACATCCCCAATAGTGTCTGGGTTTGGTATCTGTCTGGGGTGGATCCCCAAATGGGGCAGTCTCTGGGTGGCCTGTCCTTTAGTTTCTACTCCTCACTTTGCCTCCATATTTCCTCCTGTGAGTATTTTGTTCCCCCATCTAAGAAGCACCTTAGTACCACCACTTTGGTCTTTCTTCTTTCTGAGCTACAAGTGGTCTGTGAATTGTATCTTGGGTATTTGGAGCTTTTGAGCAAATATCCACTTATTAGTGAATACATACCATGTGTGTTTTTTGTGAGTGGATTACCTTATTCAGGATGATATTTTCTAGTTTCATCTACTTCCCTAAATTTTCATGAAATTATTGTTTTTTTAATAGCTGAGTAGGACTCCATTGTGTAAATGTACCATACTTCTGTATCCATTCTTCTTTTGAAGTATATCTGAATTCTTTCCTATTTCTGGCTCTTATAAATAAGACTGTCATGAACATAGTGAAGCATGTGTCTTTGTTATATGTTAACACACTTTTTGGGTATATGCCCAGGATTGGTATAGCTGGGCCCAGAGGTAGTATTATGTCTAAATTTCTGAGTAACCTCCATACTGGTTTCCAGAGTGGTTGTACCCAGCTTGCAATCCTACCAACAATGGAGGAGTGTTCTTCTGTCTCCATATCCTCTCTAGCATCTGCTGTTACCTGAGTTTTTGATCTTAGTTGTTTGGGTTTGCATTTCCCTGGTGACTGAAGATGTTGAACATTTCTTTAGGTGATTCTTGGCCATTTGATATTCCTCGATTAATAATTCTTTATTTAGCTCTGTCCTCCATTTTAATAGAGGTATTTGCTTTTCAGGAGTCTAACTTCTTGAATTCTTTGTATGTATTGGATATTAGTCCTCTATGGGATGTAGGATTGAAAAAGATATTTTCCCAATATGTGGGATGCCAGTTTGTTTTATTGATAGTGTCCTATATCTTACAGAAGATTTTAAATTTTATGAGTTCCCATTTGTCAAAAGTTGATCTTAGAACATGAGCTATTTGTTCTGTTCCTGAATTTTTCATTTGTGCCATTGTGTTCAGGCTCTTTCCTACTTCCTCTTCTGTTAGATTCAGTGTATCTTGTTTTATATGAAGTTGCATAATACACTTGGACTTGTGATTTTACAAAAAAATAAGAATGTATCAACTCTCATTCATCTATATGTGGACCAACTGTTGTTGTGAACAAGCAACATTTTTTGAATATCTATCTTTTTATCCATTGGGTATTTTTGGCTTCTTTGTTAAAGATCAAGTGTGCATAAATATGTGGGTTCATTTCTTGATCTTCAATTTTATTACTTTGATTTACCTGTTTGTTTTTGTACCAATATCACAAAGTTATTATTATGATTGCTTTGTAGTACAGCTTGAGGTCAGGTATGATTATTTGAGAAGTTCTTCTTGTTGAGAACTTGTTGAGAACAAGTTATTTTTCACTATCCTAGGTTTTGGTTACTTCACATGAATTTTTAAATTGCCATTTCATTCTTTGTGAAGAATTGAGATGGAATTCTTATGGAAATTGAATTGAACCTGTATACTGCTTTTGGTAAAATGGCCATTTTTACTATTTTAATCCTACTTATCCATAGCATGAGAGATTTTCCCATCTTCTGAGGTCACATTCGGTTTCTATTTTCAGAGACTTAAGGTTCTTGTACAGATTTTTCACTTGCTTGTTAGAGTCACACCAAGATATTTTATATTATTTGTGTCTATTATGAAGGTTGTCATTTCATTACTTTCTTTCTTAGCCAGGTTATCTTTGAGTAGAAGAAGGTTACTGATTTCTTTATGTTACTATTTTATCCAGGAACTTTGCTGAAGTTGTTTATCAGCTATATGTGTTCTCTGCAGTATCTCAGAGTCTATGGACTTTTCAACATCTAATGAGATGATCATGTGTTTATTTAATCTTAGTTTGTTTATATTGTAAATTTCATTGAGGTATTTCCTTATATCGAACTATCACTCCATCATTGGAATGAAGCCTACTTGATCAAGGAGAACGATCATTTTGATCTGTTATTGGATTCTTTTTGAGAGAATTTTATTCAGTATTTTTGAGTCAATATTCATGAAGAAAATTGTTCTGAAATTTTCTTTCTTTGTTGGGTCTTTGTTAGGTTTAAGTATCAACATAACTATGTTATCATAAAACTAATTAGGTAGTGTTCCTTCTATTTCTATTTTCTGGAAAAGTTTCAAAAGTATCTGTATTAGGTCTTCTTTTAAGGTCATATAAAATTCTACATTAAAACCATCTAGATCTGGGCTTTGTTTTTTACTTTTGTTTGTTTGTGTGTTTGCTTGTTTATTCAGATATTCTCTCTCTTTCTCCCTCCCCCTTCTTTCTTTCTACTTCAGATGACATCCTCTTTCCCCATTTCGTCTCCCTAGATACACCCTATCCCATCCCCCTTCTCCCTTTTCCTTTTGTATCATTTTAATTTCCTCCAAGTATTAAGGTCATTTTCAGGTTGAGGAACCAGCAATTCAATTGATGCACATAGTCAAGAAACAAGCAATTAAATAAACACAAATAGTCAAAGAACAGGCAAGGCAATATTCTATGAACACTCCCATGATCACTGTTCCTAAGGGCTTATCAGGATGACCAGAATATCTGAGCCTACTTCTCTGTCCTACCCCAAGTCATTTTCATGTCTTAAACTTGCTTCCTTGCTATAGACTAAGAATTATATTTCTGCCTGGAATTAATTCTTTGTTCTAGCTTAATATCAGATTCCTGCTTGAAGCCCACTTTCTTGTCCTTGGCCAATGTCATATTCCTGGGAAGCAGCCCATTTTTTTTGTCTTGGCCCATGTCAGATTCTTGCAAAGCATCTAAAAATCTATCTGGCTCTCTCCTTGTTTTATTTCATAAACAAGACTGAGCCTGTCTTAGGTCATTCTGCCAAGAATGCCTTTCTTATTCATCATGGAATATGTATTATCAAAGAAAATGCACTGCTGTCTTAGGTTGGGGAGGCTCTGTGCAGAATCTTACTTGTCCTTGACTTGCCAGCCTGTTAATTTAATAACTCCATCTATGGGTCCATTTTCAGTTTCAAGCCATGTACTTTGGCTGCCTACATTTTGATGTTGTTAAGACAAGCTTTAACACAATGGGCAGGAATAAAAGTATACCCAGAACAAAAAAGATTAGTATGATCAAGCTATATATGTCATTCTTGAAGCTTGACCAAAATAGAAATGTTAACTTTTTTTTTTTTGCTAAATGATTAACAAAAATATCTTTCTTAACTTCTTGTGTCAAGCAATTCCAGAAGCAGTAGTGTTAGAAATTATTATAATTAAAGCTGTTATACCAGAAATAATCAAGCCCACTACCCTGTTTCTTCTGCTCAAAACCTGACACACTTCTACAATACTTGAAAACTTTTTTTTCTGAATACCAAGCCTCTGTGATATTCAGGGCAATAAAATAAATGCTGGTTGATAGACACTTATAACAAACATGCTGTGTTTCAACATACTAACACAATTAGAAAGTGTACAATCAATGCAACTTTCATTAAATACTGCAGAAGACACAAAAGTAATTTTAACTGGACAATTAAAAGAGCCTTAACACATGCACTAACACTTGTTTGAAATCCAGATCCTGTTCCAACTTTATTTCTTGCTAGTATAACATCATAGAGAACTGCAGCTAACTTCCAGATATTTCTCTGAAAATGTCCAGAAACAGAATTCCAAATGAAGACTGTTATTTCTCATATTGGATTGATTTCTAGTCCAGTCCATGATTGAGTTTTTTTTTCAAGACTTTAAATGACCATTTCTGACTTCTTTGGAGTTATGGGATTGTTTATATGGTTTATCTGATCCTAATTTAATTTTGGTACCTAGTATCAGTCTTGAAAATGATCTATTTCATCTAAATCTTCCATTTTATTGAATATAAGCTTTAATAGTAAAATCTGATGATTTTTTTTTTTTTTTGGATTTCTTCAGTTGCTGTTGTTATGGCTCCCTTTTCTTTTTTAAATTATTTGTTTGTTTGTTTGCTTGTTTGTTTATTTATACTCCAGAATTTCTTCCCCTCCTGGTCCATCCTCTGGTAATTCTACATCCTATACCTTTTCCCTGCCCTACTGTCTCTTCGAGCATGTCCCCACAACCAACCACCCACCTCAACAGATCTCTAAACTCCCTGAAGTATCCAGTCTCTTGAGGGCTGGGTGCATTTTTTCTGACTCAGTCCAGACCCGGCAGCAGTCCACTGCTGTATATGTGTTGTGGGCTTTATACCAGTTGGTGTATACTGCCTGGTTGGTAGTCCAGTGTTTGAGAGATCTCAGTGGTCCAGGTTAATAGAGATTTCTGGTCCTCTTAAAGAGTTGCCCTTCTCCTCAGCTTCTTTCATCTTTTCTCTAATTCAGCCACAGTGATCAGTAGCTTCTGTTCATTGGTTGGGTGAAAGTATCAGCATCTCACTCTTTCAGCTCCTTGTTGGGACTTTCAGAAGGCAGTTCTGATAGGTCCCTTTTTGTGAGTGTTCCATAACTCATTAATAGTGTCAGGCCTTGGGGCCTCCTCTTGAGCTGGATTCCACGTTGGGCCTGTTGCTCATTCTTCTTTCCCTTGGGCTCCTCTCCATTTCCATCCTTGTACCTCTTTTAAACAGGAACAATAATGGGTCAAAGTTTTGACTGTGGAATGGCATCACCATCTCACAATTGATGCCCTGTATTTCTGATGGAAGTGGTCTCTATGGAGGCAGAGTTCCCTTTGCCCACCATAGGGCATTTTATGTAAGTTCCCTCCTTTTTATTCCTGAGAGTCTCACACCTCCTGGGTCTCTGATATATTCTGAAGGTCCTCCCAATGTCCTAATTCCTGAGGTTCCCTGTTTCCATTCTTTCTGGTGGCCTGCAAGGCTTCAGTCCTTTTTCCCCAAACAATATCAGATTATGTTCCCCTCTCCCCTACCTATCTACTTTCCCTCACAGTTCCCCCCCACCCCTTCGCCTGGTGATTGCTTTCTTTCCCTGCTGAAGTAGGGCTGAGGTGTCCTCATTTGGATTGTTGAGCTTATTGACCTTTTCAGTTCTGTGGACAGTATCTTGGGTGTTCTATATTTTTTTTGCTAATATCCACTTATTATTGAGTTTATACCATACATTTCTTTTTGTGTCTGAGTCGCCTCACTCAGGATAGTATTTCTAGTTCCATTCATTTGTCTGAAAGACTTATGATGTCCTTGGTTTTTTATTGGATAGTTTATTTATTTACATTTCATATGACATCCCCTTTCCCCATTTTCTCTCCCTAGACACACCCAAATCTCATCTCCCCTCCTCTTTTTTGCTTTTATACCATTTTAATTATATGCAAGTATTTAGGTCAGTTCTAGGTTGATAAGACAATAAACAAAATTCTTTGAACACTCCCGTGATCACTGTTCTTAAGGACTTATCAGAATGACCAAAATATCTGAGCCAACTTTCCTGTCCTAGCCCAAAGTCATTTTAATGTCTGAAGCCTACTTCCTTGTTCTAGCCTAAAATTTAGATTCCTGCCTGGAATTAATTCTTTGTTCTAGCCTAAGATTTAGATTCTTGCCTGAACTTACTTCTTTGTTCTAGCCTAATGTTAGATTCCTGCCTGAAACCTATTTCCTTGTCCTTGGCCAATGTCATATTTCTGGGAAGCAGCCCATTTTCTTGTCTGTGGCCCATGACGCATTCTTGCAAAGCAGCCCCAAAAGCTCTCGGACTCTCCTCCTTCTTTATTTCATAACCAAGACTTAGCCTGTCTTAGGTCATTCTGACAAGAATTTTCTCCTTACATGTCTCGGAATATGCATTACCAAAAGCAATTCACTTATGTCTTAGGTTGGTAAGGCTCTGTGAAGAATCTTACCTGTCCTTGACTTGCCTTATTCTTAGTAGCTGAGTAGTGTTCCAGTGTGTAAATGAATACATTTTCTGTATCCATTCTTCTATTGTGATACATATGCGTTCTTTCTAGCTTCTGACTATCACAAACAAGGTTGTTATGAACATAGTGGAACATGTACCCCTGTGGAATGGTGGGGTATCTTTTGGATGTATTTCCAAGACTGGTATTGCTGGGTCTTCAGGTTGATCTATTTCTAACTTTCTCAGGAATCTCCAGATTAATTTCCAGAGTGGTTGTATAAGTTTGTAATCCAACAAACCAAGTTTGTAATCCAAATTGTAATCCCAATGGAGGAATGTTCCTCTCTCTCTACATCCTTGCCAACATGTGTTGCCACCTGAGGTTTCGATATTAGCCATTCTGATTGGTGTAAGGTGGAATCTCATGGTCATTTTGATTTGCATTTCTTTGATCACTAAGAATTTGAACATTTCTTTAGATGTTTCTCAGCCATTTGAAATTGATCTGTTGTTAATTCCCAGTTTAGGTCTATATCCCATTTTTGATTGGTTTGTTTAGTTTTTTGGCAGTTAGTTTCTTGTGTTCACTATATACTTTCTACCTTAGCCTTCTATCAGATGTGAGGTTAGTGAAGATTTTTTTTCCCAATCTGTAGGTTGCAGATTTGTTTTACTGACTATGTCCTTTGCCTTACAGAAGCTTTCTAGTTTCATGAGGTCATATTTATCAATTCTTGATCTTAGAGCCTGAGCCATTGTCGTTCTGCTTATGACATTTCCACCTGTGCCAATGAGTTCAAGACTCTTTCCCACTTTCTCTCCTATTAGATTCAGTGTATCTGGTTTTATGTTGAGGTCCTTGATCCACATGAACTTGATCTTTGTGCAAGGTGACAAATATGGGTCTATTTTCATTGTTTTTTCTTTTAGGGTCTATATGACATCTGCTCAATATCTTCTGATATTTAGAGTCTCTGTTGAGAAGTGTGGTGTAATTCAGATAGGTCTGCCTTTATATGTCACTTCACATTTCCCCTTACTGATTTTAATTCTATCTTTGTTCTGTGCATTTGGTGTTTTGATTATTATTTGACTGGAGGAATTTTTTCTAGCCCCATCTATTTGGCATTCTGTATGCTTGTTGCATGTTTATGGTCATTTAATTCTTTAGGTTAATGAAGTTTTCTTCTATAATTTTGTTGAATAATATAATAATAAATAATATATAATATTTATTATATATTTATATATTTATAATATAGATAATAAATATAATATTTATTGCCCCTTTGAGTTGGGAATCTTTGCTGTCTTCTATATCTATTATTCTTAGGTTTGGTCCTTTCATTTTGTCCTGGATTTTATGGATGCTTTGAATTAGGAGGTTTTAACATTTTGCATTTTCTTAAATGGTTGTGTCAATGTTTTCTATGATATCTTCTACACCAGAGATTCTATCTTCTATCTCGTTTATTCTGTTGGTGATGCTTGCATCTATGACTCCTGATCTTTTTCCTATGTTTTGTATCTCCAGGGTTGTCTCCCTTTGTGATTTCTATATTGTTTCTATTTTCATTTTTAGATCTTGGATAGTTTTGTTCACTTTTTTCACCTGTTTGTGATTTGCTGTATATCTTTAAAGGATTTATGTGTTTCCTCTTTAAGGACTTCTACTAGTTTACCTGTATTCTCTTATATTTCCTTAAGGGAGTTATTTATGTCTTCCTTAATGTCCTCTATCTTATTCATGAGATGGGATTTTGGACCAGAATCTTGCTTTTCAGGTGTGTTGGGGTATCCAGAAACTTCAGTGGTAGGAAAACTGGGATCTGATATTGCCAAGTAGCATTTATTACTGTTGCTTATGTTATTACACATGCCTCTTGCCATCTGGTTATCTCTTGTGTGAGCTGGCCTTGCTGTCTCTTATTGGAGCATCTCCCTCCATTGGGCCTGTGATCCTGTGATCCTGTGATCCTGTGATCCTGTGATCCTGTGATCCTGTGATCCTGTGATCCTGTGATCCTGTGATCCTGTGATCCTGTGATCCTGTGATCCTGTGATCCTGGCTGTGTCAGAAGTCATGGAGGACTAGATGCTTCTGGGTGTGGTCAGAATAGGTGGACATCCAGAGCACAGTGTCTGATCCTAGGCTCAGGTGCAAGCTGGAAGGAACTTGCATCTCTATCTGAGCATTGGTTCCTGTGTCCCCTGTGTCCTGGGGAGTCTAAGTTGGGCCAAGTATTGGGGCTGGAGTTGGGGGCATTCCTCTGATCCTAGAACTGTAAGAAGTCCTGGGGAACATGCTGCCTCTGAGTGTGTTGGGTTGGGGAAGGGAGAGCAGAGGCTCTTCTTCCAGGGGCAGGTGCAAGCCTGAAGAAATGCGGACCTCCAGCTGGCAGAGACGCTTGCATCCCCTGGGTTCTGGGGGTTTCCAGGTAGGTCAGAGGACAGGTATTGGGGGTTGGGGTTTGACTTATAATCCTGGATCTTTCAGAAGCCTGGAGGCAAAAGCTGCCTATGGTTATGGGTAGGTTCAGATGGGTGGAGCCTTCTTTGTTTTATAATTTAAGCCAGAAACCAAAGAATAATTACATAATAATTTTATTGCTTCTCCTTCTATGTCACTTCTAATTTTTATTCCTGATATATGTAGAGGAACTAGTGGAGAATCATTTATCCTCTGTGGTTATCACTCCTGTATCTCTGGATTCATATGATCATTACTTGTTTGGTTTAGTGATGTGTCTTTATCTGAGTACATATCAACAGTGCTAAATGGGCTGAGTGTATATTAAAAAGGTATCAAATTAATTGACCTTGGATTTTAAGTTATACATATTGTGGGTAACCCTAATGTATTGTATGTTATGTTTAGATTTTTAAAACATTATATGATATGTAAATATTGAGTTACATATTTAGAAAATAATGACACCTTAATAACAATACTATAAGTTCTCATATAAACTCAATATCAATATACACAATGTGATTCCTTGCATAAAAAGGCACACATATATCAACACAGAAAGAAAAGACTGCAGTATGTCTAGATTTTGGAAATTTCTTTCTAAATTAGCTCATCTTAATATCCCCTCACCAATTTTATAATTTAAGACACTGTATTACATGGTAAATTGCTTTATGAAATTGGGCACAAGTACAACTTTAGACGATTCAAGTGAATGGTTTGCAAGTTGCAATGTGTTTAAATATATGAGCCAGTATAATAAATATCCAAATAACCATACCTCCTCAGGATATTGTCACAGGAAGATTACAAAGGTTCAGCACTGGAGTACATTTGACAGCACGTGATTACAAGCAGAAATCCCTAGAAACAAATGGAGGCTTTATTACATGTGTCACTAGCCAGATATAAGGTCAAAGGCCCAGTCATTAGGGTATAGGTTTCTCTGTTTTTAATCAGAGCCAGAAACCAAAGAATAACTACATAATATTTTGGTCTTTCTCCTATTTCATCTTTATTTTCATTCCTGATGCAACAGGCAGGGAGGGGAGAGAAGAGATGGAGGAGCTTTGATGGAGAAATCTCCATGGTAACAAAAGGCTTTTGCTTTCTTCGTCATTGTTGAGATCTCTCTTCTGATTGGTCTCACATCTTTTCTCTATTTTCCTAAGTATACTCAGCCATTCTGCGTCAACCAGAGCTAAAGAAATTTATTCCCATAAAAATTTTCCAGTAGTGTTCCTGGTTGATGTCTAGCTATTAGCTCATACCAAGCTATTGCTGGAGATTGACAACAAGCTGCTTTTTGAAAAAGGAGGAGTGCTCTGGAAACCTGCAGATGAAAATGAAAAGAAAACGTCAGCGTCATCAGGTAACTTGCTATGATTCTTCACATTCCTGCTCTGAATGAAACTGCTCCTGTTTGCTGAGCTAGGTATTTGTTATTGTTTCTGTTCATTGCTTCAGTTTTTAGATCTATCATTCAGGACTCAGACTTGGAGTTCTGCTTCATCTGCAAGGATGGTGTATTACGTCAGCCTTCAGTATCTGACAGAGACAGGAAACTTGTTGCTCCTTAATCTGCTTTGGCAGAACAGCTCTGTAAAGGATTTTTATATCAGTACAGCAGTGATCACTTGGCACCATGAGACTGTCTAGAACATTTTCTGACATCACTTTATTTAGTATGCCACTGCCCTCTGACAATACTAAAATACAAATACTGTAATTCTTCTTTGTTACCATCTTGATATCATCAAACATATCAGATGTTTTACATTACATTTAACCAAAATTCTAATGTCAGGTTTACATTATTATTGTTGGAAACAAATATAGTTTGATGTTCAAAATCAAATTTCTGCATACTTCATTACTTAAAAACAGCCAAAGCAAAGAGCTTGCATATATTTTAATTAAAAAGGTTAATATACCACATTTTCTCTCTTTTTTTTTTTGACTTTGAATTTCAATTTAATGAGGTTTTCAAAACCAGCCACTTTTCAGGAGTCGTAGTATATTAGTTTAATTAGTTTAGTTATATTATTTTGTTTTAATTACTCTTTAGAGTCATTGACAGTCTTTTCAATATTATTACTTATTATACTGTGGCTACTGTGTGCTCTGTTGTAATTTTATAAAATTGAAGTTTCTGTTTTTGTGCTTAATCTAAAAGCATTAATTGTACATAATTTTACGTACATACTGATATGTGGAAGAATTAATTGAAGATAACATATTGAATCTATCAAGATATATCTGGCTTAACTTTATCATTAGTATCTCATCAGTTTTTAACTTCCTATCATTTGATTAGAACATAAAATATTTTTATCAAAGTCTTTACCAAATTTTTCTTTTCTATGTTCCTGGTAACTCTATACTTAACTATAAGGTTTTGGCTCAGTAATTTCTCTTATTATTTGGTGCTTCATCTGTATTCTTTATTATTTGGTGCTTCATCTGTATTCTTTTTGCTTCTTTGTATCTGACATAAAACTAAATTTTGAGGATTTAACAGATTTTGGGGCTCATTTAAGAGAAATGATTGTACATCTGAATAACCAAGCATGAAAAATTAGTTGAAAATGGGTGCAAAACAAAGGTTGTACTAGAATCATTGGACAATTTAGTTTGTATTGCACAAGTAATATCAAACAAAATGACTAGGATAAATTACAGTAGCCTTTGCCTGTTAGTGTAAAAAGTGCACACATATAAAAGCAGATAATTGTTGAGGCACAAATGTTTAAATTATGAATGTCAGTGATAGAAATGGGTTGTGTTCTTAGTAAGTTTGTTCCCAGATTTCTTAGAGGAAGAATTCTAAATCAAAAAAAGTCTGTTAACAAATTTCTTGGTTACATTCTGGGACTGGATGAAAAGGAAGGTTCTGTTTCTCAGGATGCTGGTTTTTTTTTTTTTTTTTTTTTTTTTTTTTTTTTTTTTTTTGGTGAGGCTTAATTATAAAATTTCAGGACTAGTCAAAAATATACTCTCCTTGGAAAATAGCTCATATATCCCCTATAGGTGCCACTAAAGATGACAGGGAAAAGTAAACTGAAATCCTAATTACTTTTGAATCTTTCATATTTGACATTAAAAAAATGCCTGTTAGCATCTATCTGCCACAAAGTTCAATAAAGGTATGAGGGTTTTACCTAGAACTAAATATCTTATTGGATTAAATATCCATGCTAGTGGAAAAAAAGAATCTATATGGTTTTATGGGTGACTTATACAAATACTTGTGGAAAAAAGGCATAGTCTCCTGTGAAATATATCTGATATTTTTTGCTTAAATGTAGTACGTGGTAAGATAATCCCCTATATTTGTGCTTATCCTCATAAGCTAATATTATATTACTTGTAAATTAATTTCATGTTTTCTTTTCTTAATTTTCATCACTTGTTTCACCTTTGCTTTTTACTCAGAAAAAAATCTAACAGATATTCAATAAGGCTTTTTCAAAGAGAAGTATTATGGCTAAAGTGCTTCAGGGTTCAGTAAACCCCAGCATTGAGAAAATAGTGAGTAATTTATATAACACTATCTAAATTTCAGAGACTCTTGAGAAAAAAGAGCTAGTAAGAAAAGAAGAGATAGAGGATTAGATCCAGGTGCTGTCTAGTTCTACATTCCAAGCCAAACATCAAACATCTTGGGCAATTTTCTGTGCCACCTGATAAGTAGACACCTTATCTGGGCTTACAGTTTGTATATATCAACTAATTAAATGACAGGAAAAGGCAAGAGATCCTCACTCTAGTATCGACATGCTCAGAAAATTTATTGTGGAAAATCAACATTTACTGAATGTAGCCTTGTAAGAGGCTGGAAAATTCAGACCAAGAAAGATTATGGAGGGTTGGCTGTGTCATGTGACCTGTAAGAAAGTCATCATCATTACTGGGTAATGATTTTTCTGGGCAGCACTTTTCTGAGCACAATGGACCAGAACAACAACAACAACAACAACAATAACAATAAAAATGCTCTTTAAGTTTTCACAATAAACTCACCAGTTACTTAGGAAGAACTTTGGTAAATTTTTATATTGACTTGATTTAATAATAGATGGGGTGGGGAGTAGACATTGCTTCCACTTCTATTTTTTGGAAATTAATTTTTAAACTTATCTTTTTTTATTCTGAAATAATACAGTTTTATTTACCCCTTCCCCTTTCTCTCTCCTAACCAAAACTATAACATTCTTTGCTCCTTTTCAAATACATTGCTTTTTTATACATGCATATTATCTGTATACATGTACATATTTATTCTTGAAGTCATAAATACAGCCATTTAGTTTGGATAATGTTTTTTATATATCTTTCAGGTCTGATCATTTTGTGTTGGATCACCAATTGCTGTTCTTCTTTGTAGAAAACTGTCTCTTACTGTCATCAGTATTTAAGTTCTTGAAGTATTTTGAAAATCAAATTTGTTTGTGTAATTGTTGGCATTCAAGAAGACATACTCTTACAACAAATAGCCTTATATTCTAAATTTTATCATCTTTCTTGTCACTCCTCCACAAAGAATCAGCCCTTAATAATTCTGCAGCACTAAGGTCTGTAAGATGATCCTGGGCTAGAAGGTGAAAGAACAGATGCTTCAATGTTTTGTAGTATAGGGAGTGTCCAGCTGTTCAGAGGTCTCTATAAATTGGCTAAGTTTTAGAAGCTATGCTTTGTGCTTCTGTGCTTCCCTCTTGAATATTTTTCAAGAGTTCCATTCAATTATTCAGGTTATTCAACACTTACCTCATGAAAGATCCCTAGATAAAAATGAAATACATATTTTTTAATTCTCTTATCACAGACTTCCATAAAAATACATATTCATCAGTCCTCACAGCATGTCAGGGTGTAGACAGTGGGACTAACACCTATACCCAATTTTGAATCCATGATGAATCCATTAAAATTATATATATATATATATATATATATATATATATATATATATATATATATATACATATATATATGTATATGAGAGAGAGAGAATAGAGAATAAATTCTGTCTAATATTTATTGTGAATCAGTTTTGGATTCAGGAAAAACTTCCTATACCTCCTGTCAGTTAAGAACTTATAATTTTTGCATGAGTGTATTGTGAAAAATTGTTTTCTTTTGTAGTGAAAATTAAATTTTTGTCTTATATACCTGTGAATTTTATTTTAAGTTTTGTTTTTTTTAATTATTGTTTCATTTTTTTAAAGGAAAAATATATTGTTTTCTGTTGAACATACCATGGAGTTAAACTTATAAACTAATATATGGGCATGAGTATCTGCTTTTCTAAAAAACTTCTTTATAGATCTCCATCTGGAACCCTGAGCAGAAAAACAAGTGATGGCTGCATGGTTAAATATGTGAGGTTTTCTAATCTGATATTCTTATTATCTTTCACATTTAAATTACAGAGGCAGAGGCGTCGGCAGCAGCACTTGCAGCAGCAGCAGGAGCAGCAGCAGCAGCAGCAGCAGCAGCAGCAGGAGCAGGAGCAGCAGCAGCAGCAGCAGCAGCAGGAGGAGCAGCAGCAGCAGCAGCATTGCCAGCAATGCCAGCAACTTCAGCAGCAGCATCAACAGCAGCAGCGGAGGAGGAGAAAAAACAGGAGGAGCAGGAGGAGCAGGAAGAGCAAGAGGAACAGGAGGACCAGGAGGACCAGGAACACCAGGAGGAGGAGAAGGAGAAATAATGAGTGATTGTATCTACGTTTATGGGAAGAGTTTGGTGGGTTAGAAATGTTGGTAAATATAATACTCAAACATGAAATTCTATTAAAATAAGTGAAAGATAACAGAAAAGATTCAAACTCCTAAAAACACCACATACAATTTACATAGCAAATTTAGTTGCTAATTCTACCTTTTTTGATCTATTTCCCATTTGAAAACTATTACAAAAATGTTTTTCTTCACTTAGCAGTATGGCTCATGAGTCCAGCAGTATAGAGTCATGACTCTATGTTAAGACTGTTTAGATTTGTGCCTTCATAAGATTTAACATATTGATATGCATTTTATTTTCTATTTGTATCCTTGTATAGCTTTGAAGAAATGTGTAAACAAAGATTTACTCGTGTAGGTAAGACACTTTTTTTACATTTTTATCAGACTTGCATTTCATATACCTAGTGTGATATTTTCTTCTCATTTGTATGCTTTTAAAATCCGTTATTTTATTGTTGCAGATGTCTACACTTAGTAACAGTGAGCTCATAATTTTCTATTATTGTTAAAAATTTTTTCTAAGTTTTGACTATCATTTTTGTAGTAGGTAATGCATTGAATGAAATTACTCCCCATAATATATAATGCATGAGAGAGAGAACAAACAAAACTGAAGTAGCAGTAGCATAGCAAACTAGAAAAACAGAGTAGCTAAGTTTACTACATCTCCCGTGATACATATGAAAGCTAACTAATCCAGTGTTCAGGATTTCTTCCACATTCCCTACCTCTCTAAAGTAAATATTATCAAACAAAATTGAGCTTTTTATTTGCCCCATGCTAACCTTCATATTATATAATTCATATTCCAAAGTTGTTTAACTGTGCTAACTGTAATATATTTCTAAATCATTACTTCTTTGGCTACATATATTAGCAATTACTGTTTTACTTAAGTGTACAAAGGCTACATTATATATGTGCTCCATTCTGGGGAGACTACTTTCTGTATAATATGCATGAATTTGAGCATAAAGACTTGAGTTTGGGTCCTTTGAATCTTCATATGTATAAACAAGCAAAAGATTGACAGAACATTGTCTATTTGTATTCCCACCATGGGCTAGGTAGTCTAATAATGTATTGATCTAAATTTATAGTGATATGAGTTTAATGATAGACTCACAATAACCTCAAAATGTATGGGGGAAATTGAATAAAAAAGAAGTAATCTTTACCCTTTTTCACTACATATCTATGTTCAAACCTCACATCCATGCACACATAAACTAGCAAATGCACATATATTTCCACACATATGATTTAGAATTAATACTTTTCTTTAGAAAAGAACTATTATGTTACCTAGGATATAGCACTTCATATGTAATTTGAGCTGGCTTCAAACTCAGAGAGATCCACATGATTCTAATTCTCTTTGTACTAGGATTTAAAAGACACAGACCACTACCCTTAGTTTAATTTCATGTTTTTTGAGGAATAGATTTTATTCCACTGAAGTATATATTTAAAGAAATAACAATAGGGAATATCATAGTTATAATGATTTCAGATAAAGAAAGTATATATCAAGCTTTCAATTCAATTTTGGTTTTGGGGGTGTTTTTTTCAAAGCTGACTGTCATAGATCTACTTACAAATTTCAAATTGTTTGGCCATAGGACCAAGAATAAATTATCTGTCTTTTGAGGAGTATACTCATAACCTCTACATTGATTTTTGAATTCGGGGGTTATCCACAATATTAAGATTCTAGTGAAATAATCAGAACATATAAAATGTATGTGGGTATTTTTCCTACTTTTTAAAAAGTTTTTGTGGTCATTTTCAAATTTGTTCTGTTAAAAATTCCTTATACATACAGGGATTTCATAACGAAAGCATTTAAAATGAATGACTAATATTATTCTAAGTAAAGTGTGCTAAGGGGCAACCTACTTTAAAGTCTTGTGTAACGTGCTAATTCAACCTACTGCTGTCAGTACTGAAAACATTTTTTTATACCACAAAATTATAAATCAGTTTCTGGTATATGAATGAAGTTAGCACATCAAAGTAAACTGATTTCCTATTTTAACAGAAGAGGGATTTACATGGGTTTTCAGTACAAGAACCAGATCATCAAAAGCATTAGATACTTTTCTAACATTCCATGTAAAACAATACAAGCTTAATTATAGACACAAATATCAGAAATAAGAATTTGAAAAAAATCTTATGCTCTTAGCATAAGGCAATTTTGCATAAAACTTAAAGAAAATGAAATAAGAAAGATTTGAATGTGAAAGTCTGTTAATAGATCAAATATGGTTACCTATATATTATGTCAATAGCTAAGGTTTTGTTTGCACTTTTATTGTATTAATTCATGAATTATATGGAAACACTTCATTAACTTGTTTATTTTATATGTATTATGGCATCCCCCTGTTTTTTTCATGTTTCATTTGTTATCTTGCTTGGAAGAACTGTCCATTTTTTTTTTTAAATTTTGTTTACCTATTTACTTTACATACCAATGAAAGCCTCATGCCTCCTCTGTTCCTACTCCCACCATTACAAATCCCTGAACACCCATTAACCCATTCTATTAGGAGGAGATGGGTCCCCTTGGCTATCACTCCACCCTGAGTCATCTATTGCTGAAGGTTTCCAAGCACATTCTCTTCCAGTGAGGCCCAACCAGGCAGTTCAGGTAGAGGACAGGGATCCAGTGCCAGAGAAGAGAGATTAAAACAGTCTCCAACCCACTCCTTTGGGAACCCATTTGAAAACCAAGCTCACATTTGCTACAAATGCTTAAGAAGTCTAAGTCCAGTGCCTGCATGGTCCCTAGTTGATAGCCCAGGATCTGAGAGTCACTGTGGTCCCATGGTTTTTTTTAACACTGTTGGTCTTCTTTTGGTGGCCTTGACTCCTGTCTTGCTCACTTCTCCCACAAGACTCTCTGTATGCCTTACCTAATATTTCACTGTGGGTTTCTGTGTCTGTCTCTATCAGTTGCTAGATGAAACCTCTCAGGAAAGAATTATGTTAATTTCCTGTCTGCAAGCATAGCAGAGTATCATTAACAATGTCAGGATGTTTCTTTCACATGAGATTGTTCTCAAGTTTGGGCGGTCATCAGATGGCTATTTCCTCATTCTCTGATTCATCTTTGTCCTGGTACACTTTCTAGGCAAGACAATTTTTTTTTGTTGAAAACTTTGTGGGTTAATTGATGACAACCTCCTTTCTCTAGGAGCCCTGCCTGTATATAGAATGTGGCAAATTTAGTCACTATATCCCCCTCTGGTAGAAATCTCAGCTAATGTCATCTTCCTATACTCTCAGTATCCTCTCCCATCACAGTCCTGCAGCTAGTCACCAGAGATGTCCTTGTATTTATTTTAATTTTTATTCCCAGCCCTCTCCCCCCTCCCCCTAGCCAAACCTGGTCACCATCCCTGGTCCCCTTATTACTTTTTCTCCAACCCAGTCCGGTTCTGTCTTTTAATCCTCCTGTTATGACTATCTAGTTATTAATGAGATTTGGGCATCTTACCTTTGGATTTGCACATTATCCAGTTTCTTTGGGTCTATGGATTGTGTCATATTTGTCTGTATTTTTTGGTTAATGTCCCCTCATATATGTGTGTTTACCATATGGCTTTCTGGCTCTGGGTATCACACTCAGGCTGTTATTCTCAAGTTCTATCTATTCCTCTGTAAAATTCATGATGTCTGTTTTTAATAGCTGAATAATATTCCATTGTGTATATGTATCACCTTTTCTTTATCCATTATTCAGTATAGGGAATCTAGGTTGCTTGCATTTTCTGGTTATTATGAACAAAGTTGCTATGAACATAGGTGAGAAGTGTCCCCGTGATATATATAGTGTCTTTTTTTTTTTTTTTTTTTTTTTGCTTATATACCCAGGAGTGGTATAGCTGGGTGTCAGGTAAAGCTAGTCCCAGTTTCCCGAGAGACTGTCAAATTAATTTCCAAAGTGGTTGTAAAATTTTTCACCCCCATCAACAATGGAGGAATGTTCTTCTTACTCTACATCTTTTCCAGCATGTACTATCACATGTGTTTTTGACCTTAGGCATTTTGACCAGTATAAGATTGAATTTCAGGGTCATTTTGATTTACATTTCCTTAATTACTAAGGATGTTGAACATTTCTTTAATCTCTACACCATTCTTTACAAAAGCTCTCAGCATGTATTTTAAGTTTAATTATGAAATATTTATCTATATTTACTTATGATTGTAGTTTAAAATATGTGCATGTTACATTTACCTCAGTGTGTTTTTAATGCATATTATATCTTTCTGATAGAGTGTCTCTGTGCTGCCATCTGAGACTTCAAGTTCATTACTGAATCCATGCTTCCTCTCAGCATCATAAGAAGATCACAAAAGATGCAGATCACCATGCTTAGCTGGTGGTATTGTAAAATCTCTTCATTAATGACTTTCATTTTTGCTTGCTTATGTGTAAAATTGAATCAAAATTTTATATTTTCTCATTTACTACAGGTTTGCTTAAATTACATTTAGATGTAACCATATTTTTATTACTTGCCATCTTTTTTTAAATTACAAAAAATAATTATGTACTGAAATATATTTTGTAATTTTTATTGGTTATATTTTTTCTTTACATTTCAAGTGGCATCAACCTTCCAGGTTTCATCTCTGCAAACCTCCTGTTTCATTCCTCCTTCCCCCGATTCATGAGAGAGCTCTCCAACCCACCCACCCACTCCCCCCTCATTGCTCAACCATTTCCTTATGATAGGACATCAAGTCTCCACAGGACCAAGGGCCTCCCCTCCCATAAATGCCAGATAATGCAATCCTCTGCTACATAAGCAGCTGGAGCTATGGGCCGTTCTATGTACTCTTTCTTTGGTCCTTTAGTCCCTGGGAGCTCTGTGGAGTGTCATTGATTGATATTGTTGCATATTATATTTTTAGTTATTTAAAACAACCTTTTTAATTAAAATATTCAATTATATCATACCACTTCTATAGTTCTTCAGATTCTCTTCCACTTCCCTCCCAAATTTAAGCCTCTTTGCATAAAAAAAATACAAAAATCGAATAGAAACCAAATCCTGCACAATCAGGAAAAGAAAACTACATTGAAAACAAACAATCAAAAAACACCTAACAAACAACAAACATAAAACAACAAAAAAAATTTACCAAACTGTATCCAGGTAAATACACACTCAAAAACTCAGAAAACTGTGGAATCAACAATTATTTGTTGTTCAATTACTGCTGACCCTGAGGCTTGTCCTAGTTTATGTATATAGTTTCATTTTTAGAAAAACTACATTTTGACTTTCTGAATGGTTATATGTGAGAATTTTTATTTATTTATCTATTTATTTATTCATACACTCATCAATTCCTTTTAAAATATAAAAAAATAAATATAAAAAATGAAATAAAACTATCTATAGTATTAATATACTAATCATTACTGGCGTGGAGTTATCACCTGCCTCAATGTAACTGTATTTTATTGTTAATTGGATCCTCAATACTTGTTTGGAGGAGAGGATCTTTAAGTAGCTTCTGGGAACATACCCCCAGTTAATTATGATTGGTAAATAAAGATGCCAGCATCCAATAGCTGGGGAGGAGAGACAGTGGCAGGATTTAAGGCTCCCAGTTATGGGAGCACGAGGAAGAGGATAGACAGAAAGATGCCATACCTAAGGTGTGTGCATGGGAGAAAAGGAAAGCTACCATGCAATCAGGCCATGATGACATGGCCCAGAGGGCTGCTCAGTTAAGTCAACAGCAGCCAAAACAGAACAAAAAAATTAATAAGTAGTAACTCACACTTGTCTGTGGGAGGTAGATTCTCACAGAACAGAAGTTAAGCAGTTGCTCAGATATTGTGCTGCTTAAGTCAAATTAAATATAAAGGCTCTGTGTGTGTTTAATTTATGAACATTAACAATTGACTTGGATAGTCAGTCTATTAGAGATTTATTTTAAAAGTCTATTAAAAACTACAACTATGATAATGACATTGTGCAAGAAAAATCAACAGAAAAACATGAGCCCAAGACAAGGCACAAGAATGAGAGACCCACCTATTTTTACACTCAGATATCCAATAAAATTTCTTAATTGGAAGGCATAGTATATGTGAGAAGGACATAGTACATTACTAAAGACCCTGCAATATAGCAGTGTAAGTTCTATGTGGGCACTAACTTGACATCTCAATTTTAATGAAATTTCTAAGTACGGTCATCAAAAATGGGACCTTCCTGTCAGTTTGAGGAGAAAACCCCATAGTCATAGCAGCAACTTGGGTTGTTTGAAAATTTCTGTTCTATTTATGACAGCCCTTTTTGGGCGGGTAACTAAATTAAAAATAAACCAATTCCAGTACTGGAAAGTTTGTTGGTGACAAATGATAGCAAATGGAAACTTATTATTTGGTGATTTCATTTAGATCACACACACACACACACACACACAGAGACAGAGAGAGAGAGAGAGAGATACATATATATATATATGTAATTTATAATGTTGTTATTGTATTATGTTTCCCTACGACCCCTCTTAGTACCCCTCTAGTGACATGATATTTTTATCTGTTCCTCCTGTATTCCTTTCCACAATCCACTCTCTTCACCCTAGCTTTTTCTCCCTGTTTTCTCTTCCACAGTCTCCTCTCTTCTCCCATTCCTTACTTGATTCTATCCCCATTCTAATCTGTTAGTTTTGTCTAGTCTCTTGCTTATGTGAGAATCTGCTTTTCATAACTTGTACATTTTCTGATAGTTAAGAAAAAAGTCTAGTATTTAATTTACTTAATGACTACCTTGAACACAGCATCTGGGACCATGTCCAATGGAAGTAGCGACAGTGTATATCAAATGTTTTTATTTTAAAATGGCAGATGTGCTGAGGTATTTAAGATCTGTATATATTAGTTTTTCACTTATGTTTATGAAATTTCATTTTTGTAACTAATAATTGAATTGTTTTATCAAATCATGGAAGTGGTTATGGATTTTCAAAGATTTTTATTTTCTTTTACTGTGCATTGTAATGATTGTGTAGTTCTTTGTCATTAAATGTATTAATGTAGTAGTTCTTTATATGAGCTCTTTATATATGTTAAGCTGTGCCTGCGTATTTAGGTCACATAATATAATAGTGTAAAAACTTTGCTATTTGTTGAATGGTTTCAATTGTATTTGTTAGTATGTAACTTCATTTTCTATTATTATTTGATGTTTTTCATACAATATATTTTAATTATCATTGTTCTACTTTTCCAGCTACTCCCAGATTTTCTTGTCTCCCTACCAATAAAATTTTAACCATTCTTGTTTGTGTAAAGGTAACTATCCTTGTGTCTGTCTTACCTCCCCAAAAATAAAAACAAACCAATTAAAAAAAATGACCAAATAAACACTCAAAAAGCAAAATAGTACAAAAATAAAATGAATCAAATACCCATAAGGAAGAATGAAACAATAATGGATCTGTTTTCTCTGTTCTTGTCTATGGTTCCTGCCCTGGGTGTGGGTAATATAACCAATTGCACTCTATTGGGAAAAATGAGTTTTGCCTTTCTTCACAGCAGGTATTAATTACAAATTGTGTCTTAGTTAAGTATGGTACTTTGTGTCTACTTTCCCTTCTTAGTATTAGTATTTCTCTCTGTTTTGAACCTGTTCTGGCCCTATGTATAAAGTCTCTTGACCTTCTCTATCCATCAGTGGGGTGAAGTTTGATGAATACATCCCAGTGATGACCTAGAACTCCGAAGTTTGTGGATACAAGTGGTTTCCTATCCACTTATAGATGCCTTAAAAATCAATTGTTATTAAAGAGTAAGAAAGTATATGAGGTTAGATGGAATAGTGATACTCTTATTTTGCGGTAGATATTCAATGATAGGAAACTGAGTATACTTTTTAAATCACAAACTATTCAACTAATGCTAAGGCATAAACTATTTTTATCAAATATATTGTCACTAATAAATAATAATATAAATTGTCCTAAGGTGGCAATCTAGATGCACACATGTATGTAACATTAAACTACATACACACGTAAAAATTTGTGGAGAATTTGCATATAAATACAGTTTTATTTGTAAAATAGATATGTCTTAAGTTATTTCTTTATCATAATATCACTGAAATTAACCTGTGTTAATTGGCTCTATTTCTGACAAAGAGACTGAGCCCACTATTTCTTGTTACAATCCTAGCAGCTTTTTGAGGAAATTATAATAGAGAATAATGTGATATAAATTGGTATAATTCATTCATATAATCATAGAACATGAGGATAACTTATACAATCATATCACAAATAATCAAAAGAAAGTTTCATTTGGCTGCCCAGAGTCACAATAAGAAATTTCCATACAGAAACTGGGCCTTTCTGATAGATTTCCTCACTTGCAGACTCCAGATAGATAATCAGTAATCAGGTACTAATGATTGTTTTTGTTCTATTGTTAATTGAAAAGAGAGCCCAAGATAAATAGCAGTTTTTCCTGTCTTCCACTTTCTATTTGCTCAGGGGGAGGAATAGATAGATGAATCAGCAGTTCAGATCATGATCACCAAGCTTTTGCTTTCTCTTCTTTGCTCTTCCCTGACTGGTTTAAAATCCATTCATGTTTGGATACAAAATCTCCTCCATTCAAATAAAAGGAGAACTAACAAAATTGTTTGTAGTGAGAGTTTTTAATCAGTCAAGCTGTAGTCCAGGACTCAACTGGTTCTGGGTATAACCAAAGCCTGCCTATGAGATACTCACAAGAAGGAAGACTGTTCCTAAAATCTACAGGAAATAAAGACAATGGAAAGTAGAAATTGTATGATTCATAGGATTACAGTTCTGAGTTAAGAAATACTATCTTCTGTGAAAGAAATGTGTGTGTGTGTGTGTTTCTCTGAAGCCACTGATTCTGTTTTAAAATATGGCGGTTATTTTTTGTGAGTCTTGGATTCCGGCATCATCTTCAATGGGCATGATTCAGTTTCAGAATAAATTTCTGAAAGAGTACAGGGATTTGCTGCTTGTTACATTCTTTGGGGAGACCATTGTGAAGAATTGCTATAGCTCTAAGCAACTTGAGGCACAAAACTGGCTAGACCCTGACTCTGATGATTTTCAACCAGCACTTTTCACACACAGAATATTCTAATTGCACTAAAAGCTGGATCCAGCCTTCTGTCCTATTGAGTAAAAAAAAAAAAAAAAATGCTCTGAAACTGAAACGCTGGAAATTTCCAGAAAGCACTGCCCCCAATAAACATTATATAATCCCTCTTTTCTGCTCAGTTCTCTGCTGGTTCTAGCCTGAATGGGGGAAACCATCTTCCTGTGTCTTTTCCTTCCAATAAATCTCTTGTGTGAGTTTAAATATGTGCTGTGAATTTCGGATATGCTTTGGCTCTCGACTGTCAGAATACATTCTCTCTGAAAGCTGTAATATTCGCAAAGTCGGGGAGAGTTTTTATCTGGCCCACTGACACTATCATCTCTTTGACTTGTAGGATTTTCACACATCATCATTCTTGTTGCATAATGTTCTCTCAGAGCAAACAAAAATAACCCTGACATTTTATTTGTAACTATTCTAGTGCCATCAAAGTTTTCAGAGATTCAGCTTTTCCAATCTATGTTATATAGTCATGGATAACTGTCATTGCCCTTCCACAAATATTAGCTTTTATAGTTTTTTCTGTTCCTTGTTTGTCTGTTCTTTTATGTGAGATCAGGCAAGTCATGAGAAAATTAGAAAATCAATTTCCTCTCCATGTTATAAAATTAGTATTTCATGTCTCCATTGAAAAAAAAAATTACCTACCAATTTCCTTGTCATTCTCTGAAAATTAATCTCCCACTGACACACCACTATCTCTTTATTAGTATTCTGTTCATAATACTTATTTCTATATCAAATGTGCTTAAGTAGTTATACAGCTTTGTCTGAATTACTGATGCAATCACAAAACATTTTCAGTCATATATATCACATATTATCTAGTGTTTTTTCTGGTCATCTATAGTTTTATTATGTCCAAGTTTTTCTTCTTATAAAACATCTGATACAGAAAGAATTTAAGATAAAAATTATTGGTCAATTGATATACACTACTGACAACTATACAAACACATGCTGGCAGCATTGCAAGTACTTCATTATTAATAAATATCAAAGTAGGACATTTGCATGTTTCACAGAATGTCTCATTGATACCAAAATCTGGCATTAGTAAATGTGTGTTGCTGTAAATATAGAGAAGAAAGAGAAAGAAATGAAGAAAAAAAGGAAAATAGAAAAGTGAACAACATATGATTTACTATTTTACACAGACTTTCCCAAGGGCTCATATTTGTAATAGCTTTACACAAGGAAAGCACAAATTCAGGAGTTCTCATGTTGTCTAAGCAGGAGTTACTATACTGGTTCTTCATGAACAGAAGGAACTGGGCTACATGAACAACTCAAAACTTGAAACGAATTTCAGTAGAAGTTTAGCACTGGGAGCATAAGGAGATGGGTGCCTAGATGGATCACTTTGATGTAGCTGTAGGAAGCAGAAACCAAGACATTGTCAAAGATTTCTACACCGTTCTTATTGGAATTTTCCCCATCATTCAATTGTGATTACATTAAGCTTGGTGAGGATATATGTTTTTTAAACACTAAGTGCCTAAATATAATGTGGTAATTGAGAGCAAATTTTCTAAAACAAATTTTATCATATCATGCCATATTGTAGCTGAGCAATCTAATTTTAAAGGAGAAATAAATAATATATTAATATTTTATTAGATAAACCTTAATATATATTTTGTAAGTAGAGATTATATATTAGGCAGAGAGAATTCATAATATGGTTATTGACATGAAACCACACATACTGTTTTCTTAAACACCTCACCATTTCCTTATTACAACATGAAATATTATTGTGGTCTCTGAGAAAGGCAAGTGCTCTAAGAATCATGAAATCTTTAAAAATAAAACCCCACTTCTACATTATGTGATGTGTATAGACATTGACAGTGCTCAGGTAACAGTGAATAAGGTGATTAAAAAGCCTTAACAAAGTTGTGTCTGAATGGAAAGTATAGAATTTATTTCATGATTTGAAATTTTCATTGTTTAAGTATTATGCTTATTATGATACATGGATAGTATGCAAGAATGAGTCCTGAAGTTATCATTTCATATTTGGTAGAATTGGTAGAATTTTTTTTCTCATTTTATGCAAAAGTGAAGTTGATGATTGAATCAAATATAACATTTGTGATGAAAAAGTTAATATTAGGAATGGCTCTTCTATTCAGTTATATATATATATATATATATATATATATATATATATATATATATATATATTTATATGTATATATGCATATGAATATGCATATATATATATATATATATATATATATATATATCAACAAAACTTTTACCACTTCCTTACCTAATTCTTTTTTTTTCTTTTTTTATTGGGTATTATATTTACATTTCAGATTTTATCCCCTTACCCCACTCCTTACCTAATTCTTCATGTGAGATGTCGAAAAGACAAACAACAGGGATGTATGCCAAGGCCAATTTAACATTTCTTTTCTTTTTTTAAATTAAATTGTTTTATATATTTATGTTCTAAATTTTTCCTCCCTTTTCAGTACCCCATTACAGAGTTCTCCATTCCATTCCTGCTCCCCTTTGGCTCTTAGAGAGTGCTCCCTCACCCACCTACTACACTCACCTCATGCCTCCCCACCACTACCATCCTTCATCCCTGGATCATCAAGTCAGTACAAGATTAGAAGCATCCTCTCCAATTTTGACCAGAAAAGGCAATCTTCTGCTGTATCATATGTGCTGGAAGCCAGGTTCCAGACCATATATGCTCTTTGGTTATTGCCTTAGTATTTAAGCTCTGAGGGGTCTGATCCAGCCTAGTCTGCCATGGGATGGATGTGACAGGGAAGTGATGTCCCTCTTTCCAATTATCTTACCAATTATCTCAATTGGGAAAGGTAGCCTTGAGTTTCTATTCTCACAGGCTACAGCATTTGGGAGAGTGTACTCTAAGCTTTGACTCGGTAGGGCAGCAGAGTGTAGCTGGCCCTTGAGTCATCAGTGTGTTTGAGCCAGCCCTGGACCAAGGGTATGAGAGCTGAAATTATAATCAAAAGGAGATAAGAATGGTTCAATTTGCATTATTCTACATGCTGACCTTTGGTTCAATCAGCACTATTTGTTGAAAATGCTGTGTTTTATCCACTGGATGGTTTTAGCTCCTTTGTCAAAAATCAAGTGACCATAGGTGTGTGGGTTCATTTCTGGGTCTTCAACTCTATTCCATTAATCTTCCTGCCTTTGTCTATACCAATACCATGCAGGTTTTATAACTACTGCTCTGTAGTACAGCTTGAGCTCAGGAATAATGATTCCCCCAGAAGATCTTTTATTTTTGAGAATAGTTTTAGCTATCCTGGATTTTTGTTACTCCAAATAAATTTGAGAATTGCTCTTTCTAACTCTGTGAAGAATTGAGTTGGAATATTGATAGGGACTGCATTGAATCTATAGATTAATTTCAGCAATATGACCATATTTCTATGTTAATCCTGCCAATTCATGACCATGGGAGAAGTTTCATAGCTGCTACTTAATACAATGTGGTCTTCTTAAGATGGTAAAGTAACATGTCAGTTTGTAAGCCATCTCTACATGGTTGGTATTTATGAGTTGTATCCAAGTTACATGCACATATGCACATATGGAGTTGAATTAGAGATACTTACAATTATATATATATATATATATATATATATATATATCCTAAATAGTATTTAAACATATGTACTTAAAGCTGTTTTATTAAATAAATTTAATTGATATATTAAGTTAAACTTAATTTATGTTATAAAAATTTTAAGCCGAATATTTTTGTATACAATAGCGATGTTAAGTAATACACAATGAGCTAACTACAATTCCTTAGAAAGGAGTTTACAGCATAATCTTAAAATATTTTCTTTCCTTTTCATTTTTTTTGAGATTAGAGTGAAAAAAATCAGAGATAAAGACTTTTAAGAATGGGGAATTGGAACCTATGAGGGAAGAGACCTTCTGAGCATAGAACAGAAAAGTTTGGATAAAAATAATTGGGCATCATTTGATTATGGCAGTGAGAATTGAAAATTAGGTGTGCCAATTTCAAACTTTTAAGCCAGATCAAGTTTTGAAATGAAATCTGAGTTCATGAAGAGAAAGAAGAAGAACATGCCTGGTTTAGTACAGACTGGCTGCAAGAAGCCAGAAAGAGAGACTGGACAAAGGCATCTGAGCATCAATGTGTGTAAGCTGAGAGCAAGAGCAATAAGGAAGAATGGGATTTTAACTAAGTTGGAATCAAATTTACAAACAAATAATCATGCATACCTCAGGAGTGGTTAGATAAGCAACTTGATTCAGAGCAGCCATTAGCAGGATCATGTGTTTTAGTCCCTGGACCTACCTTGATCTGTTACAGTTTATAGACAAGATATTTAAGCAATGTGAGGAGACCAAACAGAAAGAAACAGGGTTGGGAGAAAAGAGAAATTGGGGATAGGGAATCTATTTCTTTTTCTCCTTTTTCTTGTTATTATTTCAAAGGTTCTCAATAAAATTAAAAATTTAAATGGAAAGGTGTATAAATATAAGGTCATTTAAGGTGGTATCAGGTATAGAGAATGCAGGTTTTCTAAGAGGAATCACGAGGAGTAATGAAAGGTTATTCAAGACACTGTTTTCTCAGATGAGAGGAAGAAAACATCACTGCAGCCAACAGTCTTCAGGGTGCAGGGAAGACTCAATGGGACCATTCTGTGAGTCAAATTGTAATCACAGTCAATAGGGTCAGTGGTTTAGTCTGCCTAAAACAGAGGAGAATCTCAACATTTGGTACCAGGGTTTTCATAGAAGACAGGGTGAGCAAAAAATTCAATTGTAAGTGTTATCCTTTCATCCAAATGAAAAGTTTGAGGAAGAGAGTCACAAAACCATGCTGTCTAAGAGGAGCTGTGAGATTAACAGGCATTTCAAAGGTGGGATGGTAGAAGAGAGCAGGAAGCAGAACATAGCCCAAGTAGGACCTATGGAGACTACAAAGGTGTAGCTACAAGGTTGGCAGGTTGGGTTAGCTGAAGAACAATCACCTTGGCCTTAATGGCTATGTCTGGAAGTACCTAAGCAAAAATCACAAGTATTTAGCTATAAATCTCTATATGTCAGCTTTTGTTAACCTCAATAGTCCTCTGTAACCTTAATTTTCTACTGCCATATACACTATATTATAAACCAGACTTGATTGTATCACATGTAAATTTAAATTCTGATTATCTTACAAAAATATATAACAATCCAAAATATTTTTAGAGACTGTTGCTTCTTTTGCCTAAAGAAGGTACTGTGATAAACAAAGAGTTGACTAGGACTAAGAAGTTGTTCTATGCCAAGTTGTTATATGAAGATGACATTTAATTCAAGTGTTATATACACTTTAACCTTAGTAAAGATAGCTGACAGTCTCATGGCTGCTTACTTCTTAATGAAGACATCAGCAGAGATGGTTGGGATCTATATGGTAGTTATTTCAAAAGACATCTGTTTCTCTAGGAGATCTATATTTTTAAAAAAGAAAAGAATCCACATTATATGTATATATATATACACAGAGTTGAGTAAGCTTTACACACACAAACACACACACAGTGTTGAATTCAAAATACATACATACATACATGCATACAGGTCACACACAAAATATATCCTAAACAAGTCTTAAAACACATATAATATGTTTAATATTACCTTATACAGATTTTTATTTGTATATACATATTTTATTTATAATCCTTAAAATGTAATTTAAAAGACAAATATTGTTACATATTTTTATGAGTTTTAAATGGAAGCAAATGAACCTAAAAATCTTTAGATAGAGTTTCCTTATAGCATTAAGAGATTTTCTGAGGGTAGAGCACAGAGAAATAAAAAATATAGAAGTTTTTAACGTAGTAAAATATTATAAATAGGAGATTTGAGATCATTTGCTTGCATGGTGGCAGACGTTTCTCCAATATGTAAGATTATGGAAATCAACTGCACCAATTCTTAGATATTACCTTATATTGTAGCCAAGCTATAATAATAAAATTTAAATTCCTGGCTGTAGAGTAGGGGGTTACAATGGAAACTCTATGCAAAGGTGTTCTAATCAAACGTGAAAGCTGAAGCTGCAGGACTACAGGTGGTAGTGAATGAAAGCCAGGAGAGTTCAAGGGAAATGGGATCCAGTAAGTGTCTGCTGTAGAGAAACCCAGACTTGTGTAGCAGGCCACAGCCTTAGAAAGTTCATCCCATGATGGATAACAGGACAGTAGGGCCTAGGAGCAAAAGAGACTATTGGATATAGACAAGGAGAAGATCCTGTAAGGTACAATGAGAAATGAGTAGGAACTCCACCTGAATACAAATATTGTAGATACTGTGAGGGTGTAGAAGACCTGCAGCATGGAACAGATAGCATCTAGAAGTTGAGGGCAAGAAGATTCAAAAAGTATAGCCCTAGGAAGTCACAAGGAAACATATAGAGAATAGTTTTGAGTAGAAGGATGCAGAGGAAAAAGTCTTATGTTACTGAAGGTGAAAATGATGGCTCCTGGGGAGCCAAAGTGAGAGAGTTAGGGGAGAGAGTAGGTACAGGGAAATGCCCATTTTAGTATAGATGGCCAAAGGCATATGAGGCTGTGGGAGGAAGAGAGAGGTGCTTTTCTAGGGTAGAGAGAAGCAATAGGTGAAGAATTGGACTCTATAATTTGGATTAAAATTTTGTGGGTGAGAAAAACAAGCAGAAGCAAATATCCTTACATTTGTGAAAACAGTCAGATAAGCTGATTGAACTTGGGGATACTAGAAAAATAAATAGGGAATGGGTAATGGCATGGGATTTATAAAAAGCATGAGACTCATTGGCAACAGTGTCATTTTTGGCAGCTGATGATTACCTGGTTGTTTCTGCTGACTTGTTGAAGCAAATCTGGAGAAGCATCTCATTTTATCATGTGAGCATGTTCTAACAACTAGTTTTCCAGTTTTTAATTTTTATCATTTTTCTAACTTTAGTTTCATAGTAGAAAGTGTCCTCAATACATTTTAAAATCACTATTACTATTATTATCATCATCATCATCATCATTATTATTATTATTATTATTATTATTATTATTATTATTATTATCTTCTTTTAAAATCCAGTAGTTATCCCCTCCAGTTCTGTTCCAACAGTTTCTCATCCCATTTCTCTTCCCTGATCTCCAAAACAATGTCTCCACACTCTCACCCTCCCACACACCTTCCCATTTCTCCCATTTCTTGGGTCTTCAAGTCTCTCAAGGCTTAGGTGCTTCTCTCATTGAGGCCAGACCAGGCAGTTCTCTGCTATGAATGTGTTGGGGGCCTAGAACCAGATAGTTTATAGTTCCTGGCTGGTGGCTCAATGTCTGATAGACCTCAGTAGTCTGGTTTAGTTGAGACTGCTGGTTTTCCTATGGATGTGCCCTCTTCCTTAGTTTCTCCCACCCTTTCCTTAATTCAACCACAGGGGTCTCTGGCTTCTGTCCATTGGTTATTTGTAAGTATCTGCTTCTGTCTCAGTCAGCAGCTTGTTGGGTTTTACAGAGGGCAGCCTTGCTAGGCTCCTGTCTGTAGTTAAATCATAATTTCTGTAATAAAATCAAGCGTTGGTGCCTCCCCTTGAGATGGGTTTCAATTTGAGCTGGTCACTGGACCTCCTTTCCCTCAGTCTCTGTTCCATTTTTTATCCTTGCAGTTTGTTCAGACCGAGACAACTCTGAGTCAGAGCTTTTGACTGTGGAATGGCAACTCCATCCCTACACTTGATACTTTGTCTGTCTATTTGAGATGAATTCTACAAGAAACTAAAATTTTCCTCCAGCAAGAAATACTATGTGCTTCCTTAGTTGAGGAGTGTTGCTTTTATATAGATGAGTTGTTAAAGACTCAATGGCCAAGGTGAGAGAAGGGCTAGAGAAACAGAAGAGAAAAAGAAAACAGAGTAAGGGCTGGTTTGAGTCGTGGTTTAACCCTTCCCCTTTGTTAACCACCCTCATATCCACATTGTTAGGTGTTAGGAGCCATGCTGCGTTTGCTGAAGTAGCTATACGCTAGCCATTAGAAGATGGCGCTGGCTTCCTGTTCCTGGTTCTTCTTGGCCTTGGTGTCTGCAGCTGTGCACATGCGTAGGCGCAAATTCTCCCGCTGATAGTACTATCAGTGGATATGTAAATGAGACCCCAGTCTATAAGCCAATGAAGACAGATCATGTCTCTTTAATAGTATATAAGTCAGTACATTCTGGGGCTTGGGGTCCTTCCTTTGTTCTCCATCTTGCATCCTTCTAACTAAAAGAGCTGTAACAATAAAAGACGCTGTCAGAAGAATCTTGAGTGTGACGTGCTCCTTATCGGCGAGGTAGCGTGTCGCAGTTAGGAACCCTAATTGTTCTCTTTCTTTTGTTGACTTTTGGACTCTGTGTATTGAACAAGATTATAGTCACCATAAAAGAAAGAATAAGAGCAGTGCAGCTGATGGTCCTGCACCAACAATATGAGACCTTGAGGACAGGACCTGAAGGATATAAGCTAGTTACCCAAAATTCTTGAGCATAACACCAGGATTGGAGTTTGTACAAGAAAAAGGGGGAATGAGAAACCTTAAGGGTTTTTTTTTTCAGTCCCATACCCTCCTTACAACTTCCTCCTCCCACCTGGGGTCAAGGCTAGGCCAAGTTTCATTCTCCACCCACAGGAACATTCTTGAGTAAAACATTCTCAAAATGTATTGACTGGCTGTTACCTGACCCTCTGGAAAGTCCAGGGTAGAGTTAAAATGTGTGTCATGCTTGCTAGCCAATAGATTTAAAGGTCAATATACTTAGCCAATAAGTTTGAACCATAACCTTGCTGATGTAACCTGTGCCCCTAAAAAGTATAAAAATTGCTTGTAATAGCCATTCAGGGTTCCCTCTCATCCTTCGCCTAGAGGGACTGATTGAGTGTTGACCGGACATACTGGAAAACAAACCTCTTGCTTTTGCATCAAAAGCAAAAAAATAAAAATAAAAGAGAAAGAAGAAGAAGAAGAAGAAGAAGAAGAAGAAGAAGAAGAAGAAGAAGAAGAAGAAGAAGAAGAAGAAGAAGAAGACATATTAAAATAATTTTAGGAATAAATATCTACATAAAGTAATATTTCTGACACACACAAATATATATATTGATCTACTGCACATATTCTTTAAACATGTAATATGGCCTCCATATACATCCCATAATTTTCTGAAATTTTTCATGTCATTTTGAGTTTGTGAAGATTTTATGAAGGTTTTTATGTGGCTTCACTGTTCAACAACCATAAAAATTAATATATCTATATATCTATATCCATCTATATCTATCTATCTATCTATCTATCTATCTATATACATATATTAGCCAATTATTTATAAATATTCATTTATTTTCAAAGAATGCCCTCTGCAGTTTTTACAAATATATTCTGTGTATTAGTCAAAATAATTTAGATGGACTGAAAGAGTATTTATTGTAATCAGAACCACATATATTGTCCTCCACAAATATTTTTATCATATATGAATGAAAGCTTTTCTTTATAAATGCTAGGCAACAAACATCCATATATTCACTCTCATCCCCCCAAATCAGGAGTCATCACCAAAATTAGCCCCCCCCATGAACTTTAAGCTCACATTTATATACTTGTTTGTTTTAAATCTACTGCATCTAATTTATCTACGTTATAGGTAATTCCCTTGACATTGTTATTCTATAAATAGTAGTATATAACCCAAGAAATGTAACTCAATCTTTCTTGCATCTTTCTACTGCATATATTCTTTCAACATGTAATATGGCCTCCATATATCTCCCATTACTTTCTGAATTTTTTATGTCATTTGAGTTTGTGGAGGTTTTATGCAGGTTTTTATGTGAGTTCACTGTTCAATAACCATGACAAATCTAGAAAATAAGATTCTGTAGGTTATGTGTAGGGAATATTCCTCTTTTAGTCTTTTCTGACATGTATATGTCATATCTCTCTGAGGCCATATTAATTTAAGGAAAAATTTAATATAACATCTGGGTAGGAGAGGCTGGACACACATAATCAAATAATGGTCTTTTGAATATCTTTGGTATTCTATGTGGGAATTAGAACAATCTGCTATAGATTTCAGGTAGGGTTAATGTCCTACCTTACACCAGGTGCTAATCACATTCCTACATTATCAAACAATGTGTGGGGTGGATATCTTTCTGGGAGACATCAACTTAAGATTCACACCACTGTCTTGGCCCTGGGTGTAGGATTAGCCAAAAGATGTTAATAACATGAAGCTCACTTGTCATTTCAATATATGCCACCAACTTTTCAGACACATGCTACTGCTATTTGCCAATTTCTGATCAGTTTGAAAATGAACTGCCAGTTAATATCTATTATCCTTATTATCTTTTAATATAGAAGTATTTTTTTTTTTAGTTTGAGCAAGTAGACTATGAACAGAAAGTAGTCAGAGAAAATTCAAAAAGAAGAGATCAAAAGAAATACTGGCAAATGGTACCTAACTGTATGTGTGTATGTGTGTGGGAGGGAGGTGAGAGTCTCAAGTATCATCAGGACAGAGGAATCTATGGCTTGAAATGTAGACATTTGCAATGAAACTATTTACCCTTAGGATAATAGTGGTTTGCCTTATATATAGAAGATCTACCCAAACAGACCAGATTATAAGTAACACAAGAGCTGCTGTATAAAATGGAAAAATAGTGTAAAGACCAAGAGAGAAGTAAGACAAGGGAGTATATATCATTCTTACATATAAGAAAAAATGATGAAGGATAATCATTCTAGGTATTCTGCGAAGTGCATTAAAACACAGAGTCACAGTGTTTAACCTCTTTTACTTCTTCTGACCATGTCAGATTGAGTGATCATGACTATATCTAATGTATACTTTAATTGCTTATAATTGGTGCTCTGAAAATGACTCCTTTATCTATTTTCAGTAACCTGAAATAATTATTACTATTTTATGGTCTTCTAGAATTCACCAAACAAACAAAGCAACAGAAGAAAGTGTTTCATTTGATCCATTCTATTTTTTTAAATGTATAATCTGTAAGCAAGCTAATATGAAGTATGTCAATACTTTAACTCACAGGTATATTAGTTTTAAAGTGGAAGGTTAACTTGTCTATGTGACAGCAACTGGAAAATTAAAACAAATCTTCAAATTCCCTGTACATAGTATAGGAGAAATCAAAGAAGACAGCATGAAGGAAAAAATATCTAATTTAGAATATATTTTAAATCAGTGAAGTGTTTGGTGATATTTGATAAGAAGAACAAACATTAAGTCTCAATTGTACCCTAATTTTTCTAATTTATAAAGAAAACAATAGATACTATTTGTTTCTGGTTGTTACTAGAAATGAGTTTTTTATCACCAGACTCAGAGCTTTGGGAATTTTTCTGAAGCTTCCAAATTTTACCTATCTTAGAATCAGACTCAAAAGCCTGGAGAAAATATTAAACTTTTAGACAAAATGTATTCATCCCCCCTTCAATTGTCAATTTTAGTTTTGTGGAAGAAATCTAGTGTCTCCCATATTAGAGAGGCTTTCTATCACCGAAACACATTATTTGGGCATAAAGTTAATTTCCATACCATTCTCTTACCTTCTCCCACATCATTGGAAAGTATAAACCCATTGTCATTTTCAATACATGCAGAATTCTTTACACACACACAAACACAATATAGAAGAAGGGAGACTGCATAGAGACAGGGCATCATCTACAGATGTGGCATCTGTAAAGGCATACCTGCATTTCCTATACATGTCCTGCCTCTGCTGTACCATATACCTCCTAAAGATGCCGCATCACATTCCATATGATGACCACAGTAAAGAAAAAGCACAGACCCCAAACTATCCATCATCACTATGGAGATAAGCCATTGAGTAAGCTTGTTTATGCCTCTCATAATGATATCTCAAAGGGCCTGTAAGTACTAAATTCTAGTATCATGTGAGTTCTGAACAAAATAATAATCCCTTCAGAACTTCCAGCCCCCTACAACATTTACAATAGACAAATAGAGCCCTCCATTCTAACACAATCAATAATTCTTCCTCTAAGAATTATTAAGGAGAAATCTTGACAGAGAGATACAAAATTATACATCAATGACACATAGGAGGAGAATCCTAGTACTCTCTGTATTTCTGCTGAGTGTGGAAACTGACAGTGGTATGCAATTTTACTAGTCATGATGGTATTAGTCCCCTTAACTAAAATGAGAATTGGATTTATGGCAATATCTAAGTCTTTCTTAAGGATTGTCAATAAAATTTAGTGATAACTCACTCCAGGGAACACTGTAAGGAATGTTCCCCAGGAAGTGGATATATTGGTGACATTATACTTTATTGGTGACATTATATTATATTATATTATAATTATAAATTATGATTTGTATTCCTTGTTAAAGAAATAAGTCTTTTATAGAAAGTAAAATAAACACGATATTCCAGTATTAGAGGTGACAACAGCCCATACCTAGAATTTTGTTTAATAACCTTCGGATTAGATGTTTTAAAAAGAACAAGAGTCTTCCATTTCCACTAATGCTCCTGTCTTTGCTTCTATCCCTGGGACTTCTTTTCATTTCTTCTAGAAATGTTATACAGGAAGAAGTTCCCCACTACATTCAAGTGAGTATTTAAGTGAGTTTGTGCCTGTTTTTTGTCTACTCATGTCCCTGTAATTATTTCACTCTGCCATTGCTAAAATACATATGTGAATGTGAAATACAAAGGAGAGGCATAAATAAAGTAGGAACAGTAACAACAGGATGTAAGTATAGGAAAATCAGAAGGAGAAATGGGCAATATTGAAGTGCAAAATTCTTGTGTCACATGATGCAGAATCAAGTGGTATTTTGCAGATGCAGACTCTCATGCTGTTTTGTTTGGAGAGAGAATAAACAGTATTCAATGGACAGTAATGGGGGCACATGTGTAGCTAGTAATGATTAAAAGGTCTCATGTTTTAGTTCATCTTTACTTCCTTAAATGAGGCAGAGTAGAGAACTTCTACTGTGTCCTCTATGGTTCTGTTCTCTCCTGCTAACTTGTGCTGACTTGGGGGAAGTCTGCTTGTTTCTAAGGTACCATGCCATCGTTGCTGACTCTAACACTACTGAATTGGGATCTGTACTACTTGGTGTCCTGACAGAGATTTCAAATTCCCCAAAGATCTATTTCTAAGCAAGTCCACATCTCATGCCATCAACCTGTGTACGTGACTGAAGGGTGCAGGTTGAATGGAGATTAGACGTCGGGCCTGACACACATCCCCTTTTCTTACTTACAATAAGACAATAAACACAAATAGTCAAAGAACAAACAAGACAATTTAAAAAAAGTTCCATGATAACTTCCCTGATCACTGTTTCTAAGGGATTATCAAGATGACCAAAATATCTCAGCCTACTTTCCTATCCTAGCCCAAAGTCATTTTCATGCCTGAAGCCTGATTTTTGTTCTAGCCTAAGATTTAGATTCCTGGCTGAAATTACTTCTTTGTTCTAGCTCAATGTTAAATTCCTGCCTGAAGCCCATTTCCTTGTCCTTGGCCAATGTCAGATTACTGCCAAGCAGCCCATTTTTTATCCATGGCCAATGTCAGATTCTTGCCAAGCAGCCCCCAAAGCTCTCCATATGTCCCCATCTTTTATTTCATAAAATGACTGATCTAGTGTTAGGTCATTCAGACAAGAATGCCTTACTTACTTGCTGTGAAGTATGCATTATCAAAAGCAATGCACTTTGTCTTAGGTTGGTACGACTGTGCAGAAACTTCCCCATTCTTGGTTTGATAGCCTGTTATATTAAAAACTCTGTTTGCAGGTCCATTTTTAGATTCAAGCCATGTACTTTGGCTGCCAACATATTGATGTTGTTAACAAAAAATTTTAACATCACAGGCAGGAATAAAATTACTCCCAGGACAAAAAAAGGCTAACATGATCCAGGTACATATGCCATTTGTGAAATGTGACCAAAATGGAAATACAGACCTCAGGCCATGATAATTTTATCAGCAGTATCTGCAGCATCAAAGCTCAGCAGAGCAGCATTCTTTAAACTTATAATCTTAGTATACAAATTAAAACATCCAGAGAGGTACTTGAATTCTGCAAAATGCCATGCAAGTGTCTTTAAACTTTTTCCTATTTATAATGACTATCATTGCAAATATTAGAACTAACACAAATCCTATTTGTGGTATTTGTCATGACATTCTAGATGGCCCCTTACTCTTAAACTCTGAACCTACTTCCAGTAATTTTAATAGGATAAAGAGCATCAATCTATTGTTCAAAATGCCTATGTAAATCATCTTGTATACTGAACACATTAGTAACATTTTTGGCTAAATGGATAACAAAGGTAGCTGTCTTAACTTCTTGTGTCAAAGCATTTGCAGGAGTGGAGCTAGCAATTAATGTAGTTAAAGCTGTTATATCAGCAATAATCAAGCCCACTACCCTCTTGCTTCTGTTTAAAGACTGACTAATTTCTTCCAGTTCTTGCAAGCTTTTTTTCAGAATTCCTAGGCCCTATAATACTCAGGACAATAAAACAAAATCTGGTTGATAGAACCCCATAATAGACATGCCAGGTTTCAACATACTAATACAATTAGAAAGTATACAATCAATACAACTTACATTGAATGCTGTAGAAGAAACAAAACTAATTTTAACATGACAATTAAATGATTTTTAACACATGCACTAACACTTGTTTGAAATCCCTATCCTGTCTCAAATTTATCTCTTGCTAAAATAACATCATAGAGAAATGCATCTAACTTCCAAATATGAAAATTTAAAATGTGTCTTTGAAAATGTCCAGAATTGGCCTTCTGAGTAAAGACTGTTATTTCCAATATTGGATTGGTTTCTAAGCCAGTCCATGATTGAGTCTGAATAACTGGTCACATTTAAGAAAAATACAAGAGTCATTATAACTTCTCTTTTTGATTCTCTGTCCCACAAAGTCTAAAAACTCAAGGCAAGGCAGCTTGTCCCATCTGGGATATAGGAAAATAAAGGTGCATCAGGAACCTATATCCAATACAGTTTTCCAGTCCCCATTGTCTGGGCATTCAGCAAGATCACATGTCAGAATTATTCTTTGTCCCAGAATCAGTATTTCTCACCAATCACTCTAGAAGCCACCATGCTCCTTCAGCATCCTGCAGAAAAACCACCAACATGCCATCTTCCCCATATTAAATACCTAATCAGGATCATGACAGTAATTGGATCCTTCCTTTTCATCTAGGCATAAGTATGCCTAGTTGTAGGTTGCCATAGATACTCAGCAGAAAATTTCTTGACATCCAAATTTTTAAAAAATTTAAAATAAATTGAACATGATTTAAATAAATTTGTGGTGCATGGGGATGTAACTTCCCCTGTTTTTATTTTATGAAGATATTGATTTAAAATTCTATGGGCACATTTCACAAAACCTTGTCCTTGAGTATTATTAGAAATCCCAGTAATATGGTTAATATTAAATGTTGACAAAATATCTCAAATACTTGACTGCAATAGCCAGTTCCATTATCTGTTTTAATCTGATTTGGAACAGCCAACATAGAAAAACAATGTAATAAATAACTAATTACATTTTTAGTTGCTTCTCCTGTTAAAGCATTTGCAACTTGAAAGCCGAAGAAGGTGTCAATAATCACATGTCTGTATTTTAATTGTCCAAAATCAGAAATATGAGTAACATCTATTTACTATAAGTGATTAGGTATGAGTTTTCAAGGATTAACACCATTATGTGGTACAGGTAGAACTTGAGTACATTCAGAACAAGTTTTATAAATTTGACATGCACATTCTCTATAAATACCAAATTGTTGTTTCAAGCTATTACTATTTTAATGATGTAGAATGAGATTGTGGCTAACTGTTCCTGTTTAAGGCCTAAAATTTTTCTGGTATACAAATCTGTTGTGCCATTGCCCTAAGGGGTCCAAGCAATTCAGTATGAGCTCTTAAATTTCCTATAAAGTTAGGGAACAGTACATTCTATTAAATTTAATTGCATTGCATAAGTAATTACAAAATTCAAGAATTAGCAGTATCTAAAAAAGAACAGTTTCAAGTTATTGTAAACCATGAGCTATATATTGGTTATAAGCATACAAATTAAAAGGTTGAGTTTTCAGCATTTCTATTTTTTAAAATAATTGAATGTTTTATTCATTTACATCTCAGATGTTATTCCCTTTCCCATTCCTCTCCTGAAACCCCCATCCCATCCCCCTCCACCTGCTTCTATGAGAGTGTGACCCTACCCCACCACACTCCTGTCTCTGTGTCCTTGCATTTCTTCACACTAAGGCATCCAGCCTTTAGATGACCAAAGGCCTCTTCTCCCACCAATGCCTGACAAGGCCACCCTTCTCTACTTATAAGGCTGGAGCCATGGGTCTCTCCATGTGTGTTCCCAGGCTGGATATTTAGACCCTGGGAACTCTGGTTGATTGATATTGCCAGTCTCCTCATGGGACTGCAAACCCCTTCAGCTCCTTAAGTCCTTTCTCTAACTCATCCATAGGGATCCCATAATCAGTTCAATGGTTGACTGCATCTGCCTCTGTATATGTCAGACTCTGGTGGAGCCTCTAAGGAGACTGCTATATTAGGCTCCTGTCAGCATGCACTTACTGGCATCCACAACAGTATCTGCATTTGGTGTCAGGACATGGACTGGATCCCCATGTGGGACAGTCTCCAGACCACCCCCTCATTTCTTCTGTGTTCTACACTTTGTTTCTGTATTTTCTCCCTTGAGTATTTGGTTACTCCTTTTTTTTAAATTTTTTTATTAGATATTTTATTTACACTTCAGATGGCATCCCCTTTCCCCATTCCCCCCACCCCCCTTAGGAAACCCCTATCCCAAGCCCCCTTTTCCTTTTTGCATTTATACATTTTTAAAAAAAATAATGTTAATCATAGGCTTTGTAAGTTTGGAATTGTTCAATCAGAGGTGTAACCCACTGACCAACCTAGATATAACAACTATCTTTGACTGGTGGAGACACTTGAACCTCTGCCTCCCTGTCTCCCCCCTCTTTCTCTCTTTCTTCACCTAGCTTCTCCTCTCTTCTTCTCCTCTTCTTACTCCTTTTCTTCCTCTCAGTACTCCTTCTACCTTAGCTCCTCCTACACATCACCTTTCCTGTTAAAATGAAACTTTTCTCTCAAAATACAATTAGAACATAATTATGCCAATTTGTACCAGTGAGGTACAGGATAGTCCTAATACCCAGTCCATCCTTTTGTTGACTAACCAGATCCTCTGTCATCTATTCTAACTAAAACATGTAGTTCTGAACCTGGCTTTAGGATGAATGTCAGCTGACAACCATCCACTCAAGTCTTTTCTCTTAAGGTCAATAGCTATATGTTTTCAACCCCATCAGAAATCCAGAATGACTGAGTTAACTATAATTGTGGGAAGCACAAATCATAGTTTCTAAAACTTAGACAATTTATAGAGACCTCTGAACACCTGGACACTCGCTCTACTTCAAAACGTTGGAGCATCTGTTCTTCTGCCTTCTGGCCCAGGATCATCTGACAGACCTTAGTGCTGCAGAATTATTAAGAGCTGATTACTCTGTCTAGGCAGATATAATCAGTCGACTATTCTACAAGTGTGTCCATTTCTGGACAGTAATTTGTCTGTAGAAGGAAAGTGGCAATTCTTGCCTAGTGGCTGTCTCACCACAACTGGAGTAACTCCAAGGATGCTCAATTTCTTCTTAGAATTCAATATAGGAAGCTGTCCAGAGCAGACAGTTCTCTAATGAAAATGAACATTAATAATGAAATGTTTGTCATGTCAATTCTAAGGATTTCTGATGTTTTGAAAACCAGCTATCCATGTAAGGTAATCTGGACTGTTGCCTGTTAACTCCACTCAGCTATTTCTAAATAAAACATAGAGAACACCCTTATAATAAACTCCAAGTCATGAATTTGCTATAGTCCCTTAACTCACAGGCTGACCATCTCAAATCAGTTTTAAAAAGTTAAAGAAGGACTGGGTCTAAGCTTTGTATTCCTAAATGTGTTATACTGGTACAATGCCTATGAGAGTAACAATATTCATCTCACTCTTATATCACTAAGATGCTCATGCCAATGAAAACCTTAAAATTTGTAATCAAAGTAAATTGGTGCCATTTAAGAATTTATATCTTCATCTTGATATTAATTATACAGATTTCTACTAATAGGTTATGGCTATGCAATAAACCCTAGCTAATCCTCTCTATTCCCACAAAACCACTACTTTTCCCTAGAAAGAGTCCAACATTTACCACCTTAGTCCCCAAGCCCAGGGAATAGGGGCACTGACTCTTCATGAGTTTCTTCAATCTGATTATGGGCGTTGAGATATTAGAAGAGGAGTGGGGGGAAGAGCAAATTGACAATCCTCTGATGCTGTGTCTTCGCTGCCTCCAGATGGAATTCCTGGACCTCAGAGGTTTGAGCAGGTCTGCCCAGCTTGCTTGTTGAGTAGATACACCAACGCTGATCATTCTGCAATACACAATTCTCAAAACAAAATTTAGTATCAAGATAGTTTTTTTTTTAAAGAGGGCTGATATTTTATTAAGAATGTTGGTTCTAACCATTTTTCTATTTTTTCCTCTCTTTTATTGGATATAATATTTACATTTCAAATTTTATCCCCTTACTGCATTTCCCCCACCACCCAGGAACCCCATATCCCATCCTCCCTCCTCCTGCTTCTATGAAGGTGTTTACCCACCTACCCCTAGGCCCCTGCCCCACTCTCATATCCCCCCCCAGTGCTCAGCCTTCAGGGTACCAATGACCTTGTCTCCCACCTATGCCCAACAAGGCCATCCTTCTCTACATATACAGCTGGAGTCATGTGTCTCTCCATATGTGCTCCTAGGCTGGTGGTTTAGACCCTGGGGATCTCTGGCTGGTTGGTATTGTTGCTCTCCTCATGGGGCCACCAGCCCTTAAGGTTCCTTCAGTTTACTATCTAACTCCTCCATTGGGAACCTTTGATCAGATTAATGGATAGCTGTGAGTATCTGTCTCTAGGTATGTCAGAATCTGGGGGACCTCTAAGGAGACAGCCTTATCTGGCTGCTGTCAGCTTTTCCATCCTGACATCCCTATCAGAGTCTATTTTTGGTGACTGCCCATGGAATGAATACCCAGATGGAATGGTCTCCCTACAACCCCCTCTTCAGATTCTGTCCCACACTTTGTGTCCATATTTGCTCCCTTGGGTATTTAGTTACTCCTTCTAAGAAAGACCTAGGCATCCTCACTTGTTCTTTCTTCTTCATGAGCTTCATGTCATCTGGTAGTTGAATCTTTGTTGTTTGAAATTTTTGGGCTAATCTCCGCTTATCAGTGAGTAAATACCATGTGTGTTCTTTTGTGATTGGATTACCTCACTCAGGATGATATTTTCTAGTTCCATCCATTTACTTAAGAATTTCTCGAATTCATTATTTTTAATAGCTGAGTAATATTCCATTGTGTAAATGTCCCATATTTTTTTTATCCATTCCTCTGTTGAAGGGCATCTGGGTTCTTTCCAGCTTCTGGCTATTATAAATAAGGCTGCTATGAACATAGTGGAGCATATCTCTTTGTTATTTGTTGGGGCATTTTCTGGGTATATGCCCGGGAGTGGTATAGCTGAGTCCTCAGGTAGTGCTATGTCCAATTTTCTGACGAACTGCCAGACTGACTTCCAGAGTGGTTCTACCAGCTTGCAACCCCACCAACAATGAAGGAGTGTTCCTCTTTCTTCACATCCTTGCCAGCATCTACTATCACCTGAGTTTTTGATCTTAGCCATTCTGACTGGTGTCAGGTGATATCTCAGTGTTGTTTTGATTTGCATTTCCCTGATGACTAAGGATGTTGAGCATTTCTTAAGGTGCTTCTCGGCCATTCGAGTTTCCTCAGTTGAGAATTCTTTGTTTAGCTCTGTACCCCATTTTTTAATGGGGTTATTTTGTTGTTTGGCATCTAATTTCTTGAATTCTTTGTAAATATTCGATATTAGCCCTCTATCAGATGTAGGATTGGTAATGATCTTTTCCCAATCTGTTGGTTGCCATTTTGTCTTGTTGACAGTGTCCTTTGCCTTACAGAAGCTTTGCAATTTGATGAGGTCCCATTTGTCGATTCTTGATCTTAGAGCATAAGCCATTGGTGTTCTGTTTTGTAACTTTTCCCCTGTGCTTAGGTATTTGAGGGTCTTCCCCAACTTCTCTTCTATTAGTTTCAGTGTATCTGGCTTTATGTGAAGGTCCTTTATCCACTTGGAGTTGAGCTTTGTACAAGGGGATAAGAATGGATTAATTTGCATTCTTCTACATGTTGACCTCCAGTTGAGCCATCACCACTTGTTGAAAATGCTGTCCTTTTTCCACTGGATGGATTTAGCTCCCTTGTCAAAGATCAAGTGGCCATAGGTGTGCGGGTTCATTTCTGGGTCTTCAATTCTATTCCATTGATCATCCTGTCTGTCTCTGTACCGATACCATGCAGTTTTTATCACTACTGCTCTGTAGTACAGTTTGAGGTCCGGAATGGTGATTCCCCCAGAGGTTCTTTTATTGTTGAGAATAGTTCTCGCTATCCTCTTATACTAAGGTTTAGACAGTTTCTTGTTGAAGTTCCTACCTCTCTGAAACTTCATTCTCTGCGAGCATTACTTTATCTATATTGAATATTTGGTCTCATGGTTCTATAGTAAACTATAACAGTAAGTATGGAATTTTAATTCTGCATAGTCATATGCAAGTAATAGTGGATCAAACGCAGCCATTTATGTATGTAATATATTGTTGACAAAATTGTAAAGGAGCAGTAATATGCGTGCAAGTAATTTCTGTTCGCTATTCCTACTTGTAATGCAAGGATATAAGTATTGTAAAAGAGATAGCATATGTCTTTTAGCTTCCAAGATTCCTGTCTTCTCATCTTAGGAAGCTAGAATTGTGATAAACCTCAAATATGATCTTTTAAACAATGACCAAACATGCCAGCTATTTGTTTCTCATTATTCTAATTGTTTCACTAGGAATTCTGCAAATAAGTCAACAAAGAATTATACTGTAAGCCAGACATATGATATCTTGAACAGTTTAGTTGTGCTAGCTTGTGAAATATCCTCACAGCATTGCTTATTGATTATTTTAATGGACACATAAAAGAGAAAGCAAAGTCAAATATCCTTACTTTACTATCAAGCATCCCTCACCCTTCTGCTAGAGGCTAATCAATACTAAATTAACATAGATTCAGAGAAGTATAGAATAAATATAATACAAATATTTACATCATAACACATAAGAATAAAGAATTCACAGTTATAAAGTAGCAACTAATATAATGTTATGTTTGAGACTCACTTAAATTTGAGGAACTATATTGAAGTGTTACAACATGACAAAGTTTGAAAATTAATGCCCTAGAACTTCTGGAATTTTAACATTTATTTAATATGTACAGTACAGTATGTTATCAATAATTCAGTCAAGCATATTGGGTCATTATTGATACTTCTAAATAAGGAGTAGTTTAATTACAAAATAACAAGACAACATTCAGCAGTTCTTGTCATTCTGATTCTATTTCATTGAACATAAATCACTGTTGTACATCCTATCCTGATTATAGTCCCCACTTCTACTCTTACCAGTAACTGCCTAGCTTCCCTTCCATACAGATCCACTCCTACTTTGTCCATCATTAGACAAGATCAGGATGCTAAAAGATAATAATAAAATATGACAATATTTTTAAAAAAAAATCAAGGCAAACAAGCAGATGAAAAAGAGACCTCAAGAAAGGCACACGAGTCATAGATTCACTTGTTCATATACTCATGTCTACCATAAAAATGCTAAACTGACATCTTTATAGGACATGAGAGAGCAGAAAAATGAGTAGTGATGAGGGTAGGAGACAGGTGTGACTTACAAAGTTAAAATGTGATTGCTTGTATTAGAATGTGATGTTTAATTTTGATTGGTTATGTTAATTAGGTGAGCCAAAGTGGCCTTGGTTTGCTGTACTCAAATACTTAGATACATAGAGCTTCAAAGTGAGCCACAGAAGGAAAAAATTTCACATAAGGAAATACATCTTGGTGGCTAGCTTTAGAAATGCAAGCTAATTACCATTTAGCAAGGGAAAGGGAATGGGAGAGAGGAGCAGGCCTGCCAGAGCCTTGTTTGCCATGCTGGCTAGGTTTCCTTCACTATCCCTTTAATCTTAAAGAATAGGGGACTCCATGGGATCCTGTGTATTTTAAAAGCATCCAACTGAATAAGGAGCTGCATAAAAATTGAGAAGTACAGGTACAAATGTGCACTGAGAGAAAGTGGTACACAGGGAGCACAGTGAGGGCCACTATCAGAATAAAATGTATCAAGGGCCTGATCCATCAAACTTATGAAGAGAAAATAGGGGTGAGATTGCAATAGTCAAGGAAACTGTCAGGAGAGGATAGGATAGAAAGAAAGTGCATCATTATGCATATACACATGCTCAAAGAACACAATTTAGGAGTATATAATTGTCTCTATGAAGTCTGTGGTTATGTATAATTGATACATGTCTGTTTAAAAAAGTTAGATAACAAAGGAAACTACTTCTGCTTGAGAGAAAGCCCACTTACTTGCTTCTACTCAGTTGTGACAATGGTCAAGCAAAAAGGAATTGGACAAGACATGGTTAGAATTTCTTCAGTGAAGTAGAGATTCAGTAGGATGAACACAGCACATTGTTGAAAGGATGGAAAGAGATACTGGGAAACATGAACTTCTCTGATGGTTTGAAAACAAATATACACAGGTGTGTAAAAATGTGGCTTGTGAATTATTTAAGGGGTTCACAAATTTGGTCAAATGCTTTTGTGTATTGCAAGCTAAATATTTATGCCTTACAGGAAGAAAAGCAGGAGACAAGATAAATAGCTAGCTGCAACATACTTGACACACACACTTATATGAATACACACATATGTACAGACAAATAAACATAAACATGCATTCAAAAATGCACACATATACATAAGCATACTATAAATACACACTTATCTCACAATATTGTGATAAAAAAATAAGGTTAGAATTAACCTTAGAAAATATACAAAAGGAGGAGGAAGAGAAACACTTCCTATCTTTATCAGGGTATCATTGCTATGATGAAACACCATGACCAAAGAAGCTTGTGGAGGAAAGAGTTTATTTGACTTATGTTTCTTTATCACTGTTCATTATTGAAGGAAAATATCTATTTCAAGCAGAGCTGGAACTTGGGAAGCAGGAACTGATGCAGAGCTCATGGAGGAGAATTGCTTACAGGCATGCTCTCCATGAATTTCTCAGCCTGCTTTGTTTTTATTATAGTCTAGGACTACCAGCCCAGGAGTGTCAACACAGACACAACGAGCTATATCAATCACATATCAATCACTAATTTAAAAAATTCCATAAAGGCTTGCCTAAAGCCCAAGTATAGAGGCTTTTTCTCAGTTGAGTTTCCCTCCTTTCAGATGACTCTACCTTCTGATAAGTTGGTTTAAAAGTATACAACATCCTACCAATGATCTTTTTGGCATACTGTGGTTGTACACACCTTTAATCCTACTACTCTGGATGTAGACATAGGCAAATATATGTGAGTTCAAGGCCAGTATGATCTACTAAGTGTTATGCTGAACAGGAGGGCTACATAGACAGAACTTGTTTCAAAAGAATAACAAACAAAAATGCATTACTAATGTTCTCAATTGTTGAGAGAATGTCTTGTAAGAATCACACCCCAATAAAAAAAGTGATGACAAATGAGCTGAGACAGAATATAGGAGGTGAGACACTGTCAGGTAGAGAGAGTATATTAGAAATATAATTAATCAGTATAGTTATAGATCCAGGGGCTGAAACAGAAAAGTTTTTGCAGAAGGCAAAATAGGGCAGAAGGCAGGATACTTAGAAATAGTCTGATAGATGACTGGAGAAAAACTCGAGTTCTTGGGAACAACTGGTTGAATTAGCTGTACATCAGAAAAATCTCTCATACTATTAATGATTCTGTGTAGTGCTGGCAATGAGGAACTTAAAATAGAAGACTTCTGAGAGTCTATACCCAGCAAGTAACTGAGACAGATGCAGATATCAATAGACATACATTGGACAGAGGTCTGTGGAAGAGTTAGGAGAAGAACTGAAGGACCTCAAGGAGATGACAAACTCAGAAGACCAACAGTATCAATTAACTTGGACCTCTGGAAGTTCCCAGAGACTGAGCCACCAATCAATGATCCTTTATGGGTTGACCCCAGTCATTCATATCTTTATATATATATATATATATATATATATATATATATATATATTAGTGAGTTGGAACACTTTTCCAACTCACTAATAAGAGAGAGATTCAACAGCATCCTAAAAGAGAACATTCATTCCCACATATGAGTGTCTTTTATGGGGAATGTTCTCTATAGGCTAAATAAAGAGAAATGTAAATTTGCAACTCAAATATTAAAATCTTTGATCTATATTGATGACTGTCATGCAAAATGTCTATGGTAAATATAGTACAAATCTTGTGGAAGTAACTAACTACCATCTGATTTGCATACTCACTCCATGAGTCAGAACCCTTAACTGACAGTAGGTGGGTGAAGATGAACCAGAAAATAAATAGGACACAGACCTAGGGATTATATACTTAAACATCTTTGCCTTACTTAGCAATTATCAATTCATGATATATACATAACAATATGTTGAAAAACACACAAACAGTTCAAAAACAAAGAAAAAGAGGGAAGTAGAGTGAAGAGAACAACAACAAACCAAAGAAGCAAAAATAAGATGAAGGAACTGAAGAAAATGAGGGACATACCACTATGAAGGTTGTACTGGAAAGGACTTGAACCATCAGGACCAAGTGATGCCTATCGAGATGACTGGGAATGATTTCAATAGCCTTTGACAGTTATTGGGGAAAATACACACATATAAAAACAAATAATTGTTGAGGCCCTAATATTTTAAAGTATTAATTAGTGTGATAGAAATGGCTTGCTTTCATAGTTTTGTTTTCAGATTCCTTGGAGGAAGGATTCTATATTAATAAATCTGTTATCTAAATTCTTGGTTACATTGCAGGACTGAATGAAAAGGAAGGTTCTGTTTTCCAGAATGCTGATTGTTTTGGATGTCAGGCTTGGGTATATAAATATAGGACTAGTAAAATATACCCCCTCCTTGTGCAATAGCTCACCTATTGCCTAAAGTTACCACTAAGGAAGATAGGGATGATTAAGCTGATAGTGTAGTGAATCTTGAATGTTTCATAGTAAGAAGTGCCATTCAATGTATATTTGTCATCAAGTTCCATAATAATATGAGGGTTTTACATACAACGAAAAGTCTTCTTACTTGTATTTTTAAAATTGGATATTTTCTTTATTTAAATTTCAATTGCTTTCCAGGTCTCCCTTCAGAAACTCTATTGTATTAAATGTCCATTCTAGTGAAGGCAAGAATCATTTTTTAAATGTGTCACTTACATTAATACTTGTGAAAAAAATTCATAGTCTTCAGTGAATAAACATCTGAGATTGCTTGGTTAAATATAGTACCAGGCAAAATAGTCCTCTACATTTGTTTTTATTCTCATAACTTGTTACTATATTCCATCTCTAGTAATTTCAGGTTTACATTTCTTCATTTTCATAATTTGTTTTGCATTTGCTTTCTAGTCACAAAAAATTCAAACAGAATTTCAATAAGACTTTTCCAGAGACAGTGATATGACTAAAATGCTTCAGGGTTCAGAAAATCATGGTAGTGAGAAAATCTTGAGTCATTTATTTAACACTATATAAATGCTCAGAAACTCTTGAAAAAAGATGGAGCTGGTAATAAAGTAAGAGATAGAAGAATACACCAAGATGTTCTTTATTCCTATATTTTAAGCCAAAGAGCAGCCTTTGTGGGCAATCTTCTCTGCAAACTGGTAAATAGATATCTTAGCTGGGCTTACAATTTGTTTACATCCACTCATTAAATGACAAGAAAAGGCTAGAGATACTCACTCTAGCATCCACATGCTCAGACAATTTATTGTAGGAAAATCTACACATACTGAATGTAGCCAGGTAAGAGAGTGGGAAAAGGCAGGACAAGGAAGCATATGGGAGTTTGGCTACATCATGTGATCTATAAGAGAGACATCATCCTTAATGGGTAATGATTTTCTGAGCATCCGGTTTATTTTATTTTATTTTTTTTTCTGAGCACAACAGCCAAGAAAAATAGTCAACCAAAAAGGCTCTGTAAGTTTTTCCAATAATGTCATCATTTACCTAAGGAGAAACTTGGTAAATTTTTCCCCAAAACACTTTATTTATCAGTATTTGTATATACATACATACTTATACATGTATACATATATACATAAATATATGAACAATAATTAAATAAGATTTATTTGAACAGTCTTGGGGGTTGGAAAGAGTGGGAGGAAGGAGAGAAAGAAAAAATTATGTAAATACAGTGCTCATATATGAAATTCTCAAAAAGGAATCCATTTTTAAAAAAAAATGTTCAACAGATTAACTTGCATTTTACAATATGAAAATAAATATGACCTATAATTATGTTGAAAAACATTTTAACTCACTACAAACTTTGAAATTTAAAATGAAATCAATAAAAATTATTTTACCCAGCATGCTAACAAAAACCACAATAACATTTTATAATTCAAAGTATTTCTGAGAACAAAAAAATGGAAAATGCAGGATGTGGGGAAGGGATTTTCGTGTTTATAACCCCTGTGTTAAAAAGTAAAAATTATGATTTGATAGTAATAAAAAAAAAGAAAAATAAAAAAAAAGAAATGAAAGAAATGACACACAGTGTCCCCCTGGCTCTGCTGACTTAGCTTCTGACAATCCATTTTCTTTTATATGCTATGTATGTTCTTTTATGATTGGGTTACCTCACTCAGGATGATATTCTCAAGCTCCATCCATTTGCCTAAGAATTTCATGAACTCATTGTTTTTAATAGCTGAGTAGTACTCCATTGTGTAACTATACCATATTTTCTGTATCCATTCCTCCAACTTCTGGCTATTATAAATAAGGCTGCTATGAACATAGTGGGGCATGTGTCCCTGTTGTATTTTGAAACATCTTTTGGGTATATGCTCAGGAGTGGTATAGCTGGGTCCTCAGATAATACTATGTTCAATTTTCTAAGGTACCACCAGACTGATTTCCATAGTGGTTGTACCAGCTAACAATCCCACCAACAATGGAGGAGTGTTCCTCTTTGTCCTAATCCTCAACAGCATCTGCTGTCACCTGTGTTTTTGATCTTAGCCATTCTGACTGGTGTGAGGTGGAATCTCAATGTTGTTTTCATTTGCATTTCTCTGATGACTAGGAATGTTGAACACTTCTTTTGGTGCTTCTCAACCATTCGAGATTCCTCAATTGAGAATTTGTTTATATAGTGAATTACATTGATGGACTTCTGTATATTAAACCAACCCTGCATTCCTGGGATAAAGCCTACTTGATCATGATGGATAATTGTTTTGATATGTTCTTAGATTCTGTTTTCTAGAATTTTATTGAGTATTTTTGCATTGATATTCATTTGGGAAATTGGTCTGAAGTTCTCTTTCTTTGTTGGGTCTTTGTGTGGTTTAGGTATGAGCATAATTGTGGCTTCATAGAATGAATTGGGCAGTGTTCCTTCTATTTCTACTTTGTGGAACAGTCTGAAATTAATTGATATTAGGTTTTACTTGAAGGTCTGATAGAATTCTGCACTGAAACCATCTGGTCCCAGACTTTTTTTTTTTTTTTGGGGGGTGACTAGATTTTTAATGACTGCTTCTATTTCTTTCAGGATTATGAGACTGTTTAGATGGTTTATCTGCTCCTAATTTAACATTGGTAACTGGTATTTGTCTAGAAAATTGTCCATTTCATCCAGATTTTCCAATTTTGTTGAGTATAGGCTTTTGTAGTAGGATCTGATGATTTTTTTGATTTCCTCAGTTTCTGTTATTATATCCCCTTTTCAGTTCTGATTTTATTAATTTTAATACTGTCTCTCTGCCCTCTGATTAGTCTTGGCTAAGGGTTTGTCTATCTTGTTGATTTCTCAAAGAACCAACTCCTAATTTTATTGATATTTTTGTATAGTTTTTGTTGTTGTTGTTGTTACTATTTAGTTGATTTCAGTCCTGAGTTTAATTATTCCCTCCTGTCTACTCCTCTTGGGTGTATTTGCTTCATTTTGTTCTAGAGCTTTCAGGTGTGTTGTCAAACTGCTAGTGTATACCCTCCCCAGTTTCTTTTTTGTAAGCACTTAGAGCTATGAGTTTTCCTCTTAGCACTGCTTTCATTGTGTCCCATAGGTTTTGGTATGATGTGTCTTCATTTTCATTAAATTCTAAAAAGTTTTTAATTTCTTTCCTTATTTCTTCCCTGACCACATTATCATTGAGTAGAATATTTCCATGTGAGTGTGGGCTTTCCCTTGTCTTCCTGTTTGTGTATCCAGCCCATTAGCCTATGTCTTTTTATTGGGGAATTGAGTCTATTAATGTTAAGAGATATTAAGGAGAGGAGATTATTGCTTCCTGTTATTTTTGTTAACAGCAGAGGCATTGTTTGTGTGTTTATCTTCTTTTGAGTTTGTTGGAAGAGACTTACTTTCTTGCTCTTTCTGGGGTATTATTTTCCTCCTTATATTGGTGCTTTCCTGCTATTATTCTTTGTAGTGCTGGGTTTGTGGAAAGATATTGTGTAAATTTGGTTTTGTCATGGAATATCTTGGTTTCTCCATCTATGGTAATTGAGAGTTTTGCTGGGTATAATATCCTGTGCTGGCATTTATGTTCTCTTAGGGTCTGTATGACATCCGTCCAGGATCTTCTAGCTTTTATAGTCTCTGGTGAGAAGTCTGGTGTAATTCTGATAGGTCTGCCTTTATATGTTACTTGGCCTTTTCCCTTACTGCTTTTAAAATTCTTTCTTTGTTATGTGCATTTTGTGTTTTGATTATTATGTGACGGGAGGTATTTCTTTTCTGGTCTAGTCTATTTGGCATTCTATAGGCTTCTTGGATGATTATGGGCATCTCATTCTTTAGGTTAGGGAAGTTTTCTTCTATAATTTTGTTGAAGATATTTATTGGCCCTTTAAGATGGGAATCCTCACTTTCTTCTATACGTAATATCCTTAAGTTCTGTCTTCTCATTGTGTCCTGAATTTCCTGGATGTTTTGTGTTAAGAACTTTTTGCATTTTGTGTTTTCTTTGACAGTTATGTTAATATTTTCTATGGTATCCTCTGCACCTGAGATTCTCTCTTCTATCTCTTGCATTCTGTTGGTGATGCTTGCATCTATGACTCCTGATTTCTTTCCCAGCTTTTCTATATCCCTGATAGTCTCCCTTTGTGATTTCTTAATTGTCTCTACTTTCATTTTTATGTCCTGGATGTTTTTGTTCAATTCCTTCACCTGTTTAGTTGTGTTCTCTTGTAATTCTTTAAGGGATTTTTGTGTTTCCTCTTTAAGGGCTTTCACCTGTTTATCTGTGTTCTCCTCAATTTCTTTGAGGGTGTCATTTATGTCCTTCTTAAAGTTCTCTATCATTGTCATTAGAAGTGATTTTAGATCTGACTCTTCCTTTCCTGATGATATGGGTAATTCAGGACTTTCTAATGTGGGAGAACTAGGTTTTGATGAAGCTGAGTACTCTAGGTTGCTGGTGCTTGTATTCTTGCGCTTGCCTTTCCCCATCTGGATCTCCTTGGTGCTACCTGAGCTGTCTCTGACTGGAGCCTTGTCTTTCCTATTATCTTGGTTGTGTCAGAATTGTTTGGGATGAGTGATGCTGCTGGGGTTAGAGCTGAGGTCCAAGCTCTGCTCAGTGTTCAGGTGGAAACAGGAAGGAACCAGTGCTCAGGGCCAGGAGTGAATTCCTGGGTCCCTGTGGGTCTTAGTTACTCCCTGTTTGGGTAGAGTATTGCTGTCTCCTGACCTGAGATACTGCCCAGGTTAGAACTCCTGAGAGCCCTGCCACCTCTGGGTTTTGTGAGGTTGGGTACAGAGCTGCCTCCTGGGATCTGCTCTATGCTCGGGCCCAGACAGGAAGGAATGGGTACACCCACCCAGGAGTGAATTCCTGGGTCCCAGTGGGTCCCAGTTACTTTCTATTTGGTGTGAGTGTTGCTGCCTCCTTACCTAAGATACTGCCCGGCTTAGAGCTCTTGAGAGCCCCACTTCCTCTGGGTTCTGTGAGATTGGGTGCACAGCTATCTCCTGAGATCTGCTGAGTGCTCAGGCCCAGACTGGAAGGTACCAGGGCTCCTGGCCAGGAGTGAATTCCTGAGTCCCTGTGTGTTCCGGTTACTCCCTGTTTGGGGTGAGTGTTGCTGATTCCTTACCTGAGATACTTCCCTGGTTAGAGCTCCTGGTAGCCCCAGTTCATCTGGATTTTGTGAGGTTGGGTGCAGAGCTGCTGCTGGTGGTCTGCTCAGTGCTCGGGCCCCTTGGTAAATTTTTATATTGAATTATTCTATGAGTGTTTGATGGGGGGTGGGGTGGGTAGACATTGCTTGCACTACTATTTGGTGGAAATGAATTTGTAAAATCATTATTTTTGAGATTATAATACAGTTTTATTTCCCCCTTTCCCTTTCTCTCCTCCTCCCACTAATATAATATTCTTAGCTCCTTTTCTTTGTGGAAAACTGTATCTCCTGCCATCAGCATTATTTAAGTGCTTGAAATATTTTGAAAATCACCATTGTTGGATGCAATTACTGGTATTCTAGAGGACATAATTTTATAGCAAATGGTCTTATATCCTAGAGTTTAACATCTTTCTTCTCCCTCTTCCACAATGACCCCTGAAATTTAGATACATAAGATATTTTATCAAACTGTTTGACTGTGTTTCATACTGTGTTTTGATTTTTTGTGGTTTTCTGCATTTATTTGTTAGATGATCTATGGGCCCTTTAAGAAGCATTTTCAAATTATATATGAAATTTTTATTTGAAGTGTATATGGATATCTACACAATTACATTAATTTATTATAAGTACTTTTAGGTAGAGAGTTGACATTATGATCATATTACACTGTTTTGTTAATCTATACTTACGACCTTTTACTTTTCAAAGTAAAGTCACTTTTTTTCTCCTCATTTACTCCATCATATCTATTTGAAACTTTGTATGCTCAACAAATTGCAAAGATGTGGTAATGTTTGTATACTTCTTATACTATACCAAGACAGCCACAATTCCAGTATGGCTAGAAACAAGACTCATGAAGGCCAAGCCTTATCAGAGTGACTATTTGCATTTACTGAGCTTCTGAAGAATAAGAGTCAGGATTTGTCAAGGATTCTTGCCCTAAGAGGCTACCATATTTCATTAAATGTTGGTGAGCTGCCACAAGGGTATTAGTGTGAGAAAGCTGACATCACTACTTGTCTGCCATGGATAGTAAGGGCTTAGGGGTGATGCTTCTCCCCAGGACTCCCCTCCACCTCTGGCTGTTGGAAAAGTTGGTCCAACTCATGACAGTGGGAGATCTATCCCTGCCTGTTGCTTGTTCCAGCACTCAGAAGAGCATGCCTTGCACCTCACATGTTTAGCAACTGGACCTAGTGATGGGGCTTGGAGGTGAGCTGGTGAGCACTGTCCCAGCCCTGTTGTGTGCCATGAAGTATCCTGTGTGTGAAATGATGCCCCATGGCTTTCTGAGGAAATGAGGAAAGATTACTTTAGGGTCATAAAACAGGAGAACCAGCCCTCCTCCACAATGGCTGTAACACTTCAGAGTGCAGCCCCTACTACTCATCTTGGCATCGGAGTAGAACTCAGTTATTTTTAAAGACAGAAAGCATATAAACTTTGGATGGAATAGTAATAACAATTTGGGAGAGCAATTCTTTGAGAATGCAGTAGATTTGTCCAAACATACAATATTCATGTTAGTGTTGAACAAAATATTTTAATATTTTAATTTTATCCCCCCCAAAAGAAATGCTACTTCCATAAAGACACATGTGCAGCCCTACAAAATTTTACAAAAACACATAGAATTGCAGAGAATTTGCATATGTGTTAAACATTTCTTTTTGAAAATAAACACCTCTTATATTATTTGTTTACCAGTATATGACTGAGAGATACTCTGTACTCTATGGTAACTGGATGTAATTCTGAAGCATAGTTGGAATCCACCATTAAGTTTTGAAATAAAATGCAGATCTATAATGATGCCTTAACAAAATAAGTACTTCCCAAAGGGTCTAATCCAGCTTCTCATTATTATTATTATTGGTCAATCTTTTATCCAGTCTAGTCATTGTTCCCTTCCTGATCTGTCCTTTGACTACACATCCCATATCTCCTCTACTGTCTCAAAGAAGATTTCCCTATCCCCTAAACATCACCAAACTAGACCTCCACACTTCCTAGGGACTCAAGTGTCTTGATGGTTAGGTGCTTCTTAACTCATTGAGGCCAAACCAGGCAGTCCTTTGCTGTATGTGTCTTGGACCCCATATCAGCTAGTATATGCTGCCTGGTTGATGGTTCACTGAGAGATCTCTGATGTCCAGGTTAGTTGAGACTACTGGTCATCCTATGGGTTCTCCCTCCTTCTCAAGTTTTTTCCAGCTTTTCCCTAATTCAACCACAGGAGTCCCCAGCTTCTCTCTATTGGTTGAGTGAAAGGATGTGCATCTGACTCTCAATGCTAGGATCCTGTCTGTAGGCACAACATAGCATCAGTAATAGTGTCAGGTCTTAGTGCCTTCCCCTGAGTTGGATCCCAGTTTGGGCCTGTCACTGGACCTCCTTTCCTTCAGTCTTTTCTCCATTTTTATCACTGCAGTTCTTTTAGACAGGAAAAATTTGGGGTCAGAATTTTTGACTATGGGATGGCAACACCAACTGATGTCCTGTCTTTCTATTGAAGGTGGACTCTCCAAGTTCTCTCTCTAGAATAGAGGTGATTTCATCTAAAGTCCCTCCCTTTGAGTTCTTATAGTCCCACCTCTAACAGGACTCTGGAACATTCTAGAGGGTTCCCCCACCTTCTACCTCTCCATGTTAGCAGCTTTCATTTTTTCTGCTAGCCCTCAGGGCTTAACTCCTGTTCTCCCCAAGACATGATTAGGTTCACATTTTCCCCTCCCTGTCCCCCCTCCCATGCAGGTTCCTCACTCCCTCTTCTGCCCCATTATTGCTTACTTCTCCCTTCCACATGGGAATGAGGCATCTTCATTTGGTCTCCACTACTTGTTAACCTTATCGAGTCTACGGATTGTATCCTGGGTATTTTGTATATTTTTAGCTAATGTCAACTTATAAGGTACTAAATACTATGTATGTCCTTTTTGAGTCTGAGTTACATATGCAGAATATTATCTAATTCCATTCAGTTGCCTCCAAAACTCCTGATGTCTTCATTCTTAAAAGCTGAGTAATTCCATTGTGTAAATGAACCACATTTTCTGTATACACTCTTCCCTTGTGGGACATCTTGGTTTTTTGTAGATTCTGTATATCACAAATAAGGTTGCTATAAACATAGTAGAGCATGTTCCTATGAGGCATGGTAAGGCATTTTTAGGTATATGCCCAAGAAGGTTATAGCTGAGTCTTCAGGTAGATATACTACCAATTTTCTGGGGAATCTCCAGATTGATATCCAGGTATTTGTACCAGTTTGCAATTTCTACAGCAAAGAAGAATGTTTCTCTTTGTCCTTTCCAACATGTTGTGTCACCTAAGTTTTTGACCTTAGCCATTTTCAATGGTGTAATGTGGAATCTCATGGTTGTTTTGATTTGCATTTCACTGATCAGTAAGGACTTTGAACATTTAAATGCTTCTTAGCCATTTGAGATTCCTCTGTTGTAAATTCTCTGTTTAGTTCTGTACCCATTTTTTATTGAATTGTTTCTTTTTATTTTTGGTGGTTAGCTTCTTGAATTCTTTCTGTATTTTGGATATTAGTTCTTTATCTGATGTGGGTTTAGTAACGTGTTTTTCAAATATGTTGGTTGCTCTTTTGTCCTACTCACTAAGTCCTTTGCCTTACAGAAGCTTCCCAGTTGCATTAGGTTCCATTCATAAATTATTGATTTTAGATTCTGAGACAATGACATACTGTTTACTAACTGCATTCCCCACTATGTCAATGAGTTCAAGACTCTTTTCCACTTTTTCTTTATTTATATTTTAGCATATCTGGTTTTATGTTGAAGTCCTTGATCCACTTGAACTTGAGATTTGTGTAAGGTGACAAATGTGGATCTATTTTAATTTTTTTTTACATGTCGACTACTAGTTAGACTAGCACCAGTTATGGAAGATGCTTTGTTAATTCATTGTATATTTTTGGATATTAGTGTGGAAAAACCAGCTTGTTTCTTGGGACCACTTGCTTGTAAGACTTTTTTCAGCCATTTACTCTGAGACAGTGTCTACCTTTGATATTGAGGTAAGGTTTTTTTTTTTTTTTTTTCAGCAAAAATGCTGGATCCTGTTTGTATACCCAGTTTGTTAGCTTATGTCTTTTTACTGTGGAGTTGAGTCTGTTGATATTGAGAGACATTAAAGACAGATCATTATTTTCTACTATGTTTGTTGCTGTAGGTGGCATTATATGCATGTGATTCTCTCCTATTGGCTTTGTTGTGAGATGACATATATCTTTTGTTTCCTTTGGTGTAGGTACTCTCCTTGTATTGAAGTTTTCTTTCTAGAATGATCTGTAGGACTGGATTGATAGAATAGATACTGTTTGAATTTTATTTGTCCTGAAATATTTTGATTTCTTCATCTATGTTGAGACTGTTGCAGGGTATAGTATCCTAGGCTGGCATTTGTGATTTCTTTGAGTTTGCTTGATATCTGTCAGGCTTTTCTGGCTTTTATTGTCTCTGTTTAATAGTCTGGTGTAATTCTGATTGGACCTCCTTTATATGTTACTTGGCCTTTTTCACTTGTAGCTTTTAATATTTTTTCTTTGTTCTTTGAATTTAGGTTTTGATTATTATATGAAAAGAGAATTTTCTTCTCTGGTCCAATGTATTTGGTATTCTATAAGCTTCTTGTACATTTTTGTCCACAACTTTCTTTTTGTTTGGGAAGTTTTCTTCTGTGATTTTGTTGAAGATGTTTTTGAATTCTTTGAGCTGGGAATCTTAGCTCTCCTCTATTCCTATTATTCTTAGATTTGGTCTTTTCATGGTATCCTGGATTTCCTGGATATTTGGGGTTAGGAGTATTTTATGTTTTGAGTTTTCTTTGACAGTTGTGTCAATATCTTTTAAGCTGTCTTCTACATTTTAGATTCTTTCTTCTATCTCTTGTATTCTGTTGGTGATGCTTACATCTGTAATTCCTGACCTCTTTCCTAGGTTTTTCATTTCCAGGTGTTCCTCCATTTGTGTTTTCTTTACTGTTTCTGCTTCGACTTTTAGGGCTTGGGCAGTTTCATTCAGTTCCTTCACCTATTTGATTTACTTTTTCTGTATTTCCTCAGTAGATTTATTTGTGACCTCTTTAAAGTCTTCTACAGTTTTTTCTATGTTTTCCTTTATTTCTGTCAGTGACTTATTTATATCCTCCTTACAGGGCTCTATTATCTTTACAAAATAGAATTTTAGGTCAGGTTCCTGATTTTCAGGTGTGTTGGTACATCCAGAACTTATAGTGGCAGAACTGAGTTCTGATGATTCCAAAGTATATTGGCTTCTGTTTGCTCATGGTCTTGTGCTTATCTCTCATCATCCAGTTATCCTTGGTGTTAGCTGGTTTATTGTCTTTGTCTGGAGCCTGCATTCGGTGTCCCTGAGTTGCTTCAGGTCTCCTGGAAAGCCTGTGGCCCTGGCTATATCAAACCTCCTGTGAGGCCTTCAGACTGTGTTTTCTTCAAGGGACATATGACAGTGAACTGTTGCTCTAATTGCAGTGTCTCTTCTGTAAAATTCAGACTGTGGGATCTTCAGGGGGCCAGACAAGTTGCTGATATGTTGCCCTGCCTGTTGCAGATGTTCTTATAGACCTTCAGATTGTTGGCTTTTCAGAGCAGCCTTCCCGCTGTTGCCCCTTGTGTGGCTATTCTATTGAGAAACATTCATAATATGAGATATGTTACACTGTGCACAGCAGAACTCCAGGGTTTTTTTCAGACTGTTGGATCAGTTGCCCAGTGAGCAGAGCAACTCCTGGAAGGCCTACAGACTGTGGTATCATAAGTGGAGTAAACAAGCCAGTGGTCTGTTCTCTCAAAAGGAAAAGGCAGGAAGAGGATTTAGATAATGATGGGTCCTGAGTCTGCTGGGTCTTTCCTGATATTCAGCTGCTGTGGCTCTTAGGGAAATTCCCTTACCAGTTGCTCTTCTTGCAGCAAAACTCCTGGGAGTCTTTCAGAACATGGTGTCTTCAGAAGATCAGACAAGCTGGTGATATGCCTGGCAGAAGGCTCATGAGAGAAGGGAAGTGAAATACAGTGGGGAGGAGAGGTGGGGAGCACGTATCCCGAGACTGCTGGACTCCTCAGGGTGCCCAGCTGTTGCAGCTACAAAATGTATTTCTCAAAATCTAAACACACTATGTCTAGGATACTGAAATATACATAAATACCTTATATAATGGAATAATTTATAGATGTCATCATAGCACTTGAGAAAAATGACACAGGTGAGAAGCAAGCTTTACTTGGCAGCCAAGAGTTTTAATAAGAAAGGCACAGACAGAAATGTGTGTTTTATTAGAAATAGCTAGGATCTAGACCAAGTAATCAGATACATAATCAGGCTTCAGGCACCACAGACTGTTTTTCTGTTTTGTTAATTGGAGCTAGAGCTCAGGGTAAATCATATTTTCACTGTCTTACACTTTTACTTTGCATTCTTCTGCTAAAACACACAGGAAAGAGACACAGATGAATTAGCAGCATGGGGAGTCTTAAAGAAGATTACTACAGGGTTGTTCTTTTCACGTTTTGGACTGAGGTCTCTTTCCTCTTTTTGTTTTGTTTTTGCCATTCCCTCTTTGAATATACACACTCCTCCAAAACAGAGGCAATCAGAGTTATTAAACATCACTGCACTCAAGGATTTAATAGCCAGGCTTCTGGCTATAGTCTAGCTGTCAGCTTGGTATACACAAATCCTGATAAGAGACTGTTATACAGAAGAAAGACTGCTATTTCTTCATAAACCTGTGCAGAAAGAGTAAATAAAAACCCATCATAATGCTGTAATTCCCCAAACTCCAGCTATGATTCAGATGCTTATGCATTTTGTGTAAGAGATTTGTTTCTGCCTCTGAAGCATAATCACTGTCTCAGTTTTGCAGTGCTTCTTCATCTGAAATGAGGATGAGTCACTTTTGAAATTAATTTCCACTGCAGAATGAGGACGTACTTCTCATTAAAGTTTCCTGAGGCACTCTCCATAAAGAATTGTTATGGCTAGGAGAGTTCTCAGTTGACCACATAAGATGATCTGAAAGATTTGAGCTGTAGTCTGTGGAAAACATTTGAAAACTTTTACCTGAAATTTTTAAAGAAGAAATAAGTAACACAAAAGATATTTTAACTATATGCACTACCTTAAGTAAGGATGGTATGTTATCCAGAAATAAATCTGAATTTGAATACCCTCACATAAAAATTATGTGTTTAGGATTAAAAATAAAATGACATGTTGAATTAACAGTACATGTGCAACACTTGTATAAAACATCACACATTGTTAACCTTTATATTTTATTAAGAATGAAGGTTTGAAATATATAAAACATATGTTACTTCATTGAATGACCTGTCATTCTCCATAATATAGATTATCATTTTTTGTTATTGTTTATGAAGATACTCTTTGTTTTTGTTGGTATGTGGTTATTAGTATTTCATTAGTAGAATTTCTGGTATTTATAAATGGAAGAAGTAGGATAAATTTAATATTTGGGAGAAAGTGGTGAAAAAACTAGTTGCAAATTGTGCACAACTGGAAATATATGCCTGAAGGTTATAGGTTCATACCAGCTGTCTCACAATAGGTCTCTCCATATTTATTCTCTGGGAATGAATTTCTGAATGAATTTTAGTTGATGGTTGTGTGTATACTAGCAACGCACTAACACTAAAATTACCCTTAAGTTCTTCCCAAAACTAAAATACTTTCTTATTCTCATGACATATATTCTAGAGTACTTTCTCTACACAGCCCCTATATGGTTTTCTTACATTTTCCTTCTATAGCAATGGCAACATTCAATTCTCTCCTCATTAGCCATTTGAAAGATATAATTATCAAAATAATTTTATATAATTATTCATAAATAATATTTTATGATATAAAATACCTGCATCTCAACCAGTTGCACTATGGCCTAACCTGAAAGACAGCCAAGATGACCAGTACTCTGGATCCAAGGAGCTCAGAGAGAGACCTAGCCTCAGATGACCATGAATCAGGCACCAGAAGACCCATGTGGGTAGATCACACCTGAGATGGCCCTTGCCCTATGTGACACTGCAAGAATGTCATAGCACTCCTGAGACCACTCTTGAGTTGACCCCAGACATCTAGAGAATAGGCCCTGCAACTCAACTGGGTGACACAATTAGAGCTATCCCTGATGGTGTTGATGCAAGTGAGTGAAACATGACACCAAGAGAAATAAAAAGCTGATCACTCTCTGTGATCCTTGCTGGCAGTAGTATTGGATGAAGTAGTTCAGAAGACCTGGCAGGCTGACCAACTTAGATACCTCCCAAACCCACACCAGTGCTTTGTGTTTGCTTGCTTCATCAATGCACTGCTGCAATTTATGACTATGCTAGGCCTGCAGATTTAATGTTGCATGATTTCCATGAATTGGTCACTTACAAGATATCTGAGAAGAGTCCTAATGAGGTTCTTGTATTGATAATGTCCCATATTGAAGAGACCTTGATCCAGATGGAATGGATGGCCCATTGCAATGAACATTTGCAAGCAAAGATGAGTGGAAAAATCTGAAGGACTCACTGTGTCACATTCCAGCTTAAAGGATGAGTGCATTTGAATTTTTTTTGGGGGGGGGTGGGGGAGCAAGATTGCTAGGCAAGAGAATGGGTACAAGGGAAAGGGAAATGAATGGGATTGATTTTATGATATTAAATTTAAAAAGAAACAATAAAAATGTTTTAAATTATTTTACATGTATTTTTATTAGTAGTAGTATTATTGTTCCACATCCAAAAACTCCTTTCACCATCTCCAACATGTGTCTCCACTTCTTGGGGCCTTGAATCTCTTGAGGTTTAAGAGGATCTTCTCCGACTGAATCCAGACCTGGCAGTACTCTGCTGTACATTTGTTGGGGGCCTCATATCAGCTTGTCTTTGATGCTTGGTTGGTGGCTCAGTGTTTGACAGATCTCAGTGCTTCAGGATAGCTGAGACTGCTAGTCTTTTTATATGGTCACTCTGCTCCTCAACTTCTTCCAGCTTTTTCCTAATACAACCACAGGGATCAGCACATTCTCTCCAATAGTTGTATGTAAAAATCAGCATCTGACACTTTCAGATGCCTTTGGGCCTTTCAGATGTCAATCATGATAGGCCTCCATTTGTAAGCACACCATAACATCAGTAATAAAGTCAGGCTTCAGGACTTCCACTTGAGCTGGATACCAGTTTGGGCCTGTTTCTAGATCTCATTTTCCTCAGACACATCTCCATTTTTGTCCCTGCAGTTTTTTCATACCAGAACAATTCTGGGTCAATTTTTTTTTTTTATTGGGGATGAGGTTACCATTCTACCTCTTGATGCCCTGTTTTTCTTTTAAAGGTGGGTTCTAAAGTTGCTCTCTCCACTCTAGTGCATTTCATCTAGGGTCCCTTCAATTGGACCCTGAGAGTTTCTCACCTTACAGGTCCCTGGTACATTCTAGAGGGTTCCCCTTCCTTCAACATCCCAAGTTTTCTGTTTCTATTCTTTCTGCTGGCCCTCAGAGCTTCAGTCCTGTTCCCCTCACCCAAAATCTGACTATATTTCCCTCTTCAACTCCCTGTCCCGTTTTGAACCCCCATCCCTCCCTTCCTACCCCCTCTACCAATGAACTCTTTCTAAATTGTCTGGGATAAAAATTGAATCATAATCACATTGATATGGAAAACAACCTTATCTAGCTAATGCTTAAAGTTTTGAATCATCCTTTCTATTATCAAAATCTAAGTTGCTCCACAGGAAAAGTGTATGTTATTGTCTTATGCATTTATTGTCTTATACATTTATTGTCTTATGCATTTATTGTCTTATGCATTTGAAAGCAAAGCACCATTATATATATATATATATATATATATATATATATATATATATATATATATATATATATATAATCTCCAAGATTTGAAAATGATGCCAGTGTATTTAATTGGGTCCTAGAAGTTTCTTGACTTCCTGGCATCTGGGACTTTCTAGGGCCTACACCGTTTCCCATCTGCCAGTGTTACACCAGTCTGTTCAAATTCCTGATCCCATATCCTCTCCCCCACCTGATACTTACTCCTCCTTTTCCATCCCCTCTGTCATAGGACATCCATCCCTCAAGGACTTTCCTCTCTATATATTGTTTAACTATATAAATAAGAATGAATCATATATATTATGGTCTGCTTTCTCCTTGAGTTTCATATGACCTGTGAGTTTTATCATGGTTATTCTGAGCATTTTTTTTTCTGAAATTTATTTATCAGTGAGTAGATACCATGATTGTTCTTTTGTGACTGGATTACTTCACTGAGGATGATATTTTTTAGTCCCATTCATTAATGAAAAACCTTTTAAATTTCATTTTATTCAAGGCTTAGTTTTCTGTCCTTCCTAAGAAATTATTTCAAGTGTCATCCAGATGACTATTCTCTCTAATTTCATTGATAGGGGATATTCTTCCACAATTTTAAATGTCATCTACTCAAATTATTGTGAATAGCACTTACGCAGAGATAATTTGATGTGAAAATGATTGTCCTAATTCTGAAGAGCAGCTCCTGAGTGAGTGAACAAAAATTACCATGATGAATACAATTGAAATTCACAGTCTGTTCTCACCTCCTGCAATACTAAAGAGAATAGGTTATTGTGTTCCTATGATGTTGTGAGGTTTTATCTTTCATGTCTATTGAATATTCTCCTGTATAACCTAGAAAGGAATCATAGGACAGGGAATACATTCCATAGAAGCAATACACTTTCTGGTAACATCAATTCCTCCTTGATACAATAGAGAATTGACAATGTGGACAGTCACTCATCTTTTTAATCCCCTCTTATCCCACACTCAATTTCTGAAACATATCCTGTAAATACATAAAAACCAGGTCACCAAATCTAGGCTGTCTGACAAAAAAAGAGAGAGAGATCATATTTTTTTTTCAGCCAGAGATAGTCTTCAGTGCTTCTGACACACTGAAATTTTTGATAAAAAATTGTGCTTTGTTTTCAAGGTGAGTAATGCCTGAAGTTCAAGAAGAGCTGTCTTGAGTGCATTAGCAGAAAAGATTTTTGTTGTGGACTTACATACCTAAGGGAATTTCAGTCTTTACTGAAAATCACAAGGTTGCTAGTCCTAGTTTTTGACTACTTTAAGAACTCCAAAAGTATGATCATGGTGCCTAAAAGCATTGTCACCACAGTGATGCTACTGAAGCATTGTTGGAAACTTGTGCCTTTATTTTGCTGTCAGTTCAAAAGAAAGTGAAGCATATCCTCTGAGAAAGGAAACCTGTTTTTTTTTTTGTGTGTGTGTTAACTTGGGAAAATTTTATTGTATTTGAAATGTCACCTATTTCATCAAATCTGAAATAAGCAATATACAACAAACTAGTAGCAAACATCAAATTAAATGGTGAGAAACCTAAAGCAATTTCACTAAATCCAGGGACTAGACAAGGCTGCCCACTCTCTCCCTACCTATTCAATATACCAATCAAAGTCCTAGCCAGAGCAATTAGACAACAAAGGTAGATCAAAGGGATACATATTTGAAAGGAAGAGTCAAAATATCACTATTTGCAGATGATATGATAGTGTACTTAAGTGACCTTAAAACTTCCACCAGAAAACTCCTAACCCTGATAAACAACTTCAACTAATTGGCTGGATACAAAATTAGCTCAAACAAATCACGAGCCTTCCTCTACTTAAAGGATAACAAGATGAGAAAGAAATTAGGAAATCAACACTCTTCACAACAGTCAGAAATAATATAAAATAACTCGTTGTGAATCTAACCAAGCAAGAGACAGACCTATATGCCAAAAATTTCAAGTCCCTGAAGAAAGTAATTGAGAAAGAGCTCAGAAGATGGAAATATCTCCCATGCTCATGAATTGGCGGGATTAATGTAGTAAAAATGGCCATCTTGCTGAGAGCAATCTGCAGATTTAATGCAATCACTATAAAAGCTACAACTCAATTCTTCACAGAGATAGAAAGAAAAATTCTCAAATTCATTTAGAATCACAAACAGCAACAACAATAACAATGACAACAAAACCAGGATAGTGAAAAACAAAATCAACAATAAAAGAACTTCTGGTGGAATCACCATCCCTGACCTCAAGCTATAATACAGAGCAGTAGTGAGAAAAACTGCATGGTATTGGTACAGAAATAGGCAAGAAGATCAATAGAATAAAATTGAAGACCCAGAAATGAACTCACATATCTATAGTCACTTGATATTTGACAAAGGAGCAAAAACCTTTTGGCAGAAAAACATTTTTTTCTTAGAAACATGTTATTTTGTCTAAAGAAGACATATCTGTTTGTCCAGCCATGTCAATCTAACACTATGTTCTCAAAGTCATCATAGTTCAGGTTGGATTGATCAGCTCACTGCCACATACATGACAATATCCTTCCAAAAACATGAGGAATAAAAATAATATTTAGCTTCTTTAAGTAGGAATTTGAAATTTTAGTGCCTCTTAGGATCTGAATACTTATTCTCCATTTCTAATAATTTAATGCAATCTAGAGATTTAAATTGTTAAGTGGCATAGCATATACATTTTCTCTGTTGCAAGCTTTAATATTTTCCCATAATGCAATACTTACCATTTTGTTTTCCTCATCCTGTTTCTTTGTTCTAAACTAGTTGATCATTCCAATATTGATAAAATCTTGATAAATGAAGTAATTTTTGGTGTTATTGCTTATTTGAGAATACTGGGTTTAGTGAACATGCACTCCTCATTTATGTTTGCTTATTTGTTTTTCTGTTTTTTTAATGGTAGTTCTTATAAAGCTAATTATGAGAAATTGGCTTTATTCAGAATATCACCTGAAAGCAAATGGTGTGTGCATCAGGGCCTTGTTACAAATTTTCAGTCTTGCATTATCATGAGGGCCAGATGATGTTAAGAATTTTCTGTGAAGTGAGATTTCATTCTTCTGAGCACTGAGTCAGATCATCTTCCAATTTCTTGATTCCTTTGTTCAGGAGTGATGCATGATACCTAGTTTCACTTTTCTCCCAGTTCTCACACTAGGTTTTTACTCTAAAATATATCCCAAAGTTTACCTTTGTTCTAATAGATATAGCAAGGACATTTTTAGGGATGAGAAACCACTGATGTCATATTTGTATATTGAATTATTGAAACTGTCTATAGATCATGCTTTAGATGTATCTTTCTTTCTCTATGAAGAAAGGAACAGTCACCTCTCCTTGCAACTTAGACATATCTTGTCAGTAAACATGTCCATGTAGAAGTTCAATTTTAATTTCTTGACCCTTTGTGTAATAAAATATAATAAGATTGTGAAATTAACACATATTTTGAAACCTGGAGAATTGTAAGTAAATAACAATGGCCTGAAAGCAAGTATACAATTTGTGAAACCTTGGTGACTAAATTGAAAGGACCATTGAGATGCATGTAATTAGTTCGTGTTATATTTTTCTGTATCACATGCCTGGATACAAGTTTATGGTTGAAAATGTATCTAATGTCTCTAAGAAATAGCTTTAAGGTGTTCTACTGGTGTCCCTATAGGATTTGAATGAACACCAAATACAAACATGTGAGGAGGAAAAACCCATTCAACTGATAATTTCACAGTTTCCCCAAGGTTTATGCAAGTGACTTTCTTACCCAGGACTTTTGTCAAAGCAGTAACACTAACTTCTTAGGGAGTTTATCTGTGTCAGCTTAGGAAAAATCATCCGTGCTTAGATCCTTGACTATTTTTATGCCCACATAGATCATTCAGTGCTAGGAAATGGTCATCTGAGTGTCCAGCTTCATACTCCCACCTGCTATATATAAATCTTCCCTAAAAATATATCATCTCCAAGAGGTATAACATATACTTGTCAGGCAATTATCATGGAGAAAATTTCCATAAATACAACTACTTTAATGCTGTTATTTCAACTAAGAAAATATGTTCTGGTGCAGTTTTTCTGTTGGAGCTGTGATGATCTAGCAAAAGGTCCATTACATTTACTTTGTAAATAAGACCAATAACCTTATTTGTAAATGCTGAATGACTCTGCCCCGAAGTTATTTATTATTGGTACTGATTACAAGAGCCAGTACTTTGGCAGGAGGGACCTAGGTAAGGTTTAGCTTTTTCAGTGTTTGATCTGAGAAGAAAAGATAGTTGAAATTAAAATGAGGAGACAGAAGGCAGCTTTGCATTAGAAGGAAGAAAAAGAAGCCAACATGGGTTAGGTGAGCCATAAATACATGTTCTTAAAGATTGGTTGATTGGAATTAAGAGGAGCACAGTTGGAACAAAGTAAATACCTCAAGGTTATCACCAGAAAAGTAGATTACAATAACATGGAGTCTAGATATCTTACCAACTTTTGTGTTGCTTAAGGTTTATAATAATATAAAGGCTGTGTGTGATTTTAATCTGGGAACTCATTAACCAAAGGATATATAGAAACCCTAGTACAGGATTTATGTAATTATTACAAATGAAGGATCATAGCTTTGTACTCTAAACATGGAATCTAAAAAAATTACCATTTATTTGTGTTGAAGAGAGTGACCTAACAAAAAAATTATATCATGTAAATCTAAAGTTAATTCTAAGATAGAATATATTAGCAAGCCACAGTGTAGACAGTAGTCTTAATTATTGTCATATTACAGAGATAATTAGAGTTAAATATATTAATATATGAATTAATTAATAGATAGAAAGGCTTTAACCCAGAGGAAAAAAATCCCTCCCAGAATGGCTCCATCGGCTCTGTTACTAGTGTTAAATCTAGAAATCATGGAAAAAAATACTAAACTATCAAAAATACAAATTTGAAGACAACTTGTTGTATGCAGTTCTAGACTATCTAAATGTATCCTTAGAAAAGGCTGAAATATTTTGTACATAATAGAGTATGTGGGTAGGGGTGGCTCTATCCATGGAGTCTCTCAATAGACCCTTCATCCTTGCTTAGGAAAGACTATTGGTGGATCCTTTTTATAAGAACCCACAGACAACAGTAAAGAGACAGGTACAAATGCTCTTAGAGTTAATGCAATAAACTCATTTATATAGAGAACTTTGATGGTATCCTGTTTCTAATTGTTGGGACCTTAGAGAAAGTGTAAACACTGATTCCATTACAATTTAATTTGAATATGTAGTGTTTACTATTCCCTCTTTAGATATTAATATACTTATATTTTTGCCTTCTCCTTTGCCCATCTATTCTTTCCTTATATATTGTTATTGCTTCTCCATCTTTTTCAAAGTCTGTGGGGTTTAGTGCATAATATATTTTGTAGAAATATTCAGTGACTGGGGTACAGGTTTTATTTAGATTTTTGTGTTTTTTTTTTATTATTGATAGTCTGGATGTTGGAAGGAGCATTTTTAATAAAAAATTGAAATCTATATACTGATCTGTGAAATGACTTCTTTTTATTATAGGTAATTTTAGGAATTTACTTAATATAGCTGCTGATTTTTACAGGCATTCTCTAAGTTTATCCTCTTTTTTCTGTATTTACCTTCTTTCAACTTCTGTAATTGAAGCCCTTATTTCTTCTCCATATGAGATTCCTTTTAAATCAATATTCTCCACAGTATTTTCCCTGCCATTCATATAGAAAATGTTTCATTTCTTCCTAGTTCTTTCATTTAAATAAAGATATGTACTCAGTATGACCTGTTAGACCTAAAAGCTTCAGAGAAGTGAAATATTAAATATCTAACTTTTGGGGTATCTGTTACCACTTTCAATAAGATTTTTCTATTATTCCCAGGTTTTTAATTGAATATTTTATTTATTTTACAGATGAATAGCATTCCACATTTTATATCTACCCATTTTGGTTAATAGTCATATGTAAAATCACAGTGCATTTGTTTCCATTTCCTAGGTATTATTAAGATAGTGACAGTATCCAAGGCCTGGCAAGTGTATGCAGAGTAGCAGATTTAGTCATTTAGGTATTTTAGAAGAAATAGCTTAGTTGAAGCATAAGGTAAATTTATTTTATCAATTATTTATTTATTTATTCAATTTACATCTTGATTGTAGCTTTTAAAATCTTTTTGATAAAATCCTAGTTAGATTCTGGTTATGTAGTCTCTCTGAGTCTGTGTATTGTAGTATGATGATCTACTACACCCACAGATCAGTGTGTAACCCAACTTTCATTAGAAATGCTTCTTTCACCAGCTGATGGCAGAAGAAAGAAAGACTCAAATATTATCATGAGCTTAGGGAAACCTGTGGAGAGAGTGGTACATGATTTATAGAATCAAATAAGTAGGACGGATATAAGCTCAGGGAACTGAAGTGGCAATCTTGAAACCAATATATATCTTTTCTGTGTTTTCTGCATTCATGCTGTGTTTGTTTAGCTTAGAGTTTTAATATACTGCTAAAAGTGAGAGTGCAGGTACTTTTCTCTCATTTGCCTAATCCTGGTATACTGTTTTTTCCTACTACAATTCCTCATCCAGCCTGGATAGGAAGGTTTGTCCCTACTCCTATTGCTTCTTGTTTTGCTGGGTTCATTTGATATCTTTGGAATGCCTGCATTTTTCTGATTTAAACAGAGAAGCAGATTTTGCAGTACTGGGGAGTTTGGAGGGACTTGAAAGAATGGAGGAAAGAGAGATGGAATCGGGATGTATCACACGAGGGAAAAATAAGCAAAACTATAAAAAAGGAGATAAGGGGGAAATACCAACATCAGCATCACATATTTCCTGTCTACTATTTGAAATTGGTCAAGTAAAATCACCCTAATTTTTAAGGATAGTTTGCATTTGCTTTTCATATATTTTACCTAGAAGCTTAAGGGCTCACATAGATTAGCAGAATTTATCATTATTATCATTATTATTATTTATTTATTTATTTTAAAAGAAAATAGAGCAGTTGCATCATTTCAATAATAACATTTTCCTCAAATTCCTTCCATGCTCATTTCCACAGTAACACTCATGACATCTTCTTAAAAGTATCTTTGATTGTATATATGATATAGGGAGATAGAGACAGAATGAGAAAGAGAGTTACCTCCTTATATTTATATTAAAACATCATCTTAAAATTCTTCATGACTCTATAAGTTTTAGTGTGTCTTATATCAGTTGAATAAGCTGTTTAGCAGCACATCTGTAAAGAATAGTCATTCTGTTTCCCTTAGGCATTAATATTTACCTGTAGTTCTTCATCTATGTTTGGTATGTTAGGAGACAATGTTGTCATTCCATATTTTTTTTTATATGAGCAACATGTTAAGAATTGATTCTCCATGTGAATGCCATATATTATAGTTTCTATCTCATAGAAAATATGAATATTTTCAGTTCAAATTCTTCAAATAGGATATCCAAAGTGTATACTGTATTTAGAAATTGGATTCTGCCTTCATGATCATGAAGACAACAAGAATAATTTGACAGTATAAAATATAATATTGCAAATTTATTGCAGTATTCTTACCATCATCCTTTTACAAAGGAGGCTTTATGTGTTAAAAAAAAGTGTTTGTTAGATTATTCTACTGCTAAAATACATCATATTAACAGTTAATATAAGATATTATATTACTTTGTATACATGCATATACACTTGCATGTATGAGATGTATAATTTAACAAAAAATAAAATAATGTTAATTATGACCTATAGAGTTATGCTCTATGTTCCTTCATTTGACCCATTTCTTAACCTCAGTATTGTCTCCATTGCCAGAAATAAATTTTCATAGTATATTCTTTATTTATGTCATTTTACCTATGTTCTTTTAAAAAATTTTCTTTCAGCCCATGATCCATTTAACTATTCTGGACCCTGTAGTTATTTCAGGTTATAGATTTACGTCTAAGGTTCAATATTGGATGTTAGAGATATATAATGCTTTATAAGTTGTTTGAGGCTATGGATAACTTTACATGTAAACTACTTATTATGTATCATGACCTTTTGCTAGTATCACAACACACCATATAGTTTTTGTAATAATAAAGACAGTGTTCTTTTAAACTAAAAATATTCTGCTCATAAAACTTCTTTATCTTTTTCTTATAAAATCCATCTAGTGAGACATAACATTATGACTCTAGGTACTTAAATAGGTATCAAAATGCATTCACTCTAATCCTTGGTACTTGACTCTGTGTAAGTAAAATGACCTGTCTTCAGAGATTAAAAAATTATCCAATATTTCATTTGTAACCAGTTATTTGACAATTTTACCCCAAGCATTTAAAAATAATACTCACTATTTGTACTACCCATAACTTAGGACCTCTGTATTGATGAATCCCTCATGAAATTTTATTACAGCATATTTTATGTCATGGGACACCTGAGGACAAAATCTATATAGTAACTTAGTCCTTCCTCATCTTGGAATATTAGCTAGATAGAATATTATTGACAAGCCTAAGTAAATCCAACCATGGATTATAAACCTTAGGCTTATACTGAAGCCTAAATTCTGACTCTGAATAGACAAAATGAAAGTCCCTTGGTTGTTTTTACATAAACCTCTCAAAGTACCTCAAAATTCAGCTCTTAATAGTCCCCATTTTATGGAAACAGCATTTCTAAGGCTATGGTTTGAAACTTCTTTGGGTAGTTCCATATCAATAATAATGAACATGAGATACTTACATTATGATTCAAAATAATTACTAATTACTTAGTAATGACAAAATATTTTTATGGTTTTGGATCAGCTCAACATGAGGATCTATATTAATGTACAAAAGTATTAGGATGTTAAAAACCATTGTCTTAATGGATAAATCCTAGACTAGACACTGTCTATTATAATATCCTTAGTATTGACTTTTTTTTTTATTGTTGGTCCTCTAAGAACAAATGACCAGATTTCACAAGACTAAAGAATTTGCTTATTTACTTATAAGCAACATTTGAGACACTTCTTTTTATTGTAGGATATCATAAGGACTTACTGTCTGTGTTTTAAATAGTGTTCTTATATTTATAGAAAACCATTTAGTCTTTGAATCACTGGTGTTTAGTTTATCTTCACCATGTTTTAATAATAATGTAGAGCCCAAGATAAAAAAAATAACATGAGATTAAAGTGTTGGTTCATGTGGAAAGCAAATATGATAAACTATTTAATATAATATTATAGAAAGATCATAACTGATTTGTTTTCTATCTAGTAATGAGTAGTCTTAAAACATTTATCAGACTGTCACCATTATATCAATGTAACTATATTGGTGATGTTATAAATACCAACAATTTTATAGTACTTATGCATTTATTTGAATATGAATTTAACAGTAAGAATAGAAGAACAAAGAGCTGAAAATGAGTGTCCTCATGCTCTCCCTGTTGAAATTCCTTCATGAGTTCCACTCACGTATTCAGGTATTCAACTGTTACCTCATGATAAGCTCCCTAGAAAAAGATAAAATACAATATTATTTTACTTCTTTAAACATATCCCTCTATGAAGAAATACATATACAACAGTTCTCACAGCATGTCAGGGAATAGACAGTGAGACTAATTTTAATTACTCAATTTTGATTCCATGATGACTCTATTAAAATTATATATACTGGTCTTTCACTCATTGGTGTTCAGTTTATCTTCACCAGATTAAATAGTAATAGAGTATCTGACTATCTGGTATCTATCTATCTATCTATTTATCTATCATCTATCTATCTATCATCTATCTATCTATAGAGAGAGAAAGAGACAAATATAGAGATAGAGAAAGAGATAGAGATGATAGAGATAAGGATAGAGATAGAGATAGAATTATATGTGATAATGAGAGAGGAAGAGAGAGACAATTAATTATGACTATTTTTTTTATAATGAATCAGTTTTGGATTTATAGAAAACTTCCTAGACTTCCTGAGAGGTAACAACTTATAATTTTGGCATGTGTATATTTACACAAATTGGTTCTTGTTTGTAGTAAAAAACTAAATATTTCATTTACATATATGTGGAGCACAGTTTGAGTTTTGTTTCTTTTGAAATTACTGTTACATTTTCTAAAAGAAAAAATATATTAATTTCTAGTGCACCCACTATGCAGTCAACCTAATAAACTAACATATGGGCCTAAATGGAGACCTGACTATCTGATTTTCTAGGAAACCTCTTTGCAGATATCCATCAGGAATTCTGAGAAGGGAAGAAGTAGGTTGCATGGTTAAATATTTGATGTTCTAAAATGTGATATTCTATTAAATATATTTCACATTTAAACTAAAAATTTAATGAAAGAAATAATGAGTGATTGTGTCCACATTTATGGGAAGAGATTAATAGGGTAGTGATGTTGGTAAATATAGTACTCATACATGAAATTCAAGTAATATAAGTAAAAGATATCAGATAGCCTTCAAAATCTGGCAAACAACATATATAGTATATATAGTAAATTAAATTGTTAATTCTTCCTTCTTTGATCTATTATCTATTTGAAAATTATTTCAAAATGTTCTTCTCCACTTAGCAGTATGGCTCTTAGAGTCATGAGTTTATGTTAAGTCTATTTAGATTTGTGCTTTCATAAGGCTTACACGTGGTTGTGTTTTTTTATTATTACTTTCTATTTATATTCTTGCATAGCTTCTGTGGAGAAATGTGTACTCAAAAATTACTCATGTAGGTAAGACTTTTTTTTACATTTACAGTAAGTTTTCATTTCATATACCTAATGTGGTAATTTTCTCTTGTTTGTATGCTTTTAAAATTTGTTATTTTATTATTTCAGATGTCTACACTTAGAAAAAGTGAATTCATAATGTTTTATTATTGTTCAAATTATTCTTAGTTTTCTTTGATTATCATTTTTGTAGTAGTTATTACACTGAATGTAATGACTCTCTGGGAAAGAAAATGCATAAGAGAAAATGCACAAAACTGAAGCAGCATAGAAAAAGTTTAGAGAAATAGATGTGCTAAGTGTACCACATCTCCTGTGGAATATATATGAAAGCTAGCTACTTTTTTGTTCAAGTTTTCCTCTCCTTACCCTCCTTCTCTTAAGTAAACACTGTCAAACAAAATTGAGGTTTTCATTTGCCTCAAACAAACCTTTGTAATGTATAATTCATATTTCAAAGTTGTTTAATTATACTAATTGGCATGTATTTTTCAATCATTACTTCTGTGGCTACATATATTACCAATTAATGTTTTATTTATGGCTATAAAGACTAGCTTACAAGATATTTCCTTATTTGAAAAAAAATTCTAAGTTCACTTTTGTGGCAACTGTTTTGAAATATTTAGTTTATTGTCTTAGTGGGAATATCAATTTACATTTTATATTCATTAAATATATTCTATATCTATTTCTCCATCTATATATCTCTATATACATACTCAAATCTCTATCTATCTATCTATCTATCTATCTATCTATCTATCTATCTACCTATCTATGTATATATATATATATATATATATATATATATATATATATATACATAGAGATGTATATATTATAAAATCTTTTTTGGAGAAATATGTACTCAAAGATTGACTCATGTAGTTATGACACTTTTTGTTGCATTTACAATAGGTTTACAACTCATATAACTTGACAGGTAGTTTCTTTATATATACATATATAAGGAAATAATAGACAGTTCATCATTTTATAAGGGCTGTTATTTTATTGTAAGTTATATATGTGCTAAAAACAGGGGAGCTGACTTAGTTTATAATATGTATGTATTTGAGCAGAAGGACTTGAGTTTGGGTCCTTAGAAACTTCATATGTATAAACAAGCAAAAAACCAACAGGACATTTTCTGTCTGTAATCACAGCACTGGCAAGGTAGTCTATTAAGTTAACTCATGTAAGCTTATACTGATTTGACTTTAATGAAAGACTCTGTCTCAATACATGTGAGGGAAATTGAATGAGAAACACTTGTAATTGTCACCTCTTTCTACTACATATCTATGTTTACACCTCACATCCATTCACACGTGAAAAAGTACATGCACATATATTTCCAAACATATGATATGAAATTAGTCTTTTTTTTTTTTTTTTTGCTAAAAGAACTACTATGTTGCCTTGGATGTACCACTCTCTATATAGGTTGAGCTGCCTTCAAACTTACAGAAACTCACATGATTCTCACCCTGTACTAGGATTTAAAAGACTGAGATCTCTACAGTTGAATTAATTGCTGGTTATTGGGGAGTAAATATTGTTACATTGAGGTATATTTTTTAAGCATATAGCAATAGAGAATATTGTAGTTATAATTACTTCAAATAAACAAAGTGTATATCAAGCTCTCAATTCAGAATGAATTGAGATTTCAGAATATCCTGTCAAATTTGCCTATTCTTATAAATTTTAAATTGTCAGATCATAGAACCAAATATAAATCATCTGTGCTATGGAGGAGTACAGTATTAACCTCTAAGTAGATTTTTGAATTTGGAGCTTAGTCACAAAAGTAAGATTCTTGTGAATCAATCAGAAAATTTACAATATGTGGATATTTTTAAAAATTTAAAAATATGTTTGTGGTCTTTAAATTATTGGAATTTGTTGTGTTAATAATTTCTCATACATACAGAAATTTTATAGGGAAAACATTTACAATGAATGACTAATATCATACCAATATAGTCTCCTAAAGGGCAACTTACTTTATAATATCATGCCAATATTATCTCCTCAAGGGCAACCTAATTTAAAGACTTGTGTAAAGTGTTAATTCAACTTAGTGCTGTCAGTACAAAAAACTTGTTTTTATACTAAAATTAAAATCCAGGGTCTGGTATCTAAATAAAGTTAGCACATGAAATTAAACTTATTTGCTATTTTATTAACACAAGGATTTACTCGGGTTATCATTACAAGAACCAGATTATAGGAAGCATTACATAATCTTCTAACATTCTATGTAAAACAGTACAATTTAATTATAGACACATATATCAGAAAAAAAGAATTTTAAAAATAATCTTACAGTCTTAGCATAGGGCATTTTTGCATAAAAAGTAAAAGAAAATTAAATAAGAAAAATGTGCATGAAAAGCTTTGTAAATGGATTAGATATAGTTACCTATATTTTATGTCAATGGCTAAGGTTTTGTTTGCAATTTATTGTATGTATTCATAAACCATATGGAAACACTTTATAATGTGGTTTATTTTTATATTGATTAGACCATACTCCTCTTTTTCATGTGTCATATGTTACCTTACTTGGAAAAAATTCATTTTTTTTAATTTTTATTTTTTGTTCAATTTATGTCCTGATGTCAGCTCCATTCCTCCCTTGTTCCTACTCCTACCCTTACAAATCCCTCCTCCCACCATTGGTCCATTCTGTTAGGAGAAGAGGAGTCAAATTGGCTACCACTCCACCCTTAGGCATCTAGCTCTGGAAGTCTAGGCACATCTTCTTTCACTGCTGCCCAAACAGGCAGTATAGGTGGAGGACAAGAATCAACTGGCAGAGAGCAGAGACCATCACAGCCTCTACTCCACTTCTTCAGGGACCCATATGAAGACCAAGCTCACATTTGCAATAAAAGCATAAGGAGTCCAACCCAGTTCCTTCATGGTCTCTTTTTGGTAGCTCAGGCTCTGAGAGTCCTAATGGTCCCATGTTACTTAATACTTTTAGTCTTCTTGTGGTGGCCTTGAACACCCTGTCTTACACACTTCTATCTGCCATTCTCCCACAAGACTCATTGTGTGCTGTACCTGATGTTTGGCTGTGGGTTTCTTTGTCTGTCTACATCAGCTGCTAGATGAAGTATCTCAGGGAATAATTATGCTAGTTTCCTGTCTGGAAGCATAGTAGTGTATCATTAACAGTGTTGGGATGTGTCTTCCAGATGAGATTGGTCTCAAGTTGGGGCAGTCATCACATGGCTATTCCCACATTCTCTGTTCTATTTTTGTCCTGGCACACTTTATAGGCAAGTCAAATTTTGTGCTGAAGATTTTGTGGGTGAACTGATAGCATCTTTCTTCTCTAGGAGCCCTGCCTTGTTACCAGAGCTGAACAATTCAATATCCAAATACCCCTCTGGTAGTAATGTCAGCTATTTTCATTCTCCTATACTTCGTATATCCTCTCCCATCCCAGGCTTTCAGCTAGTCATCAGAGAAGCCAATGCAACTATTTTTATTCTCATACCGAGTCCTATCTCACCACCACTCTACATAACCTAATCACCATCACTGGTCCTCCTCATCACTTCCTCCCCTATCCTGTTCTGAATTTTCGTCTACCCTGATGACTATCTAGTTATGAGTGAGAGTTCTATATCTTGCCTTTGGACTTTCATATTACACAGTTTCTTTGGGTTTGTGGATTGTAACATATTTGCCTGCATTTTATGGCTAAATGTACACTCATCAATAAGTACATACCATATGGCTTCTGGCTCTTGGCTACTCTACTCACTCTTAAGTTCTTTCCATTTTACTGCATAATTCACAATGTCTTTTTTTTTTTAAGTAGCTTAATAATATCCTAATGTGTAGATGTACCACATTTTCTTTATCCATTATTCAGTTGAGGGAAATCTAGGTTGTTTCTAGTTTCTGGCCATTATAAACAAAGATTATATTAACATAGGTAGAAAGTGTCGATGATGTATAGTGTAACATCTTTTGGGTGTATGTTCAAGAGTGGTATAGCTGGTTCTTGAGTAGAACTATTCCCAGTTTCCTGAGAGACAGTCAAATTGATTTCCAAGGTGGTTGTATAATTTTGCATTTCTACCAACAATGGAGAAATGTTCTCCTTATACTATATCCTTGCCAGCATATGCTATCACATGAATTTTTGATCTTGGGCATTTTGACCGTTATAAGATTGAATTTAAGAGTCATTTTGATTTTTATTTCCCTGATGACTAAGAATGTTGAACATTTCTTTAATCTGTACACTATTCTTTACAAAAGCTCTCAGGATTTACTTTAAGTTTAATAAAAAAATATTTATCTAAATACACTTTTGTTTGTAGATTAAAATATGAATATGTTACATTTACCTGAGTGTTGTTTTAATTCATATTATATATGTCTGAAACAGAGTCTTACTGTGCTGCCATATGAGACTTTAAGTTGACTACTCAAACATTCTCCTGTTCAACATCACAAGAAGATCACAACAGATGTAAATCAACACACTTAGGTGGTGGTATTATAAAATTTCTTCATTACTGACTTTTGTTTTTGCTTGTTTGTGTATAAAATTGAATCAAAATATTTTATTTTCTCATTTACTACAGATTTTCTTAAATCACCTTTAGATGTAATCATATTTTTATTATTTGGCATGTTTTCTAAATTACCAAAAATATTTAAACACTGAAATATATTTTGTAATTTTTTATTATTTTATTTGTTTACATTTCAAGTGTAACTCAAATTTCTGGTTTCACCTATCCAACCTCCATAATCCATTTCCCCTTCTACCAGATTCTGTGAGGGATCTCCCCAGCCTATCAACCCATTTTCCCCTTACCACCATAGCATTTCTCTATGATGGGGCATGAGGTCTCCACTGGACCATGGACCTCCCCTCCCACTGAGGCCACATAAGGCAGTCCTCTGCTGCATAAGCAGCTGGAGCCATGAGTCACTCTATGTGTAATCTTTTCTTGGTGGCTTAGTCGCTGGGAGCTCTGGGCACTCTGGTTCATTCACATAGTATATTATATTTTTCATTTTTTAATTCAAATATTCTATTATATCTTACCACTCCCTCAATTTCTTCACATTCTTTCCCACCTTCCTCAATACACTTAGCCCCTTGGCAACAAAAAAAGTTATGAAAGTCCAGTATATAAAATATCTTTCAAAATCAGAAAAAATAAAACCATGTTCAAAATAATCAAAAAATGCAAACAAACAACAAAAAATGAAACATCAACAAGAAAAAACACCAACTTTGTCCATGTATATGCACATTCAAAAAACTCAGAAAAATTATCGAGTCAAATAATTTGCTGATCAATTACTGCTGAAGATGAAGCCTAACGTATTTGATGTAACTAGTTTCACTTTTTATGGAAAAATAGATTTTATCTCTCTGAGTGTTTACATCTGAGAGATCAGTTGTTAACCTATACTCTAGTTTCTACACATTTATTTATTTATTTATTTATTTAGTTATTTATTATCTATTTAGATTTATTTATTCATCTATGCATTAATTTCTTTTTAAATATAAGAAAAAATAAACAAAGTAAAACTATATGTAGTATTAATATACTAATAAATACTGGTATAAGAGTTAAAACCCTCTTCAATTTAACTGTATTTTAATATTTATTGGGTCCCAAAAACCTGTTTGTGGGAGAGGATGTGCAAGTAGCATCTGGGAAGCCACAAGATTTACGTTTTCCAGCCTTGGGACTATGAGAAAGAAGAAGGGCAGAGAGATGATGTCATGCATAAGGTGTGTGCAGGGGAGAAAAGCAGAGCCACTATGTAAAGCGTGCTGGAAAATGTGGCCCAGAAGGCAACTCAATTAACTCCAGAGCAGCCAAAACAGAACAAAGAAATGAGTAAATATTAACTCAGAGTGATCTTTAGGTGGTAGATTCTAACAGCATAGAGGTTAGGTTTAGATATTGTGCTGCACAAGTTATATTAAATATCAATGCTGTGTGTCTTTCATTTTCATTTGGGAACATAAACCATTGACATGGGTAGTCACCCCATTAGAGATTTATTTGAAAATTAATACTACATCTATGGTTGTGACACTTGGCAAAAAAAAAAAAAAAAATCAACAGAAAGACACGAGCCCAAGATAGGCCCAAGAATCAGAGACCAACTTATGTGTACACTCAAACATTTGATAAAACCCCTTAATTGTAAGTCATAGTATATATGAGAAGGAACTAGGACATTACCAAAGACCCTGCAATGCAGCATTGCAAGTTCAATATGTGTACTGACATGACATCTCAAAGTTAATGAAATTTCTAAGGACTGTCATCAACAATGAGGCCTTGCTGTCAGTTTGGGGTAACAATCATATAGTCTTAGCAACAGCTTGGGCTGTCTGAAAACTTCTGTTCTATTTATGACAGCCCTTTTGGCCCACAACTCAATTAAATGTAAACCAATACCAGTACTGGAAGCTTTGTTTTGACATCCAGGCTTCTGATTATAGTGTAGATGTCAGTTTGGCATTGTCAAATCCTAATAAAAAACTGCTCCAGAGAAAAGAGACTGCTATTTAATCAGAAACCTGTGACAGACAGAGCAAATAAAACCCTTCATAAGAATGGGCATGCTGGGAATTCCCCAAACTCCAGCTATGAGTCAGATGTTTGTGCTTTCTGTGCAAGAGATATGTTCCTGTTCTAAAGCATTATCACTGTCTCAGTTCAGCAGTGCTTCTTCTTCTGAAATGAGGATGAGTCATGTTGGGAATTAATTCTGCTGCAGAATGAGGATGTACTTCTCACTACAGTTATTTGGGGCACACACCATGAACCATTGCTATGGCCAGGAGAGTTCTCACTTGGTGACCTAAGATGCTCTGAAAGATTTAATCTGCAGTCTTTGGAAGATCGTATTACATGTGATATTTGATGCCATCTGGGGTCATGATATTGTACACAATTTAAACAATGTACACTCATTAGTTGTGTGATAAAACATACATTACTCCATTGAATGACCCGCCATTCTTTGTTATTAATTCACATATTTTATTGTTTATAATATTGTTTTTGGGTGCTATGTGGTTATTATTATTTTATGAGTACAATTTTTGGTGTTTATAAATGAAGAGTTAAGACAAGTTTAGCAATTGAGGAAAAGTTGTGAAAAAAACTAGTTCCAAGTTGTGCACAACTAGGAGCATGGGTCTGGAGGTTATAGGTCCATACCAGCTGTCTCACTGTATGACAATCCATATTCATTCTCTGAAATTGAATTTCTGAATGATTTTCAGTTAATGTTTTTGTGTATACTAGCAATACAATAAACCTCAAGGGTACACTTAAGTTCTTCCCAAAGCCAAAATATTGTCTTTTTCTAGAGACACATATTATAGAGTACTTTATACACACAGCCCTATATTTTTTTTTTACATTTTATTTATACAGCTGTGGTAACATCCATTTTCTCTTTGTTAGACATTTGATAGATAAATTTATTAAGATTACTTTATTTAATTATTCATAAATATTACTTTATGATATAAGATTCCTGTATCTCCGTAGGTTACATCATGACCTAAGCAGAAAGTGAACCAAGATGACCAGTATTCTGGTGTCAAGGAGCTCAGTCAGGGACCTAGTTTCAAATAACCACCAGTCAGACACCACACAGACCCATGTGGACAGACCACACCTGAGATGACTGTTGCCCTATGTGACACTGCAGGAAGGTCATAGCACTCCTGAGACTACTAATGAATTGATCCCAGACACCTAGAGAATAGGCCCTTCAACTCACCTGGGTAGCACACTAGAGCTATCCCTGGTGGTGTAGCTGCAAGTGAGTGAGTCTTGTCATCATGAGAACAGGAGAGCTGATTGTTCTCTCTTCTCCTCACTGACAGTATCACTGGATGATCTAATTCAGAAAACCTGGCAGGCTAAGCTGCTCAGATACCTCACAAGATCGGATCCAGGACTTTGTGTGGGCCTACTCCATCAATGAACTGTGATGGGCCTGCCAATCCAAAGTTGCTTGATTTCCATGATATTGTTCAATGACAGGACAACTAAGAAGATTACCAGTGAGGTTCCTATATTGATAGTGTACCATATTTCAGATGTCTTAAACCAAATGGATGGCCCTTTGCAATGAACATTTGCAAGCAAAGAAGAGTGGAAAAAAATGAGGGACATACTTTGTCACACACCAGCCTTCAATATGAGTGCTTTTGATTTTCTTCTGGAAGCAAGATTGCAAGAGCAAAGGATAGGTATAAAGGGACATGGAAATGAGTGGGATTTAGTGTATGATACTAAATTTAAAAAAATAAAGAAATAAAAATGTTTTAAAATATTTTACATAAATTTTTATTATTAATTTTTATTATTAATAATATTATTATAAATTATTGTTTACTTAATGTTTTTCACATTCCAAATTTTATCCACAACTTTGTCTATGGTCTGATTGTTTTACATCCTATAACTCCTCCCACTCCCCCCTTGATGGTGTCCCCAACCCCTGCCCAACTGGTTTCTCAACTCCCTGGGGCATCCAGTCTCTTGAGGATTAAGTGCATCTTCTCTGTCTGAGTTCTGACCTGGCAGTATTCTGCTGTAGGGGGCCTCATATCAGCTGGTGTGTGTTGCCTTGTTGGTGGTTCAATGTCTGAAATATCTCAGAGGTCCAGGTTCTCTGAAACTGCTGATCTTTTTATAGGGTCACCTTTCTCCTCAACTTCTTCAAGCTGTTCCCTCATTCAACCACAGGGATCAGCATCTTATCTCCATTAGGTGGGTGTAAAAATCAGCATCTGACACTCTCAGCTACTTTTTGGGCCGTTCAGAGGTCAGTCATGACAGGTCCCAGTTTGTAAGCACACCATAGCATCAATAATAGAGTCAGGCCTCATTACTTCCTGTTGAGCTAGCTCCCAATATGGGCCTGTTTCTGGACCTCATTTTCCCCAGTGTCTTCTCCATTTTTGTCCCTGCAGTTCTTTCAGACTGGAACAATTTTGGATCAGAGTTTTTGACTGACTCATGGCAACCTGATCCTTCCACTTGAAGCTTTGTCTTTCTTCTAGAGGTGGGCTCTTAAAGTCCCTCTCCCTACTCTAGTGCGATGTATCTAAGGTCCTTCCCATTGAATCCTGAGAGTTTCTTTTGACCTTTTACATCCCTGGTACATTCTAGAGGGTTCACCCACCACAAACATCCCAAGTTTTCTGTTTCCATTCTTTCTGCTAGCCCTCAGGACTTCAGTCCTGTTCCCCACACAATACCTGATCATGTTTCCCTCTTCTCCTCCCTGTCCCTTTTCCCACCTAGGTCCCTCCCTTCCTCTCCCATCATGTGAACTATTTGTATTAGTTAACAAATGATTTCATTTACTAACCAATGAGCTCTTCCTAAATTGTCTGGGATAGAAAGTAAACACAAACACATTGATTTGGAAGATTACCCTATCTACCTAATGTTAAATTTTTGAATTTTTCTTTCCATTATCAACATCTAAGTTGATCCACAAGAAAACTACATTATTGTCTTATGCATTTGAAAGCAAAGCAGCACGATAAATTTATGTAGCCAAGATATTACAATGACACCAGTGTATTTAATTGAGTCCTGGAAGTTTCTTGACTTCCTGGCATCGGAGACTTTCTGGTGGCTACCTCCAGATTCCCATACCCCACTACTACACAACTCTGTTCAAATTTCTTGCCCTCTGTACATTTACCACATCTCCTCCGGAACCTGATACTTCTACCCTTCTTTTCCCCTCCTGTTCCTCACTCTCTCTCAAGGCCCTTCCTCACTCTATATTGTTTTCCCTTATAAATACATCTGAATTATCCATACTTTGGTCCTCCTTCTTCTTTGGTTTCATTTGGCCCTTGAGGTTAATTGTGGGTATTCTGAACCTTTTTTCTAATATTCATTTATCAGTGAGTAGATACCATGTGTGTTCTTTTGAGACTGGATTACTTCACTGAGGGTGATATTTTCTAGTTCCATTCATTAATGGAAAATATTTTAAATTTCATTTTATTCAAGGCTTAGTTTTCTGTCCTTCTGAAGAAATTATTTCAGGTTTCATCCAGATGACTACTCTCCCTAATTGCTACAGGATAATCTTCCTCAATTTTAGATGTCCTCTACTCAAGGTAATGTATCTGAATAGCAGTGTTGTAGGAATAATTTTATATAGAAATTACTGTCCTACATTCTTTTGACAAGCTTCTTAGTGAGTGGACCATCATTACCATGATGAATACAGTTGAAAATCACAGTCTGTTCTCACCTCCTGCAGTAGTAAAGAGAATAGGATGTTTGTGTTCCCATGATGTTGTGAGGTTTTATCTTTTATGTCTATTTAGAAATTACTGATACAGCCAATAAAAGATTAGAAATTATTTAAATTATGATAATTTGATAAACTAATCTTTTTGAGAACATCCCCTGAAAGCAAAAGGTGGGTGCAACAGTCATAGGTACAACTTTTCAGTCTTGCAGTATCATGAGGCACAGGAAAGGTTAAGAATTATGTCTGTGAAGTGAGACTTCATTATTCTCAGCACTAATACAGATCATCTTTCTAATGTCTTGATTCCTTTGTTCAGGAGTAATGTTTAGTATCTAGTTTCACTTTTTTTTCTGATCTTCACAATTTTTACTTCAAAATATATCACAAAGCAAACCTTCATGATACTAGATATAGCAAGTACTTTTCTAGGGAAAAAGTTACTAATAACATTTTTGTATATAAAATCCTTGAAAATGTCTATAGGTCATAACTTAGATGAAACTTGCTCTCTCTATGATCAAAGGTACTGTCACCTCTCCTTGTAATTTAGACATATCCTGTCAGTAAACATGTCCATGTAGGAATTCTATTTTAATGTTACTGCTGTCTGTACAGATGCTACTTGATCTAACCTTGACCCTTCTATATATGTTTGTGTAATAAAATATAATAAGAGATTGTGAAATTAACAGACAATTCATTTTGAAACATGGAGAGTTGTGAACAAATAGCAATGGCCTGAATGCAGGCATACCATTTCTGAAACCTTGGTGACTAATTTTGGAGGGACCAGTGAGCTGCATGTAATTAGTTTGTGTTATTTTTTTTTTATATCATGTGCCTGGATACAAGACTGATGATTGAAAATTTATCTACTTTCTCTCAGAAATGCCTTAAACCTGCTCTACTGGCTTCCATATAGGAATCTTATGAGCCCCAAATACAAACATGCGAAGAAGAAATTCCCTTTCAACTAATAATTTTTATGGTTTCCCTGGAATTTCTGCAAATGACTGTCTTACAGAAGCCTTTTGTCTAAGCCATTCACTAACATCTTGGGGAGTTTATTTATGTCACCTTATGAGAGGCCATACAAGTTTGATTCTTGATTATTTATATGCCCACACAGAAGAACATTCAGTGTTAAGAGATGGTTATCTGAGTGTCCAGGTTCACACTAACAACTGCTATTTGTAAATCTTCCCTAAAATATTATCATTTCCAGTTTGTGTAGCAAATAGTTGTCAGGAAATTATCTTCGAGAAACTTTCCATAAATACAACTACTTGAAAGCCATTATCTTTACTAAGGAAATATGTTCTTGTACAGCTTTTCTGTTGGAGCTATGATGATCAAGTAAAGGGCCTGTTACATTTCCTTTTCAAATCAGCCCAAGAACCATATTTGTAAATGCTGAATGACTCTGCTCCCAAATTATTTATGATTGGTGATGATTCCAAGAGCCAATACCTTGGCAAGAGGGACACAGGTGAAGATTAATTTTTGTAGGCTTGTGGTCTGAGAAGAAAAGATAGTTGAAATTAAAATGAGAAGAGGAAAGGCAGCTTTGGATTAGGAAGAGGAAGGAGAAGCCACCATGGGTTAGGTGAGTCATAATATCATGTCCTGAGGACTGGTTGATTGGAGTTAAGAGCAGCCCAGATAAAACAATTAGAGTAATTAGTTATAAATCAGGGTTATGAACAGAAAAATACATTACAATAGCATGGAATCTAGGTATCTTCCCAACTTTTATGTTGCTTAAGGATTATTAAAATATGATGGCTGTGTGTGTTTTTAAATGGGGAACTCATTAACCAAAGAATAAAATAGAAACCCTGGTACAGGATTTATGTAATTATTGCAAATGAAAGATTATAGCTTTGTACTCACAACATGGAATCTAAGAAAAGCATCATATATCAGTGTAGGAAGGAGTCACCTAAAAAAAGATATCATGTAAATTTAAAGTTAATACCAAGATAGAATATATTAGCAAGCCAGTGTATATATTAGTCTTAAATTGTCATATTACAGAGATAATTAAAGTTAAATAAATTAATAAAGAAATTCTTTTAACTACAGAAAGGCTTTAACACAGGGAAAAAAATCTCTTCCAGACTGTCTCCTCTGGCTCTGTGACAACTGGAAACAGAACACCCAACTAGAAATTATGAAAAAGAATAGTAAAACAACAAAAATACAAAATTTTAGAATATTTGTTGTACGCATTTGTAGCCTACCTGAATGTGGCCCTGGAAGAGGCTGAAATATATAGTATATAAGAAAGTACGTGGGGAGGGGTGACTCTATCCATGGAGTCTTTCAATAGACTCTTCATTCTTGCTTAGGAAAGTCTATTTTGCATCCTTTTTTCAGAACCAACACACAACAGTAAAGAGACAGGTACAAATTGCCCTTTCTATCTCTATGAAGAATTGGTTTGGAATTATGATGGGGATTGCGTTGAATCTGTAGATTGCTTTTGGCAAGATGGCCATTTTTACTAAATTAGTCCAGCCAATTCATGAGCATAGGAGATCTTTCCATCTTCTGAGATCTTCTTCAATTTCTTTCTTCAGAGACTTGAAGTTCTTGTCATAGAGATCTTTCACTTACTTGGTTAGATTTACTCCAAGATATTTCATATTGTTTGTAACTATTGTAAAGGGTGCCATTTCCCTAATTTCTTTCTCAGCCTGCTTATCCTTTGAGTAGAGGAAGGCTACTGATTTGTTTGATTTGATTTTATATCCAGCCACTTTGCTGAAGTTGTTTATCAGGTTTAGGAGTTCTCTGGTGGAAGTTTTAGGATCACTTAAGTACACTATTATATCACCTGCAAATAGTAAAATTTTGATTTCTTCCTTTCCTATTTGTATCCCTTTGACTTCCTTTTGTTGTCTAATTGCTGTGGCTAGGACTTCCAGTACTATATTGAGTAGGTAGGGTGAGAGTGGGCAGCCTTGTCTAGTCCCAGATCTTAGTGAGATAGCTTCACGTTTCTCTTCATTTAGTTTGATGTTGGATACTGGCTTGCTGTATATTGTTTTTACTATGTTTAGATATTGCCTTGAATTCCTGATCTTTCCAAGACTTTTAACATAAAGGGATGTTGAATTTTGTCAAATGCTTTCTCAGCATCTAGTGAGATGATCATGTGGTTTTTTTCTTTGAGATTTTTTATACAGTGGATTACATTGATGGATTTCTGAATATTAAACCATCCCTGCATTCCTAGAAATAGAACCAGTAATTTGCAAATTTATTTGGAATAACAAAAAGGCCAGGATAGTGAGAAATATTCTCAGCAATAAAAGAACTTCTGGGGGAATTACCATCCCTGACCTCAAATTTTACCACAGAGCAATAGTGATAAAAACAGCATGGAATTGGTACAAAGACAGGCAGGAATATCAATGCAATGTAACTTAAGATACAGAAATGAACCCACACACCTATGGTCACTTGATCTTTGACAAAGGAGCTAAAAACATCCAGTGGAAAAAAGACAGCATTTTCAACAAATGGTGCTGGTTCAACTGAAGGTCAGTATGTAGAAGAATGAAAAAAAATACATTCTTATCCCCTTGTATAAAGCTCAATTCCAAGTGGATAAAGGACCTTCACATAAAGCCAGATAGACTGAAACTAATCGAAGAGAAGGCGGGGAAGAGCCTTGAATACCTAGGCACAGGGGGAAAGTTCCTTAACAGAATTCCAATGGCTTATGCTCTAAGATCAAAACTTGGCAAATGGGACCTCATAAAATTGCAAAGCTTCTTCAAGGCAAAGGACATTGTCAATAGGACCAAATGGCAACCAACAGATTGGGAAAAGATTGTCAGCAATCCTACGTCTGATAAAGGGCTAATATCTATCTAATATATAAAAAGAACTCAAGAAATTAGACCCCAGACAACCAAATAACCCAGTTAAAAATGGGGTACAGAGCTAAACAAAGAATTCTCAACTGAGGAAACTCAGAATGGCCAAGAAGCACCTCAAAAAAGGCTCAACATCCTTAGTCATCAGGGAAATGCAAATCAAAACAACCCTGAGATACCACCTCACACCACTCAGAATGACTAAGATCAAAAACTCAGGTGATAGTAGATGCTGGCAAGGATGTAGAGAAAGAGGAACAGTCCTGCCATTGTTGGTGGGATTGCAAGCTGGTACAACCAGCAAATATGGAGACAAAGTGTGGAACAAAAATAGAAGGAGAGTTGTCAGGGGACCATTCCACTTGGGTATCCATCTCATGTGCAGTCGCCAAAGTTACACGCTAATGTAGACTTCAGGAAGTATCTTCTGACAAGATCATAATATAGCTGTCTCCTTAGAGGTCTGCCAGAGTCTGACATATTCAGAAGTAGATGTGCACAGCTAACCACTGATCTGATCAAGGAGTTTCCAATGGATGAGTTAGAGGGAAGACTGAAGGAGCTGAAAGGGTTTGTGGCCCCATGAGAAGAGCAACAATACCAACTAACCAGATCTCCCCAGGGTCTAAACCACCAGCCTGGGAGCACATAGGGAGGGACCTATGACTCCAGTATTATATGCAGGGGAGGATGGCCTTGTTGAGCATAGGTGGGAGAGGAAGTCCTTGGTCCCTTGAAGGCTGAACACTGAGTGGAGGGGAATTCAAGTGTGTGGAGGTGGGAATGGGTGGGTAAGTGGGGGCACATCGTCATAGAAGTAGGAGGAGGAGGAGGAGGGATTGAAAAGGGGCTTCATGGCTGGTGGGGGGACTAGGGTAAGGGAATAAAATCTGAAATGTAAATATAATATCTAATAATAAAAAAAGAAAAGCAAAAAAAAAAAACCACCAAAAAACAAACAAAAAAAAGAAGACAGGTATAAATACTCTTTGAATGAACACAATAAACTCATTCATAGAGACAATGATAATGGTATGCTGTGTCTAATTATTAGAGCAATAGAGAAAGGATAAACACTAATTCCATTTACAATTTAATTTAAATTTATAATTTATATTATTCCCTCTTTAGATATTAATATGCTCATATTTTGTCTACTCATTTCTCCCTTCTTTTCTTACACACTTGCTTGCTATTGCTTATTCTTCTTTTACAATGACCCTGATGTTGAGTGCATTAGATATTTTGTAGAAATATTCAGTTACTGTGTTCAAGGATTTACTTAGATTTTTTGTGTTTTTTTAAAATTATTGATAGTCTGACTGTTTGAATGACCATTTTAAACCAAAAAACCCCCAAAACAAATTGAACATTGAAATCTATATGCTGATCTATATAATGACTTTTTATTATAGGTATTTTTAGGAATCTTCTTAATATTACTGCTGATGTTTGCAGGCATCCTTCTTTAAATTTACACTCTTTTTTTCTTTATTAACCTTCTTTAAAATTCTCTAAATAAATCCCTAATTTTTTCTACACAGCTGGTTGTTTATAAGTCAATATTCCCCACAGTATTTCTCCCTGCATTTATATTAAAAATGTGTCCTCATACATTCCCAGTTTTTCCATTTCGGATATGTAGGATAAGTAGTCATTATTAGGATAACTAGAATATGTAGTCATTATGACCTGTTACACCTAAAAGCTTCAGATGAGAGAAATATCATATATCTGCGTCTGGGGTCTCTGTAATCTTTCAATAAGATTTTTTTTATTCTTAGTATTTTAATTGAATATTCTATTTATATGCTACTGAAAAGCTTTCCACATTTTATATCTACCCATTTTGGGTCATATTCATATGTTAAATCACAGTGCATTTGTTTCCATTTCCTAGGTATTATGAAGATAGTTGTAGTAACCATGCCCTGGTAAGTATGTGCAGAGTAGCATATTGAGTTATATAAGTATAGTATAAAGAGTAACATAGCTGAAGCATAAGGTAAATATATTTAATCATTAATTTATTTGTTCACTTTACATCTTGATTTTGGCTTCCTGTAGCTTCCCATAGCTTCCCTCTTTCATATATATATATATATATATATATATATATATATATATATATATAATATTTTTTATAAAAGTCATAGATAGATTCTGGTTATGAAGTATCTCTGAATATCTGAGTCTGTAGACTGTATTGTGACTTTCTGTTATACCCCAAGATCAGTGCTTAACCCAACTGTCATTAAAAAGACTTATTCCATCAGTTAATGGGAGCAGAAGGAAAGACTGAAATATCATCAGGAGCTTAAGGAAACATCTAGAAGTAGGGGAGTGAGTGGTACATGATCTACAGAATCAAATAAAGCAGAGCTGGTAAAATCTCAGGGGACTGAACTAGCAATTATGGAGTCAATATGTATCTATGCTAGGGTCTCTGCATGCATGCTGCGGTTGTTTATCTTAGAGTTTTATGATATTGCTAAAAGTAAGAATGCAGGTACATTGCTCACCCGTTTGCCTACTGGAACACTGTTTTTCCTACTATGATGTCTTATCCAGTTTGGATAAGAGGGTTTGTCCCTAGTCCTATTGCTTCTCATTTTGCTGGGTTCAGTTGATATCTTTGAAATGCCTGCATTTTATAGATAGTGAATTAGATAGAGACGCAGAGTTTTGTAATACTGGAGAGTTTAGAGGGACTTGCAATGATGAAAGGAAAGTAAATGGGGTAGGGATGTTTTTTATGAGAGAAGAAAAACTGAAAACATAAAAAAGTAGGTAAGGGGGAAATAACAGAATCAGCATCACATATTTCCTGTCAATTTGATATTGGTCATGAGCAAAATCACACTAATTTAAATTGAAAGGCTGCATTTGCTTTACATATATTTTACCTAGAAGCTTAAGGGCACACAAAGATTAGCAGAAGTATTATTATTATTATTATTATTATTATTATTATTATTATTATTATTATCATTATTATTATTTTGAATGTAAATACAGCAATTGAATCACTTCAATCCTAACTTCATCTTCAGCAAATTCAATGTCCATTGTCCTAATAACACTCATGACATATACTTAAAAACCTATCTGTGTGTGCATATGAGATAGGAGACAGAGACTGAAAGAGAGTTACCTTCTTATATTTATACTAAAGCATCATCTTAAAATTTTTCATGACTATATATGTTTTAGGGCATCCAACATCAGTTGGATAACCTGTCAAGGAGCACATCTACAAAGAATATTTATTCTGTTTCCATTAGGTGTTAATATTTGCCTGTAGTTCCTCATCTACAATATTAGATTTTCCTCTCCTTTGTCAATGTGTTGTCATCCACAAGTTTTTTTATATGAGCAACATGTTAAGAATTGATTATCCACATGCATGCCATATATTATAGTTTCTATCTCATAGAACATGCTTTGTTTACTTGCCTCTTGAATTTTCCATCCAAACTTATAAATACTGTTCTCTGAACTGTGTATATAACTGTGTTAAATCCAATCACTTAATTTTTCTCTATATGGTATTACATAACTTATCAATATAGAAATGTACATTGATTAGGGGTTAGATTTATGCTTACCCATTGATAATAGTTTACAAGTGTTGTTGAGAATATACTACTTGAGGAATATTACACTAGAAAGTTATTTTTATTATCATTTAATCCATTATCCCCCCATGCACGGACAGGATTCTTGGCTTACTGTGGCAGACATGAATATTTTGTGGACCTTATGTGAATTTACATATCTGCTTCTCACACCCTGTATATTATGCCAGCATTGTATTGAAATATCTTTACTTTGTTGACATTGCAGCTCACTGACTTTTCAGTTTGGTAGGAATATTAACGTTTTTCTCCATATAAAGCATGCATAGCATCTTCAGATGTATGTGAGGAAATGTATGCTCATACAGCAGGTGTTGAGGTCATTTTCAGTTTAAATCCCTCAAATAGGATGTCCAAATTTTACTGAATTTTCTATTTACAACATTTTATCTATGTTCTTCTAAAAAGTTTTTCCCAGCCCATGTTCTATTTAAGTATTCTAGACCCTGTAATTATTTCCGGTTATCTGCTTACATCTAAAGTTCAGTACTGAATGCAAGAGATACATCATGCTCTATTAATTTTTTGAGATGTGGATTACTTAACATGTAAACTACTTATAGTGCATCATGACATTTTGCTAGTATCACAGAACACCATATATTTTAGCAATAATAGAAAAAGATCTTGTTGTTTTAAATGAAAAATAAACTGCTCATAAAACTTCTTCTTAATATGGATTATAAACTTTTGGCTTATACTGAAAGGGAAACTGGACAGCCTAAATTCTGACTCTGAATGGAGAAAATCAAATACATTGCTTTTTTTTTTTTTTTTTTTTTTTCAAAAACCCCTTAAAGTAATTCAAAATTCAGCTCTCACTAGTCCCCATTTTCTGATATCATGATTTCTAAGACTGGGAATTGTAAAGCCTTTTGGAGTTCTGTATCAGTTGTAACGCATATTAGATAGTTTCTTCATGATTCAAAACACTTAGTAATGACAAAATTTTTCTTCATTATGGGACACCTCAACATGTGGATTTACAATAACATCTGAAAGCATTAGGATAGTCAAAAACTATTCTCCTAAATTGATAAATCCTAGACACTGTCCATTAAAATCTGTTTAGTATAGATCTTTTGTAAATTGGTGATTCTATAAGAACAAATTCCAAGATTTCACAAAACTTTAAAGATTTTGCTTGTGAATATATAAGCTACTTCTGAGACACTTTTTTTCTCTTGAAGGATATCATGTTTTAAATAGTGCCCTTGTATTTATATTAATAATCCTTTAGTCTTTGAACCACTGGTGTTCGATTTATCTTCACCATGTTTTTACAATAATGGATAGTGTGAGCTAAAGGGAACACAAGGTCAGAGTGTTGGTGCTTGTGGCAAGCAAATATGATAAAACATTGAAAATAATATTATTAAAAAATATAATTAATTTGTTTTCTATCTAGTGATTTTGAATCCATGATGACTCCATTGAAATTATATATACTGGTCCCTCAATCACTGGTATTCAGTTTATCTTCACAGGATTTAATAATAATGGAGAGCCTGACAAGATATAGATAAATTATATATAGATACAGATACAGATAGGTACAGACACAGATAGCTACAGATACAGACACAGATGCAGACACAGACATAGACACAGATATAGATAGAGACATACAAATACAGATACAGATACAGATACAGATACAGATACAGATACAGATACAGATACAGATACAGATACAGATACAGATACAGACAGGTTTAGATACAGGTATAGATACATATACAGATACAGATGCAGATCGATACAGAAAAAGGTATAGATACAGATATAGATGTATATGACAAAGAGAGAGAAAGACACAATAAATTATAACTAATATTTTTATTACAGATAAGTTTTGGATTCATGGAAAACTTCCTGGAACTCCTGACAGGTTTGCATGTGTATATTTTGACAAATTGTTTTCTTTTGTAGTGAAAATTAAATATTTCTCTTACATACCTATAGGTAACATTTTGAGTTTTGTTTTATTTAAATTAATGTTATATTTAATACTGAAAAATTTATTGATTTCTAGTGAATCCACCATGCAGTTGAACCTATAAACTAACACATGGACCTAATGGAGAACTGACTATCGGATCTTTGAGGAAACTTATTCAGAGATCTCCATCTGGAATCCTGAGCAGAGAAAGAAGTGATTGTTGCATGGATAAATCTTTCAAATTTTAAAATTTGATATTCCTATTAAATATATTTTACATTTAAATTACAGCAGCATCAGTCAGGGAACAGCAGTAGCAGCAGGAACAGCAGAAGGAACATCAACAGCAGCAGAAAAGAGAAAAAAGAAAAGGAGCAGGAGGACAAAGAACACCAGGAGGAGGCGAAAAAGAAATAATGAGTGGTTATGTCAACATTTATGGGAAGAGTTTGATGGGGCAGAAATATTGGGAAGTATAATACTCAAACATGAAATGCTATTTAAAAAAGTGAAAGATACCAGAAAGCATTCAAAGTCTTGGAAACACCGTATACAGTTTATATAGTAAATTAAATTGATAATTCTATCTTTTTTGATCTACTGCCCATTTAAAAATTATTTCAAAAATTTCATCTCCACTTAGCAGTGAGGATCTTAGAGTCATGCAGTCTATGTTAAGACTATTTATGCTTTCATAAGACTATTTGTGCTTTCATAAGGCTTAACATGTTGATATGTTTTTTTTAAATTTTCTATTCATATTCTTGTATAGCTTCTTTGGAGAAATGTATATACAAAGAATTACTCATGTAGGCAAGACAGTTTAATTTTATTTTTTAGATTTGCAGTAGGTTTTCATTTCATATACCTATGGTGATAATTTCTTTTTATTTATATGCTTTCAACATCTGTTACTCCAGTTGTGCAGTGACAGCCACTAGGCAAGAATTGCCTCTTTCCATCTACAAATTACTGTCCAGAACAGGACACACCACTGATTATATCTGCCTAGACAAAGTAATCAGCCCTTAATAATTCTGCAACACTAAGGTCTGTCAGATGATTCTGGGCCAGAAGGCTGAAGATTTGATGCTCCAACGTTCAGTAGTATAGGGGATTTCCAGGTGTTCAGAGGTCTCTATAAATTGGCTAAGGTTTAGAAGCTATGCTTTGTGCTTCCAAAAATTATAGTTAACTCAGTCATTCTGGATTTCTGATGGGGTTGAAAACTTATAGACTCATAGCCAATCCTGGCTATTTACCTTGAGAGAAAAGATTTGAGTGGATGGTTTTCAACTGACATTCATTCTAAAGCCAAGGAAAAAGCCAGGTTCAAAACTAAGTGTTTTATTTAGGAGAGATGACAGAGGTTCTGGTTCATCAAAATGATGAACTGGGTATTAGGACTATCTTGTACCTCACTGGTACAATTAGGAATAATTATGCTCTAATTGTATTTTGAGAGAAAAGGTTTTTTGTTTGTTTGTTTGTTTGTATGTTTTTTGTTTTTTGTTTTTTGTTTTTTCAAGACAGGGTTTCTCTGTGTAGTCCTGGCTGTCCTGGAACTCACTTTGTAGACCAGGCTGGCCTCAAATTCAGAAACCTGCCTGCCTCTGCCTCCCAAGTGCTGGGATTAAAGGCGTGCACCACCACCCAGCGTGAGAGAATAGTTTTATTTTAACAGGAAGGGTGATATGTAGGAGGAGCTAAGGGGGAAGGAGTACTGAGAGGAAGAGATGGAGTGAGGAGAGGAAAAGATGAAGGAGAGGAGAAGCTAGGTGATGAAAGAGAGAGAGAGGGGAGGGGCATGGAGGCAGATGTTCACGTGTCTCCACCAGTCAAAGACAGTTTATATATCTAGGTTGGGTATTGGGTTACACTTCTGATTGAGCATTACCAAACCTATAAATCCTTTGATTAACATTTTTAAAAATGCAGAAAAGCAAAAAGGAAAAGGGGGCATGGGATAGGGGTTTTCTAGGGAGGGGAAATGGGGAAAGGGGATGGCATCTGAAATGTAAATAAATATAAAATAAAAATAAAAAACAAAATCTGTTATTTTATTTTTTCTGATGTCTACATTTAGTAACATTGAACTCATAACTTTCTATTATTATTAAAGTTGTCATTAGTTATCTGTGACTATCATAATTGTAGTAGTTATTGCATTAAGTGGAATTACTCTCTGGATTTATCATGCATGAGAAAAAAGTGAACAAAATTGAAGCAGCATAGATAAACTTTATAAAAACAGATGTACTGAATGTAGCACATCTCCAGTGGGATATATGAAAGATAAATACTCCATTGTCCAAAATTTCTTCTCCATGCCTTCCCTCTCTTAAAGAAATATTGTCAAACAAAATTGAGCTTTTTATTTGGCCCATGCTAACCTTTGTAATATATAATGTATATTTCAAAGTTATTTAATTGTGCCAATTGGGATATATTTTTCAATCATTACTTCTGTGGCAACATATATTACCAATTATTGTTTTACTTATAGCTATAAATACTAGTTCACAAAATATTTTCTCATTTGAAAATTTTTCTAAGTTTAGGTTCATTTTGATGGAACCCATTTTGAATTACTTATTTTACTGTCTAAGTAGAAAATCCAATTTACATTTGTTATTTATTCAATATATACATACATATGTATATATATACATATATATGATATTTTTTGTAACTAGGGTAGTAGTTTCTTCATATATACAGTTATGAAGAAATATATAAATATATATGCACACATTAACAAGTACATGCACATGTATTTCCACAATACAATATGTAATTATTCTTTTTTTAGGAACTAAATACTATGTTGCCTTGGATGTAGCTGTACATTTGTATTTTGAGCTGCCTTCAAAATTACAAAGATCCACATTATTCTAACCTTGTACTAGAATTTAAAACACATAGACCTCTATAGTTGGCTTAAATGCAGGTTACTGAGGAGTAAATTTTATTCCATTGATGCATATATTTAAGCATATAACAATAAAGAATATGATAGTTATAATTACTTCAAATAAACAAAATGTATATCAAGATCTTAATTCAATTGTGATTTCAGAATGTTCTGTCAAAATTGTCTCTCATAGATTTACTTATGAATTTTAAATTGTCTGGCTACAGGAGCAAGTACAACTTATCTGTGCTTTGGAGGAGTACAGTACTAACCTCTGAATAGATTTTAAATTTGGGGCTTAGTCACAATACTAAGATTCTAGAAAATCAATCAGAAGGTTTACAACGTATGTGGGTATTTTTAAGAGTTTGTAAACTGTGCTTGTGGTCATCATTAAATTATTGGAATTTGTTATATTAACAATTTCTCATATATACCGGGATTTTATAAGAAAAGCATTTAAGATGAATGACTAAGATGACAATATAGTCTTGTAAAGGGCAACCTACTTTATAGACTTGTATAAAGTGTTAATTCAACTTAGTCCTGTCAGTACTGAAAACTTGTTTATATACCACAGAATTATAAACCAGTGTCTGGTATCTGTATGAAGTTAGCACATGAAATTTAACTGGTTTGCTGTATTAATAGCACAGGGATTTACTCAGGTTATCAGTACAAGAGCCAGATCATCAGAAGCATTACCTACTTTTCTAATATTCCATGTAAAATGATATAATTTTAATTAAAGACACATATATCAGAAAAAAGAATTTGCAAAATAATCATAATTTTAGCACAGGGCAATTTTGTAATAAAAATATTTAAAGATTAAATAAGAAAGATTTGAATGTATAAGTTTTAATAGATCAAGTATGGTTACCTGTATATTATCTCAATGGCTTAGGTTTTGTTTGCAATTTTATTGTATTTATTTGTAAACTATATAGAAACACATAATTAATTGGTTTATTTTTTATGTGGATTAGAGCATTCCTCTATTTTTTCAGGTATCTTATCTTTCTTGGAAAAAATGCACACTATTTTTTTTACCTTATTATTGACTTTACATCTTGATGACATCCCCATTACTCCCTTGTCTCTATTCCCACACTTAGAAATACTTCCTCCCACCATTGGCCCATTCTATTGAGAGAAGAGGAGTCCCATTGGCTACCACTTCTCCCAGAGGTATCTAGTCCCAGGAGTCTTGGCACATCCTCTTGCACTGAGGCCAAACAGGTAGTCCAGGTAGAGGACAGGGATTGAATAGCAGGGAATAGAGACCAACACAGCCTCTACTCCACTTCTCAAGGATTCAACATTTGCTAAAAATGCATAAGGAATCCAGGCCCACGGCCTGGATGGTTCCTTGCAGGTAGACCAGGCTCTGAGAGTCTCAATGGTCCCATGTTAGTTAAAACTGTTGGTCTTCTGGTGGTCTTTAGCCCTCTATCTTACACACTTCTACTCCCACTCTCCCACAAGATTCAATGTGTGCTAAACCTGTTGTTTTGCTGTGGGATTCTGTGTCTGTCTACATGAGCTGCTCAGAGAACAATTATGCTAGTTTCCTGTATGAGTATCATTAACAATGTAGGATGGTTCTTCACATGAGATTGGTCTCAAGTTGGGGCAGTCATCACATGGCTATTTCCTCATTCTCTTTCCCTATCTATCTATCTATCTATCTATCTATCTATCTATCTATCTATCATCTATCTATCTATCTGTATGTGTATTTCCTTTTTTATTGGATACTTTATTTACATTACAGATGTTATCTCCTTACCCCATTTCCCCCATGTCTAGGAACTCCCTATTTAATCCTCCATCCTCCTGCTTCTATGAGAATATGCCCCGATGTAACCCCCCACTCACACCTCCCCACACTCAAATTCTCCCCCACTAGACATCAAGCTCCTCATTCTCTGTTCCATCTTTGTCCTGGCACACTTTGTAGGAAAGTCAAATTTTGTGTTGAATGTTTTGTGGGTGAATTGAACTCTCTCTTCTCTAGAAGTCCTGCCTTTCTAGCGGAGATGATCAATTCAATCTCTAAATACCCATCTGGTAGGAATGTCAGCTAATGTCATCCTTCTAAACACCTTATATCCTCTCCCATCCCAGGCTTTCACCAGAGATGTTCCTTCACCTAATTCCATTCTCATTCTCAGCACTCTCTCACCTCCCATCTACCCAAACCTGATAACCAACACTGGTCCCCTTCCTCACTTACTTACTCCCCTATTCTGTTCTGTCTCTCCATTCACCTCTGATAACTATCTAGTTATAGGTGAGAATTGTGCATCTGTCCTTTGATTTTTCATATTACCCTGTTTCTTTGGGTCTGCACCATATTTGTCATGAATTTTATGGCCAATATCTATTTACTAATAAGTACATCCCATATGGCCTTTTGGCTCTGGGTCACCCTATTCAGGTTGTTATAATTATGTTCTATCCACTTCCCTGTGTAATTCACAATGTCTTCATTTTTAATAGCTTAATAGTATCTTAATGTGTAGATGTATCACATTGTCTTTATGCATTATCCAGATGAGGAACATCTCCATTGATTCCAGTTTCTGTCTATTTTGAACAAAGGTTCTATTAACAATGGTGAAAAGTGTCCCTGGTATATAGTTGTCATCTTTTGGTTATATGCTCAAGAGTACTAAGGCTGGTTCTTGGATAGAACTCTTCCTAGTTTCCTGAGAGACAGTCAAATTTATTTCCAAAGTGGTTGTGTAAGTTTGTACTCCAACAATAGAGGGATGTTCACCTTACTTTACATCTTTGCCAGCATGTTCTATCACATGAGTATTTGATCTTGGGCATTTTGATAGGTATAAGATTGAATTTTAGGGTCATTTTAACTTGTAATTCCCTGATGACTAAGAATGTTGAACATTTCTTTAATATCTACACTATTCTTTACAAAAGCTCTCAGCATATGCTTTAAGTTTAGTAATGAAATGTATATTTAAATATATTTTTATTTGTAGTTTAAAATATGAATATGTTAAATATACCTCAGTGCTGTTGTTTTAATTTGTATTATGTATGTCTGATACAGAGTCTTACTGTGCTGCCATCTGAGACTTTAAGTTTATTACTCAAACTGTGCTTCCTCTCAGCATCATGAGAAGGTCACAACAGATGCAGATCACCACACATAGCTGGTAGTAATATAAAATCTCTTCATTACTGACTTCCATATTTTCTTGCTTGTTCATAAAATTAAATCAATTTTTTTTATATTTCTCATTTACTACAGTTTTGCTTAAGTCACCTTTAGATATAGCCATATTTTATTATTTGGCATGTTTTCTAAATTACAAATGATATTTAAATACTGTAATATAATTTGTAATTTTTTATTGATTACTTTTTTATATTTCAAGTATTATTCACCTTCCCAGTTTCACCTCTCCAAATCACTTATCCCATTCCTCTTTCCACCTGGTTCTGTGAGAGAGCTCCCCAACCCATCACCCCATTTGCCCCTCATTGCCATAACATTTCTCTATCATGAGGCATCTAGCCTCCACAAGATCATGGGCTTTCCCTCCCTCTGAGGCAAGGCCTCTGCTGCATAAGCAGCTGGAGCCATGGAATCTCCTATGTGTACTTTTTGGTTGGTGGTTTAATCCCTGAGAGCTCTCAGGAGGTCTGGTTGGCAGGTACTGTCATATATTATTTTTTTCATAATTTAAATCAAATTTTCAATTATATCATACCAATCCCTCATGTTCTTCAGATCCTCTCCCAAATTTAAGCCCTTTGCCAAAAACTAAAAAATGTCAAAATTCAATATAAAATAAATCTTCCAAAATTAAAAAATAAAAACAACATTCAAAACAATCAAAAGAAATCCAAACCAAAAAAACAAAAAACAAAAAACAAAAAGAAAAATTCACCAAACTGTGTCAATGTAAATTCACACTCAAAAAAATGAGAAAACTATGGAGTCAACTTATTTGCTGTTCAATTACTGCTGAACCTTAGTCCTGTCATAATAGATGTAACTACTTTCACTGTTTCTGAAAAACTAGATTTTATCACTCTTAGTGACTATTTGTGAAAGTGCAATTGTTAACCTTTATTCTAGTGCTTCGTTTTTCAGATATTTATTCATTTACTTATTTATTTATCCATCCAGACATTAATGCATTTTAAAATGCAAGAAAATAAGAAATATAATGAAATGATCTAAAGTATTAATACACAAATCAATACTGGTACAGAGTTACAACCTGACTCAATTTAAATCTATTTTTATTGTTTATTAGGTCCCCAAAATCTGCTTTAAGGAGAGGATCTCCAAGTAGCTTCTAGAAAAATAACCCTAGTTAATTCAGATTGGTAAATAAAGATGCCACCATCCAATCACTGGGAAAGAAAGACAGCTACAGGATTTAAGTTTCCCAGTCTTGGGACGAAGAGGAAGAGAAAGGGCAGAGAGATGATGTCATGCCTAAGGTGTGTGCAGAGGAGAAAAGCAGAGCCACCATGTAAAGAGGCCAGCAGAATATGGCCCAGAAAGTACCTCAATTAACTCAAGCACAGCCAAAACAGAACAAAGAAATGAGTAAATATTAACTCAGAGTGATCTATAGGAGGTAGATTCTAACAGCATAGAGGTTAGGTTTAGACATTGTGCTGCATACGTTATATTAAATATCAATGCTGTGTGTCTTTCATTTTCATTTGGGAACATAAACCATTGACATGGGTAGTCACCCCATTAGAGATTTATTTGAAAATCAATACTACATCTATGGTTGTGACACTTGGCAAAAAAAAAAAAAAAAAAAAAAAAAAACCCAGAAAGACATGAGCCCAAGATAGGCCCAAGAATCAGAGACCAACTTATGTGTACACTCAAACATTTGATAAAACCCCTTAATTGTAAGTCATAGTATATATGAGAAGGAACTAGGACATTACCAAAGACCCTGCAATGCAGCATTGCAAGTTCAATATGTGTACTGACATGACATCTCAAAGTTAATGAAATTTCTAAGGACTGTCATCAACAATGAGGCCTTGCTGTCAGTTTGGGGTAACAATCATATAGTCTTAGCAACAGCTTGGGCTGTCTGAAAACTTCTGTTCTATTTATGACAGCCCTTTTGGCCCATAACTCAATTAAATGTAAACCAATACCAGTACTGGAAGCTTTGTTTTGACATCCAGGCTTCTGATTATAGTGTAGATGTCAGTTTGGCATTGTCAAATCCTAATAAAAAACTGCTCCAAAGAAAAGAGACTGCTATTTAATCAGAAACCTGTGACAGACAGAGCAAATAAAACCCTTCATAAGAATTGGCATGCTGGAATTCCCCAAACTCCAGCTATGAGTCAGATGTTTGTGCTTTCTGTGCAAGAGATATGTTCCTGTTCTAAAGCATTATCACTGTCTCAGTTCAGCAGTGCTTCTTCTTCTGAAATGAGGATGAGTCATATTGGGAATTAATTCTGCTGCAGTATGAGCATGTACTTCTCATTACAGTTATTTGGGGCACACACCATAAAAAATTGCTATGGCCAGGAGAGTTCTCACTTGGCAACCTAAGTTGGAATGTAGATTCTAAGTGCATAGAGGTTAGGCTTAGGTATTGTGCTGTACAAGTTATATTAAATGTCAAGTCTGTGTGTGTCCTTCATTTGGGAAAAAAGACCATTGACATGGGCAGTCACCACATGAGATATTTATTTAAAAATTAATACTACTACTATGTTCATAACATTCAGTAAGAAAAATCAACAGAAAGACATGAGCCACAGAAAACACACAAAAATCAAAGACTCAATTGTTTGTACACTCAAACTACCCATAAAATCCCTTAATTGGAAGTCATAGTATATGTGAGAAGGACCTAGTACATTACCAAAGACCCTGCAATGTAACAGTCTAAGTTCTATGGGTTCACTGACTTCACATCTCAATTTTAAAGAAATGTCCAAGTACTGTCATCAACAATAGGGATTGCTGTCAGTTTTGGGAGAGATCCTTATAGTTTTAGAGCTTGTGTTGTTTTGCAAATTTCCATTCTATCTATGATAGCCCTTGTGGCACACAATTCAATTAAATGTAAACTAAGTACAGTACTGGAAGTTTTATTTAGTGACAAGTCAAATGATGGCCAATTGAGACCAATTATTTGCTGAGATCTCTCTTTCTCTCTCTCTCTCTCTCTCTCTCTCTCTCTCTCTCTCTCTCTCTCTCTGTCTGTCTCTCAAGAGATTTCAATTTAATTTTAATTTTTATTAGATAGTTTCTTTACTTACATTTCAAATGTTATCCTTTTTACTGGTTCTCCCCGCAAAGCCCTTTTCCTGTCCCCCTTCCCCTGTTTCTATGAGGGTGCTTTCCCCACCCACCCACCCATCCACTCCTGCCTCCTTGCACTGTCATTCTCCTACACTTGGTATTGAGCCTTCACAGCACCAAAGACCTCTCCTCCCATTGATGTCTATCAAAGCCATCATCTTCTACATATGCAGCTGGAGCAATGAGTCCCTCTATATGTACTCTTTGGTTTGTGATTTATTCCCAGGGAGCTCTGTAAGATCTGGTCAGTTGATATTGTTGTTCTTCCTATGGGGTTGCAAACATGTTCAGCTCCTTCATTTCTTACTCTAACTCCTTTATTTGGGACCCTGTGCTCAGTTCAATGGTTGGCTGCAAGCGTCTGCCTCTGTTTTTTTCAGTCTCTAGCAGAACTTCTCAGGAGACAGCTATATCAAGCTCCTGACAGCATACACTTCTTGATATCCAAAATAGTGTCTGGGTTTCATGACTATATTTTGGATGGATCCCCATGTGAGTCATATTCTAGATGGCCTTTCCTTCAGTTTCTGCTTCACACTTTGCCTTTGTAATTCCTCCCATGAAAATTTTGTCTCCCCTTCTAAGAAGGACGAAAGCATCCACCCTTAGGTCTTCCATTTTTGTGAGCTTCATGTGGTCTGTGAATTTTATCCTTTGTATCTGAGCTTTTGTGCTAATATGCACTTATCAGAGAGAACATACCATACATGTGTTTTTTTGTGATTGGATTACCTCAATCATCATGATATTTTCTAGTTCAATCCATTTATATATCTGTCTCAGTCAGCTGTTGGTAGAGCCTCTCATAGTACAGCCATGCTAGGCTCCTTTCTGCAAGCACAACATGGTATCATTGATAGTGTCAGGGTTTTTGGGCAGGAGCCAAACTCTAACATTTCTTTTTCTTTGTCTTGTATATAAGTTACATGTTTGTTCTGTTCTGTGGTTATACCTAAAATGAAAGTAAAATTTTGATCTCTAGAATATTATAGAGATGTCTGTCTCAAAGGTAAGCAAAGTGTTCAAGCAAACAGTTACTATAAATACTCTTTGTGTATGATACTGAAATATACATAAGTATCTTTTATAATGAAGTAATGTATGCATATCATCATGGCACTTGGGAAAAATAACACAGTTGTGCAGCAAACTTTACTTGATAGCCAAGAGTTATATTCAGGAAGTCACAGACAGAAATGTGTGCTTTATAAGAGACAGCCAGGATCTAGACCAAGTAGCCAGGTATATAATCAGTCTCCAATAACCACAGACTGCTTTTCTGTATTGTTAACTGTAGTCTGAAAACAGGGTAAATTACATTTTCACTGTCTTTCTCTTTTACTTTCCACTCTTCTGCTGAAACACACAGGCAGAAAACACAGATCAATTAGCAACATGAAGATAGTTGAATGATACTACTGCAGGGTTGTTCTTTTCATTTGTTTTTGGATTGAGATCTCTCTCCTGATTGCTTTCTAAGCCATTCACCATTTGAATGTACATACTCCCCAAACAGAGGCAACCAGAGCTAATAAACATCTATGCACTCAAGGCTGTTATAGTCAGGCTTCTGACTATACTATATTTGTTAGCTTGATATAGGCAAATCCTGATAAGAAACTGCTCCAGAGAAGAATGACTGTTATTTCTTCAGACACTTGTGGCAGATGGAGTAAATAAAAGCCCATCATGAGAAGAGACATGTTATAATTTCCCAAACTCCAGCTATGAGTCAGATGCTTCAGCTTTCTGTACAGGAAATATGTTTCTGCTTCTGAAGCACAATTGCTGTCTCAGTTTTGCAGTGCTTCTTCATCTAAAATGAAGATGAATCACTTTGGAAATTAATTTCTGATGGAGAAGGAGGTTATACTTCTCATTTTAGTTTGTTGGGGCACTCACCATGAACAATTGCTATGGTCAGAAGAGTTCTCACTTGGCCACCTAAGATGCTCTGAAAGATTTGAGCTGTAGTCTTTGGAAGATAATATTACACATGATATCTGATGGTCTCTGGGGTCATAGAAATATAACAGTAACAATCTTACTTATTATGATTCTGTTGACATCAAGAGCTTTAGAGGTTCTTCTTTTCAGTACAAGTTTGAGAGTCAAGTTTAAATTGTTACTGCTATTTGCAAAATAATACCTCTTCTAATCTTTCTCACTTCCTTGTCGGCCCATCCCTTTGTATGAGGTCAAGTATGAGGTCAAGCAAGGCATCAGAGTAGTGGAAAATTAACTCTGTCTGTGCTGTCCAGACTCTTATATTTACATTGAAAGAAATTTACCCAACATATTTTCTCGTCCCACTTTAGCAAGAAATCTCATCTGATTCATCAGTATCTCTTTATTAACATTATGTTCATGATAATTACTTCTGTTTGGTATGTCATGTGTGTTTTTTCAGTTTTACAACTTGGCCTGAGTTCTTTCTGGTAATACAAAATCTTCTCCAATTTAATTGTTACATATTATATGGTGTTCTTCTGTGACCTTTGAAATTTTATTCTATGTTTCTTGTGGATCATTATACAGGATTATATTGTAGTGCCATCTAAGGTGTTCAGTTGAGATACACCAATGATAATTCAACAGACCGAAGCAACAATAAAAGTATTGCAATATTTAGAAGTATTAGAGGAAGAAATCTGCATACCTCTCAGAATAATACATTTTCAGAAAAGCTGGTGAAGATGAATGTATGTATATATAGGTGCAAATAAAATTATGGAAGTAAAAGATATAGAAATCGAAACAGGAGGGGAAAAGGATGGGAACAAGATGGAAACAAGATTCGGTTAATTATGGTGCACAGCATGATTTAAAGGCTTCTCTTTTGTTATATATTTAAACAGGAAAAGAATAAACCTCCAGGGTCTTACTCTGTCTTTTATGAGCATGAGGACCTAGGCTACTTTTACCAACCAAAAGTAGTGTCAGATTTCAGCTTGGTAATTCCTCAAAAAGATGAGTATCTGGGTAGGTCACATTGACATAGTTACAAACTGCAGAAACTTAGAAATCGGCAAGGAGTATTGAATTAATTTTACTTTGTATTCTCCCCAACATTCAAAAGTATTTATATTAAAACTGCTAAGGACTGTGATAGCTTTAGACAATACATGCCTAAAATACTATATTTTAACTGAGAGAAAATTATCTAAACTATGTTTTAGTCTTACAGTGTCCTATGAAAACTTTCACCTTAAATTTTTAAAGGAGAAATAAGAAGTAACACAAAAGTTATTTAAGCTATGTACCCAGCTTTAACTTAAGTAAGTGTGGTATGTTATCCAGAAATAAATCTAAAGTTGATTACCCTTATTTAATAATTATGTGTTTTGGATTAAAAGTAAAATAAAATTTTGAATTAACATTATGCATGTTACATTTGTATAGAGTATCACACCTTGTTAATCTTCACATTTTATTAATAATGAATGTTTGAAATATTTATGTTTCATCCATGGTGTTACACCTTCTTTGGTGAAATGTCTATTCATATGGTTAGCTTGTTCAGGCAAACTATTTGTCTGGTAACTCGACCATGGTATTTTATACAATTTGAACAATGTACACTCATCAGTTTTGTGATAACACATATGTTATTCCACTTAATGACCTGCCATTCTTCATGATATGGACTCTTATCTTTTATTATTGCTTATGATAATATTCTTTCCTTTTTGTTGCTATTTGGTCATTAATATTTTATGAGTAGAATTTTTGGTGTTTACAAATGGGAAAAGTAAAACAAGTTTAGCAATTAAGGAAAAGTTGTGAAAAATCTAGGTGCAAGTTATGCACAACTCCAAGCATGGGTCTGAATGTTATAGGTCTATACCGGTTGTCTCATAATATGACTCAACTTGTTACTCTACACTGTATGTTTTTCTTACATTTTATTTATATAGCTTTGGTGACATGTTTATCTCTCCTTGTTAGCCATTTGATAGATATAATTATCAAAATAATTTTACAGAATTATTCATAAATACTACTTATAAGATGCCTGCATATCCACTGGGTGCATCATGGCCTAAGCAGAAAGCCAGCCAAGATGACCAGTACTCTGGATCCAAGGAGCTCAGAGAGAGACCTAGTCTTAAATGACCACCACACAGACCTATGTAGCAAACCACACCTGAGATGACCCTTGCCCTATGTGACACATCAGGAAGGTCATTGCACTCCTGAGACCACTCCTAAGTTGATCCCAGACACCTAGGGAATAGGCCCTGCAAATCACCTGGATAGCACATTAGAGCTATCCCTGATGGTATAGCTGCAAGTGAGTGAGTCTTGTCAGCATGAGAACAGGAGAGCTGATTGCTCTCTGTGCTCCTCACTGACAGTATCATTGGATGATCTAATTCAGAAAACCTGGCAGGCTAAGCTGCTCAGATACCTCACAAGCCCAGATCTAGGACTTTGTGTGGGCCTACTCCATCAATGAACTGCTAGAACGTGTGACTTTGCTGGGCCAGAAGATTGAAAGTTGCAGAATTTCCATGACACTGGTGAATAACATGATATCTAAGAAGATTCCAAATGAGGTTCCTGTGTTGATAGTTTAGCATATTGCAGAGACATTGATCCAGATGGATGGCCCATTGCAATGAATATTTCCAAGCAAAGAGTAGTGGAAAAAAATTTAAGGACATACTGTGACACACTCCAGATTCCAGGATGAGGGCTTTTGATTTTATTTGGAAGTGTGATTACAACTGCAAAGGATAAGCACAAGAGGACAGGAAAATGAATGGGATTGAGTGTCTAATACTAAATTAAGAATGAACCAATAAAACATTTTAAAATCATTTTATATATATTTTATTAGTAGTATTATTGTTGTTTATTTAATCTATTTCACACTCCAAAGTTTATCCTCCTCCCTGTCTATGCTCTAATTGTTCCACATCTTATAACTCCTCACACCATTTCCTTGATAGTGTCCCCACACTGACCCCAACAGATGTCCTCACTCTCAGGGGCCTCCAGTTTCTTGAGGATTAAGGGATTCTTTGATGACTCTGCTATCTTCATATAGGTTGGGGGCCTCATATCAGCTGGTCTATCATGCCTGCTTTGTGGCTCAGTGTCTGAGAGATCTCAGTTGTGCAGATTAGCTGAGACTTCTAGTCTTCTTATAGGGTCACCCTGCTCCTCAACTTTGCCCAGCTTTTTCCTAATTTAACCACAGGGGTCAGCAGCTTCTCTCGATTAGTTGGATATAGATATCAGGTCTGACACTTTCAGCTGATTTTTGGGCCTTTCAGAAGCCAGTCATGATAGGACACCATATGTAAGCACATCATAGCATCAGTAAATAGTGTCACGCTTTCAGACCTCCCTTTTATCTGGATCCCAATTTGGGCCTGTTTCCTTAGTCTTCTCTCCATTTTTGTCCCTGGAGTTCTTTCGACCAGAACAACCATGGCATCAGTGATAGTGTCAGGTTTTTGGGCCTCCCCTTGAGCCAGATCCCAATTTGGGCCTGTTGCTGGACCTCCTTTTCCTTAAGCTCTTCTACATTATTGTCCCTGGAGTTCTTTGTACCAGAACAACTCTGAGTCAGAGTTTTTGACTGCAGGATGACAACTCCATCCCTCCTCTTGGTGTCCTGTGTTTCTTTTAGAGGTGGGCTCTAAAGGTCCCTCTTCATACTCTAGTGCATTCCAGGTAGGGTACTTTTCATTGATTTCTGACATCCTATAACCTGTTAAGTCCCTCTACCTTCAATATTACAACTTTGCCTGTTTCTATTCTTTCTTCTGGCCTTCAGGGCCTATGTTTTGTTCCGCCCACCCAAAATACCTTATCATGTTACCTTCTACCCCTCCCTGTCCCCTTTTCCACCCAGATCCTTTCCTTCTTCCCCCCTCCTGTGAACTACTTGTTTTAATTTTCAAATTTTATTTTCAAGTGGTTTCATTTACTAACCAGTGAACTCTTCCTAAATTGTCTGGTACAGAATTGAATCAAAACCACATTAATTTGGATGACGACTTATCCTGCTAAGGCTTAAATTTTCAAATCATCCTTTCCATGATCAATACCTAAGTTGCTAGACAGGAAAACTGTGTGTTGTTGTCTTATGCTTTTAAAAGAAAAGCAACATGATAATTTTAATATAATAGCCAAGATTTTAAAATGATGCCAGTGTATTTAATTGGGTACCAGATTTTTTTGACCTTCTGGCATCTGAGACTTTCTGATGGCTACCTTCAGTTCCCCATACCTCATGGCTACACAACTCTGTTCAATTTCCTGTCCCTCTGTACATTTCCCACATCTCCTCCCACACCTGATATTTCCTTTGCTTTTACCCTCTTGTCCCTCACTCCCTCCCAAGACCCTATTTCCCTCTATATTGTCTTCCCTTATAAATAGGACTGAATCATCCACATTATGGCCCTCCTTCTTCTTGAGTTCCTTATGGCCTGTAAGTTTAATTGTGGGTATTCTGAGCCTTTTTTCTAATATTCACTTATCAGTGAGTACATACCATGTTGGTTTTTTTTTAACTGAATTACTTCACTCAGGATGATATTTTCTAGTTCCTTTCATTAATGGAAAACCTTTTAAATTTGATTTTATTCAAGGCTTATTTTTCTGTCCTTTCCAAGAAATTATTGCAGGTTTCATCCAAATAATTACTCTCTCAAATTACATTCCTAGGGTATTTTCTTCTGTAACTTTAAATGTTCTCTTCTCAAGATAATGTACCTAAATAGTAGTTATGGAGAAATAATTTGATGTGAAAATGACTGTCCTAAATTCTTGAGATCAGCTCCTGAATGAGTGTACCAACATTATCATGATGAATACAGTTGAAAATCACAGTCTGTTCTCATCTCCTTCAATAATAAAGAGAATAGAAAGGTTGCGTTCCAGTGATTTTGTGAGGTTTTTATTTTTTATGTCTACTTAGAAATTTATCCTTCATAAACTAGAAAAAAGTCATAGGACCTGGCAGGCAGGCAACAGAAGCAATACACTTCCTGGTAACAGTAGATTCCTCCTTGATACAAGAGGGAATTGTCAATGTGGACAGCCACTCTTCTTTTTAATACCCTCTTATCCCACACTCAATTTCTGGTACATATACTATGAATTGATAAACACAGGCCATCAAATCTAGGCTGTCTGACCAAAAAGAAATGATCATTTTTTTCGTTTTTCTCAGCCAGAGATAGTCTTGAAAATTAATAATATACTGAAAATTTTGATGTTATATGTGCTTTGATTTCAAGGTAAATAATGCCTGAAATTTAAGAATAGTTGGCTTGAATGCATAAGCAGGAAATAACTTTGTTGGGGACTTACATGTCTGAGGGGATTTCAGTCTTTACTGAGAAATCACAGGGTAGCTAGTTGCTAGTTTGTTGCCTCTTTTTTTTTTTTTGCTATGCAAGATTTTTATTCCCATCACTAGTGTATGAGAGTTCCAGTATGTAGCAATAGTTTGTTACTCTTTATGAGAAAATGAGTATCCTAGGGAATGAATGTGTCAGAGAGAATTTATGAAGAGACATTTGGCTTAGATTCAGATTTGGGCAATTACTAATAATCTATACATTACTCGATGGGTTTTTATGTGATGATACTTTTATTCCTTTAATGTAAACATCTTGAGGTGGGATTGTTTTATTGCCCAGCAAGCATACATTTAACTTTGTGAGACATGATAAATCTATTTTCCATAATGAATGTGCTATTTTGCTTCCCCTCCCCCCATAGAAAATGTTATCAAACCACAGTGTAGATAGTATTCTTAATTATTGTCATATTAGAGAAATAATTAGAATTAACTAAATTAATATAGAAATTATTTAATGTATAGAAAGGCTTTAACCCAGAGAAAAAAATATCTCCCATACTGTCTCCTTTGGCTGTGTGCCTAGTGGAAAGTGAAAACCCATCTGGAAATCATGGAAAATAATTAGTAAAATATCAAAAATATAAATTTTGAGATAACTTGTATGCAGTTCTAGCCTACCTGAATGTGGCCATAGAAGAAGCTGTAATACTTAGTACATAAGAGTGTATGTGGTAAGGAGTGGCTCTGTCAGTGGAGTCTCTCAATAGATTCTTCATTCTTGCTTGGGAAATATATTGGTACAGCCTTTTTATCAGAACACACCTACAAAATTAAGGAGATAGGTACAAATACCCTTTGAGTTAACACAATAAATTCATTCATAGAAAGAACATTGTTGCTATGCTGTTTCTAATTATTGGGATATTAGAGAAAGTGTAAATACTAATTCCATTAAAGTTTAATTTAAATATAGAAAGTTTACTGTTCCTTCTTTAGATGTTAATATACTTATATTTGCCTTCTCCTTCCTGCTGCCATTCTTCCCTTACACACTTCCTTGCTATTGCTTATTCCTCTTTTACAAGGTTTCATGCATAATATATTTTGAAGAAATATTCATTGTCTGGGGTCTAGGTTTTATTTAGATTTTTGTAGGTTTTTGTTGTTGTTGATAGTCTGACTGTTAGAGCAGTTTTAACTAAAATTTTAAAATGAAATTGAAATCTATATGCTGATCTGTAAAATAACATCGTTTTATTATATATCTTTTAAGAAATCTAGTTAATATTACTGCTGATGAATATTTTTACTCTCATAGGCATTGTACCAGTATAACACATTTAGGAATACAAGGCTTAGACTCAGTCCTTCTTTAACTCTTTAAACTGATTTGAGATGGTCAGCCTGTGAGTTAAGGGACTATAGCAAATTCATGACTTGGAGTTTATTATAAGGTTATTCTCTATGTTTTATTTAGAAATAGCTGAGTGGAGTTAACAGGCAACAGTCCAGATTACGTTACATGGATATTTGGTTTTCAAAATATCAGAAATCCATAGAATTTACATGACAAACATTTCTGTATTAATGTTCATTTTGATTAGAGACCTTTCTTCTCCTGACAGCTTCCTATATTGAATTCTAAGAAGAAATTCAGCATCCTTGGAGTTACTCCAGTTGTGGTGAGACAGCCACTAGGCAAGAATTGCCTCTTTCCTTCTACAGACAAATTACTGTCCAGAAAAGGACACACTTGCAGAATAGTTGTATGATTATATCTGCCTGGACAGCGTAATCAGCCCTTAATAATTCTACAGCACTAAGGTCTATCAGATGATCTTGGGCCAGAAGGGAAAGAACAGATGCTCCAACGTTTTGAAGTAGAACTAGTGTCCAGGTGTTCATAGGTCTCTATAAATTGGCTAAGTTTTAGAAGCTATGCTTTGTGCTTCCCACAACTATAGATAACTCAGTCATTCTGGATTTCTGACAGGGTTGAAAACTTATAGCCTCATAGCCAATCCTGACAATTTACTTTGAGAGAAAAGATTTGAGCTGGGTGGTGGTGGTGCATGCCTTTAATCCCAGCACTTGGGAGGCAGAGGCAGGTGGATTTCTGAGTTCGAGGCCAGCCTGGTCTACAGAGTGAGTTCCAGGACAGCCAGGGCTATACAGAGAAACCCTGTCTCGAAAAACAAAAAAAAAAAAAAAACAAAAAAACAAAAAAAAAAAAAAACAAAAAACAAAAAACAAAAAAAACAAAAAAAAAAAAAAACAAAAAAAAAAAACAAAAAAAAAACAAAAAAAAAAGATTTGAGTGGATGGTCGTCAGCTGACATTCAGTCTAAAGCCAGGTTCAGAACCAAATGTTTCAGTTAGGATAGACGACAGAGGTGCTGGTTAGTCAACAAAAGGATGGACTGGGTATTAGGACTATCTTGTACCTCACTGGTACAAATTGGCATAATTATGCTCTAATTGTATTTTGAGAGAAAAGTTTCATTTTAACAGGAATAGTGATATGTAGGAGGAGCTAAGGTGGGAGGAGTACTGAGATAAAGAGATTAAGTAAGAATAGGAGGAGAAGAAGGAGAGTAGAAGCTAGGTGATGAGACAAAGAGGGGGGAGACAGGGAGGCAGATGTTCATGTAACTCCACCAGTCAAAGATAGTGGTTATATCTAGGTTGGGTAGTGGGTTACACCTCTGATTGAACAATACCAAACTTATAAAGCCTATGATTAACATTTTTAAAGAAATGTATAAATGCAAAAAGGAAAAGGGGGCATTGGATAGGGGTTTTCTAAGGTGGGGGGAGAATGGGGTAAGGGGATGGCATCTGAAGTGTAAATAAAATATGTAATAAAAAAAAAAGATCAGAGCAAAAACAGCCATTAGTGCTTGATTGCTGATGATGTATCTGGAGTCTGAAAGTGAATAGATCCTGGATATCTATAGGAAAACGTTAATTTCTATTTTCAATTTTTGGATTGTGATTCTGGGCACACAAGAAAACGTGTAACTCGCTTTTGGTTATTTGCGACATGATTGTGTCATTTTTAGAAGTTCTATGATTATAAATATATTCCTGTGTGATATAAAGATAAAAAATAATATAAGACATTTATTTTAGAAAATAAATTATATATATATATGTATATATATATATATATATATACACACACACATACACTTATGCACATTCGTTGCACATTTTCAACAATTCTTTATGTGTGTATGCAGTTTAATGTAAACATTTGTACACCCTTGAGATATCTTAGATCATTATTTATTAGTATGAATTTATCTTGATAAAATAGTTTATACACTATCATTATTTAAATATTTTTTTAAAAAATGTACCCAATTCTCTATGCTTGAATATCTACTCCCACAACTCTAGTATCACTATTCAATCTAACTTCATGTACTTTCTTACTCTTTAATAGCAGCTGTTATTTAATTTATCTGTAAGGACATGGACATGAGACCACATATATCCACAAACTTCTAAGTATTAGGTCTTCATTGTGATGTGTTGTTCATTAAGCTTCACCCTAGTGATTGATATAGAAAGACAAGAGACTATAGCAGCACACAAAGGTTAAAAAAAAACAGGTACAAAAGAGACAGAAATATTAGTACTAAGAAGGGAAAGTAGACTCAAAGTACCACCCTAAACCAAGAAAATATTTGTGTTACCTGCTGTGTAGAAACAGAAAATTTATTTTTCCAATGGAGTGTTTTTGTTTATATCTACCACATTCCAGGGCAGAACTCAAGGACAGAAACACTGGTAACAGATTTATTTTTGTTTCATTGTTCTCTTGGGGGTATGTGATTCATTTTATTTTTTTACTTTTTGGGTTGTTGGGGCTTTAATTTGGTAAAATTTTGTTTTTATTGTTGGGGTGGTGAGACAGACACAAGGACAGTTACCTTGTACACAAGCAAAGGTGGATGAAATTTTATTGATATGGAGACAGGAAGAGCTGAGACTAGATGGAAAAGTAGAAAGAGAGTAATTACAATATATTGTATGAAAACCATCAAATAACAATGCAAAATGAATTTATAAATTAACAAATGTAATCTAAATCATCCAACAGATAGAAAGGATTTTATACTATTATATTGAAATGTGACCTAAATATGTAGGAATAGCTTAACATACATAAAGAGCTCATGTAAAGTACTATATTAATACAAGTAATGACAAAGGACTATATGATCATTTCAATGTTCAGTAAAAGAAAATAAAAATCTTTGAAAATCTTTATTTTTATGATTTAAAACACTTCAAATAATAGTTATTAAAAATGAAATTCCATAAACATAAGTGAAAAACTAAAATATATAGATCCTAAATACCTTGGTACATCTGTCATTTTAAAATCATCTGATATACATTGCAGCCACTTCCATCGAACATTGTTCCAGATTCTGTTTTCAGGGTAGTCATTGGGTAAGGTAAATACTGGGCTTTTTTTTCTTAAGTATTGGATAATGTACAAGTTTGTAAAACATACTCTGACACAAGTATCAGACTAGACAAAACTGACGGATTGGGAATGGGGTTGGAATCAAGTGGGGAATGGGAGAAGAGAGGAGACAGTGGAAGAAAATATAGGGAGAAAGAGCTAGGGTGAGGACAGTAGATTGTGGAAAAGAATACAGAGGAATAGCTAAAAATAACAGGTAACTATACCATAACTGAAGGAGTAGAAGTGAAACATAAAACAATAAAAATGTTATAAATTATATATTTATTGTGAATTGTGTGTATGTATTTGTGTGTGTGGGGGGGGTGATTTTTAAAAAAATCATCAAATAATGGGTCTCAACTGGCCATCACTTGTCACCAAACAAAGCTTCCAGTACTAGAATTACTTTACATTTAATTGAGTTTTGGGCCAAAATGGCTGTTATAAATACAACAGAAATTTGAAGCAACCCAAGTTGTTCCCAAGAATATAGGGTTCTCTCCCCAAACTGACAGCAAGGCCCCACTGTTAATGTCAGTACTTAGAAATTTTATTAAAATTGCAATGTCAAGTCAGTGCCCACATAGAACTTACACTACTACATTGCAGGGTCTTTGGTAATGTACTAGGTTCTTCTCACGTATAGTATAACTCCCAATTAAGGAATTTTATGGGATGTCAAAGTGAACAAATAAATTGGTCTCTGATTCTTGTGTCTTGTCTTGGGCTCATGTCTTTCTGTTGTTTTCTTGACCAATGTCATTATCATAGTTGTAGGATTAACTTTTAAATTAATCTTTTGTTGGTGACTACCTGCTTCAAAGGGTTATGTTACTGAATGAAAAACACACAGCCTTTGTATTTAATAAGACTTAAGCAGCATAATAGCTGAAAAACTGCCTAACTTTTATGCTGTTAGAACTACCTCCCACAGATAACTCTGAGTTACTACTTATTAATTTCTTTGTTCTCTTTTAGCTGATCTTGACTTAATTGAACTGCCCTTTGGGCCATGTTCTCCTGGCCCTTTTACATGGCGGCTCTGCTTTCCTCTCCGCACACTCCTCAGGCACTGCATCTCTCAACCCTTCCTCTTCCTCTTGTTTCCAAGCCTGGTAACCATAAATCCTGCAGCTGTCTCTCCTCCCCAACGATTGGCTGGTGGCACCTTTATTTACCAAACAGAATTAACTAGGAAAATGTTTCCAGAAGTTACTTACAGTGCACCTCATGTAAACAAGCTTTGGGGACCCAATTAACATTAAAATACAGTTACATTGATGAAGATTGTAACTCCATGCCAGTATTGATTAGTATATTTAATACTATAGATAAATTTTCTTTTATTTTACTATATTAAATTTTCTTATATTTGAGAAAGAAATGAGTGAATGGATGAATAAATAGTAAATAAATGAATAAATAAATGAAAGTGTATGCACTAGAGTAAATGGTAACAACTAAACTCTCACAAATAACCACTTAGAGAGTTAAAATTTAGATTTATAAAACTAGTGAAACTGGGAAAATCAAATAGGAAAGGCTCAGATTATGCAGTTTTGGATTAACAAACAATTTGACTCTATCATTTTCTTACTTTTGAGGGTGCTTTTACATGGTTACATTTTGGTGGGTGTTTTTGATGTTGTTCTATTTTTTGTTGTTTGTTGGTTTTTTTTCTTGATTGTTTTGAATGTGCTTTTATTTTCCTGATTTCAATTGGATTTTTATAACTTTATTTTGCCAAAGAGCTTAACATTGAGTGAAAAGTGATAAAGGATCTGAAGAAATTGGGTGAGTTGTATAATATAATTCAATATTTGATTTAAAATATTGTTTTAAATAATAAAAAATATAATATTACAAAATATACTTCAGTGATTAAATATCTTTCTATAATGTAAAAAACTTGACAAGGAATAAAAATTCGATCTAAATGTGATTTAAGCAAATCTGAAGTAAATGAGAAAATATAAACTTTTGATTCAATTTAATACACAAGCAAGCAAAAATGAAAGTCAGTAATGAAGAGATTTTACTGTATCACCAGTTAAGTGTTGTGATCTGCATCTGTTGTGATTGTCTCATGATGCTGAGAGGAAGCATGATTTCAGTAAAAAAATCTTGAAGTCTCAGATGGCAACATAGCAAGACTCTGTATCACATATAGAATATGCATTAAAACATCTCTGTGGTAAATGTGTGTATATTATATATATATATATATACACACACACACACATTAAGCTTCAAACAAAAGTACATGTAGATAAATATTTCATAATCAAACGTAAAGTAAGAGAAGAGAGCTTTTATAAAGATTGGTGTGCAGATTAAATAAGTGTTCAACATCATTGGTCATTAGGAAAAGCAAATCAAAATGACCCTGAAATTAAATCTTATTAACCATCAAAGTGCCCAAGGTTAATAACTAATATGATAGCACATGCTGGTTACGATGGAAAGAAGGAGAATATTTTTGTTAGGAGTGTAAACTTATAACTACTTTGTAAATCAATTTAGCAGTCTTTCAGGAAACTGGGAATAGCACTACTTAAGACCCAGATATACCACTCCTGGGCATATACACAAAAAATTACACATTATACCACAGAAGCACATCTCACATATGTTCATAGACTCTTTGTTCAAAATAACCAGAAATGGAAACAACTTTGAGGTCCCTCAACTGACGAAAGGACCTACACTCCTGTAGCAAATGTGAGCTTGGTCTTTATGTGGGTACCCTAAGAAGTGGAGTAGGGGTTGTGGTGGTCTGTGTTCCCTGCCATTGGATCCTTGTCTCCTAACTGGACAGCCTGGTTGTGACTCACTGGGAGAAGCTATACATAGATGTACTGGGACTAGATGCTACAGGGTGGGGTTGTAGCCAAGGGGAACTCTGCTTCTCCTAACAAACTGTGCAGATGGTATTAGAGAAAAAATTTAAGGGTGAGAGTAAGAACAGAGGAGAGATGGGGTTGTCATCAGGATGTAAAGTGAATAATAAAAATAAAAAATAAATAATGTGCAGTTCTTTTAAGAAATATAATATGTGACACCTGAAATAACAGGAGAATACCATAATCCATAAGAAAATAACTAGTTAATAAAGTGTTTCTGTATAGTTTATGAATAAGTACAATAAAATTGCAAACAAATATTAGCCATTGACAGTATATATAAGCAAACATATCTGATTTGTTATTAAAACTTTCACAATCAAATCTTTATGTAATTTTCTTTTTTGGCAAAATTGCCTTATGCTACAAGCTTAAGATTTTTTTCAAATTCTTTTTTTCAAATATTTGTGTTTATAACTACAGTTATATTGTTTTACATGCAGTTAGAAGAGTATGGAATGATTTGGTGATCTGGCTCTTGCAACAATAACCGGTCTAAGTCCCATTGCTATTAAAATAGCAAATCAGCTTAATTTCATGTATTAATTTCATTCATATACCAGAGATTGGTTTATAATTCTGTCATATGAATACAAGTTTTCAGTACTGACAGCAATAAATTGAATTACAATTTTACATGAGTAATTAAAGTAGTCTGGCTTTTAGCAGACTAAACTTGGCATAATATTAGTCATTCATTTTAAATGTTTTCATTATGAAAGCACTGTATGCATAAGAAATTATAATCAGAGCAATTTTCAATAATTTAAATATGACCACAAACCCACTTTTAAAACTATTACAAATACATACATTTTAATGTTCTGATTAATTCACTAGAATCATAGTATTGTGACTATGTACCAAATTCAAAAATTATATAGAGGTAGAACTATACTCCCCCAAAGCACAAATAATTTATATTTAATCCTATGGTCAAACAATTTAAATTCATAAGGAAATTAATGACAATTTTGAAAGAACATCCTAAAATTAAAAATGAATTGAGAGGTTGATATATATATATTTTCTTAATTTAAAATAATTATAACCATGATATTCTCTATTGTTATATACTTAAATATATAATTCAGTGGAATAAAATATACTCCTCAAAATCATGCAGTTAAGACCATGATAGTGGTCTGTGTTTTTTAAATCCTGTTACAGAGAAGGTTAAAATTATGTGAATATCTGTGAGTTTAAAATAAGCTCAAACTACATGTGGAGAGCTACAACATAGGCAACAGAGTAGTGCTTTTCTAAAAAAAAAATGACTTATTACATATTACATGTATGGAAGTATATGTGCATTCACTTGTTCATATGTGTATGGATGTGACCTGTGAACACAGGTATGTAGTGTAAAGAGGTCAAGATTACATGTCTTTCTCATACAATCTCCCAATCTCCCACATATATTTTAAGACAGAGTTTATCATTAAACTCGGATCACTGTAAACTTAAATGGGTGAACTTAACAGACTAGATAGCATATTCTGGGTTAATAGATAGACAATGTCCTGTCAAATTTTTGCTTATTTATACATAATAAATATTCAAAGAACCTAAAGTCAAGTCCCTATGCTAAAATACATAAATATTATAGATGAAATCGACTCCCAAGTGTTGAGCACATATATAAGTTAAAAGAAAAAAATAAAGCAACAACAAATACAGCTCTTATACAATGATAAGCTGTGTAAGGGGAAATAACATATTCGCAGATACACATATACATATGAATACATATGTATATATGAAGAAATACCCTATTTATATGAAATGTAAACCTATTATAAATGTAAAAATTAGTGTCATATGAGTATGACACTATTTTTTACCAATATGAGTAAATCTTTGATCACACATTTCTCCAAAGAAGATTATTTATGAAAGCATAAATATAAACAGTCTTAACATTGACTGCATTAGTCTAAGAGCTATATTGCTAATTGGAGAAAAAATTGAAATAATTTTCAAATGAGTAATATATCAACAAAGGTAGAATCAGTAGTATAATTTACTATATATACTGTATATGGTATTTGCAAGACTCTGAAGGCTTTTCTAATCTTTCACTTATTTTAATGGAATTTCATGTTTGAGTATTATATTTACCAACATTTCTACCCCTTCAAGCTCTTCCTATGAATGTAGACACAACCACTCATTATTTCTTTTTTCCTTCTCCTGGTGTTCCTGGTCCTTTTGATCCTCCTGCTTTTTTTGCTCCACATGCTCTTCCTGCTTCTTCTTTGCTGTTGCTGCTAATGCCCCTGCTACTGTGCCTGCCTCTGTTGCTGCTGTAATTTAAACATAAAATATAGTTAATAGTAATACCATACCTTAAAACCTCAAATATTGTCCTTCTGTCTGACCATGTGCCTTAAGCAGACCATGGGCACTAGCACCCCACCCAGTCCCATAACACCCAGAGGAAGCTAAACTCCAAGGTGTTATAACATAGAATCACAGAATCTCAGGAGCTTGATCACAGGAGGATTTCAGAATCCCAGAGGCAGCTGGACTCCTAGGAGCTCTGATACACCCAAAATCTCAGGATCACAGGATTCCCAGAATCATAATATCACAGAGACAGCTGGACTCTGAGAAATTCTGACACATCCAGGATCACAGAAGGGACTGACTGAAATAACAGACCGAGAGGGCAAGTAGCCCTAGAAGTAACCAGATGGCAAGAGGCAAGCACAAGAGCACAAGGAATAGAAACCAAGGTTACTTGGCATCATCAGAACCCAGTTTTCCCGCCATAGCAAGTCCTGGATATTCCACTACACCAGAAAAGCAAGATTTGGATTTCAAACAACTTCTCATGATGATGACTGAGTACTTTAAGAAGAACATAAATACCTACCTTAAAAAATACGGGAGAACACAGGAAAACAGTTAGAATCCCTTAAAAAGAAAATACAAAAATTCCTTAAAGAATTACAGGCAACACAAACAAACAGGTGAAGGAACTGAACAAAACCATCAAGGATCTAAAAAATGGAAATAGAAACAATAAAGAAATCACAAACAGAGATAACCCTGGAGATAGAAAACTTATGAAAGAGGTCAGGAGTCATAGATGCAAGCATCACCAACAGAACTTAAGAGATAGGAGAATCTCAGAATCAGAAGATACTATAGAAGACACTGACACAACAGTCAAAGAAAATGCAAAATGCCGAAAGCTCCTAATCCAAAACATCCAGGAAATCCAGGACACAATGAGAAGACCAACCCTAAGTATAATAGGTATAGAAGAGAGCAACAACTCCCATCTTAATGGGACAGTAAATATCTTCAACAAAATTATAAAATAAAACTTCCCTAACCTAAAGAAAAGGATGCCCATGAACAGGAATTCAAATCTCTACCTACCCTATATCTGATAGAAAGCTAATATCCAATATATACAAAGAATTCAAGAAATTAGACTTAAGACAATCAAATAACCCTATTTAAAATGGGGTACAGAACTATGTAAAGAATTTTCTACTGAGCAAATTTGAATTGTCACAAAACACCTAAAGAAATGTTCAACATCCTTAGTCAACAGGGAAATGCAAATCAAAGCAACCCTGAGATTCCACCTCATAGCAGTCAGAATGGCTAAGATCATAAACTCAGGTGGTAGCTGTTGCTGACAAGGAGATGGAGAAAGGAACACACATCCATTATCGGTGTGGTTGTTAGCTGAAACAACCATGATGGAAATCAATCTGAAGGTTCCACAGAAAATTGGACATAGTACTACATGAGGACCCAGCTAGAGCATTCCTGGGCACATACCCAAAAAATGTTCCAATTGTAACAACTGCCTATTCTACGTTATGTTCAGAGCAGCCTTATTTTTAATAGCCGGAAGCTGGAAAGAACTCAGATGTCCTTCAACAGTGGAGTAGATACAGAAAATGTGATGCTTTTATACAATGGACTTCTACTCAGCTATTAAAAATAATGAATTCATGAAATTCTTAGGCAAATGAATGGAACTAGAAAACATCATCCTGAGTGAGATAACCCAATCATAACTGAACACACATGAAATGATTTCAACCAGGTATTTAACATGGTGAAGAGGGAATCTTTGTGTTTTTATCTGCAGAATGCTGAAGGTGCATGGTGGCTGCCAGAGTGATTGGTGAATAATCCTGATGCTGGGACAAAGAATGGTGCTGAACTGTGAGCTTGCTGAGTGCCCAGACAATGGTCACTGGGTAGCTGTATTGGCCATATATTCCTGACCCATCTTTTCTTGCCTATATCCCATATGGGACAAACTGCCTTACCTCAAGATTTTAAACCTTGTGGGACAGAGAATACAAAAGAGAAGTTGTGATGACTCTTGTACTTTCATTAAATGTGATATTTTATTCAGACTCAATCATGGACTACTCTAGAAATCAATCCAAAATCGGAACAGTCTTCATTTGGAAGGTTGGTTTTTGCCATTTTCAGAGGCATATTTGGAAGTTAGCTACAGTGCTCTATGATGTTATCTAAGTAAGGGATAAAGTTGGTACTGGATCTGGATTTCAAACAAGTGTTAGTTTATGTCTTAAGGCTCTTTTAATTGTCATGTTAAAATTAAATTTGGTTCTTCTACAGTATTTAATGTGAGTTGTATTGATTGTACACTTTCTAATTGCATTAGTGTGTTGAAACCTAACATGTCTGTTGCAGGGTTCTATCAACCAGCTTTTGTTTTATTGGCTGAAATATTACAGGACCTAGGTATTCTGAAAAAAAGCTTGCAAGTACTGGAAGAAGTGATTCAGACATTAAGCATAACCAAGCATGTAGTTGGCTTGATTACTGTTGGGATAACAGATTTAATTATATTAATTGCTAGCACCGCTGCTTCTGCAATTGCTTTGACACAAGAAGTTAAGACAGCTACTTTTGTTAATCGTTTAGCAAAAAAAAAATGTTACAAATGTGTTGAGTATAAAAGTGGATTTAAATAGGCATTTGGAACAATGGATTCATGCTTTTTATCTTATTCAGAGTATAGAGCCATCTCCAGTGTCTTGCCAAATACTTTGTTACTTCTAAAATTTATTGTAATAGTCATTTTAATTAGGAAAAGGTTTAAACACACTTGCAAGGTATTTGAAATAATTCTAATATTTCTTTGGATTTTTGAACTTTTTATACTGAGATTATGAATTTAAAGAATGCTGCTCTGCTGAACTTTAATGCTGCAAATACTGTTGATAAAATTATAAATGGCCCGAGGTCAGTATTTCCACTTTGTTCAATATGCAAGAATGGTATAAATAGCTTGATCATGCTAGTCTTTTTATTCCTGGGAATACTTATATTTTGCTCATTGCGTTAAAGCTTGTTTTTTAACATCATCAACATGTTGTCAGCCAGATTTCATGGCTTGAACCTGAAAAATGCCCTCACAGAAAAACTTATTAATTTAAAAATCTGGCAAGCCAAGGATGGGTAAAATTCTGTACAGAGCCTTACCAACCTAAGACAGAACTGTATTGTTTTTGATAATGCATAATCCATGACTGGTTATATATAAAAAAAAAAGCATACCGAAATGATGCTCCAACATATAATAAGGACACATGCCTCAGTGAATATACAACAGCCTTATTTATTTTATATTTTAATTTTTATTGGATATTTTATTTACAATTCAGATGCCATCCCCTTTCCCCATTTCCCCTCCCTAGAAACCCCTATCTCATGCTCCCTTTTCCTTTCTGCTTTTATACAATTTTTTAAAAATGTTAATCAAAGGCTTTATAAGTTTGGCCATGCTCAATCAGAAGTGTAACCCAATACCCAACCTAGATATATAAACTATTTTTGACTGGTGGAGACACGTGAACATCTAACAGCCTTATTTATAATAGCCAGAAGCTGGAAAGAACTCAGATGTCCTTCAATAGATGAATGGATACAAAAATGTGGTACATATACACCATGGATTATTACTCAGCTTTTAAAAACAATGAATTCATGAAATTCTTAGGCAAATGGATGGAACTAGAAAATATCATCCTGAATGAGGTAACACAATCACAAAAGAACACATATGGTATACACTAACTGATAAGTTGATATTAGCCCAAAAGCTTGGAATAATCAAGATATAATTTACAGAATACATGAAGCTCAAGTAGAAGGAAGACTAAAGTGAGGTACTTTGGTCCTTCTTAGAAAAGAGAACAAAATACTCATGTGTAGAACCATGAAAGGAGAGCATGGTTTCTGTTCAAGCACTGGCTAGATATGGTCAGAGACCCAACAGGTTGGAGAACCCACAGGTTTTCCTTCAAGGGACAGCATACATTTCACCACACTTCCAGACTCCATGCTCCTGACATGAGGCAGAAGATCTCCATCCATCCATGCCTTTCAAGCACTAAGGACAATGCCCCTACTAGCTCTTCCACAGTTAGAGTGCATGACCATGACACAGGCTGAAGAGCCTCAAGAAACCTCCATATTCATGATATACCCAAAGGTCGGAAGGTGTAGCCAATTAAGCATTTCTTCCCAGACCTTTCTCCCACTTGCAAAAAGGTATATAACCTCAGTCCCAGCCTGAGAATACGGGGTACAACTTCATCCACTTTCTGCCATGCCAATAAAAATTTTAAAACCATGGACTACCTCTCGTTTTGGGGGCCCACCGTGGGGAATTGTGGAGAAGGTCTTCAACTACCGAGCAGCCACCCAACCACTCACCGAAGAACCGTCTACATTCCAGCCATGGAAGCCCACCACCTCAAGTGAGCTAGCTGAGCCAGCCATGTCCCAGCCAAGTGAGTCAACCTGACCAAGAGTCTCATCTACCTTGTGGGGCTCTGCTTGAGCTCATCTTCCCCCTCCCCACCCCCCGACCACTTTTCTGCGGCTGGTCGATCCAGCCTTTATGCCCCTTCTTGGCCCTTCTGCAGCCTCTCAGTGGCACCTGAGAACCCAAGGGCTGAGACCAGCTGGTCTCCAGCCTCCACCTGGCCTGGGTACCCTTAACCTAAGAGCTCCAACCCTGCAGGATTTCAGACTCTGTTCTCCCCACACCTGGAGTAGCGTCCCACAGCTTCTCACAGCCTGGCATCTTCCGGGCGCATTTGGAGTGAGCACAGTTGAATTTACACACTTCTGCCCTCTGAGCTGAGGTCCTAGACTCTTAGGGCAACAGACACGCAGGACCCACCAACTCAGCCCAACAGGACCCATGCCCAGTTGAGCCACAGCCCCAAACTCATGGGAGCAAATAGGTAACAAAGTGTAGAGCAGAGACAAAAGAAAAGGCTACCCAGAGTCTGCTCCTCTGGGGATCCATTTCATATACATTCACCAAATGCAGACACTATAGTGGATGCCAAGAGATACATGCTGACATGAACCTGATGTAGTGGTGTCCTGCCAGAGCCTGACAAATGCACAGACAGATGCTTGCAACACACCCTTGGACTGAGCCTAGCATCTCAAATGGAATAGTTAGAGAAAGGAATAAAGGAGGTGAAGGAGTTTGCAACCCCATAGTAATAACAACATCAAGCAACCAGATCCCACCCTCCAACCCCAGCTTTAAGCAACTAAACCACCAACTAAGGAGTACACATGGAGGAACCCATGGCTCCAGCTACCCATGTTGCAGAGGATGGCCTTGTCAGGCATGAATGGGATAAGAGGCCCTTGGTTCTGTAATGGAGGTTGTCCCAGAGTAGTGGAATACTAGTGTGGTGAGGCAGGGAGTATGTGCGTTGGTCCAGGAACACTCTCATAGAACTAGAGGGAGTGGAGATGGGATAGGGGGTTTTCAGGGGTAAAACATGAAAGAAGATAATGTCTGAAATATAAATAAAAAATATTAAATAAAAACTTGGTGATTCTAAACAGTAACAGTGACAAAGCAATAGAGCTAAACTATTATACATATTAGCACTCATGGAAACTAGGTGGTTCCTGGCAACCTTCATATGTTGAGATTCAAATTTAAAAACAAAACAAATAAAATACATTTTGTTAAGTTAAGCTTTTTCATTGGAATGTATGCAAACCCTTTGCTTTGACTGTCCTTAAAGAATGAAGTATGCAGACCTATAAGTATGAACATAGAACTATGTTTGTTCCCAAAAATAACAACTTAAACCTGCTATTAGAATTTGGATTGACATGTAATGAAAAACATTGGAGATATGATGTCAGAAAAAGTTCAAGTTTCATGGTGTCAAGTGAGAACTGATGTCCTGATAAAAAATCTTTTCCAAATCTGATCTCCCAAAGCGGATTAAAGAACAACAGGTCTCCTATCTTTGTCAGGTACCGAAGAATGACCTAATACACCATCCTTGCAGATGAAGCAGAATCCTGAATGATAGATCTTAAAACTGAAGCAATGACCAGAAGTAGTAACAAATAATTTGCACAGCAAACATGAGCAGTTTTATTCAAAGCAGAAATGTGAAGAATCACAACAAGTTACCTGACCATGTTGACTTTCTCTTTTCATTTTCATCTGCATGTTTCCAAAGCACTCCTCCTTCTCCAAGAAGCAACTTGCCATCAGTCTGCTGAAAGATTATGAAATACTAGTATGAGGTGAGAGCTAGACATCAACCAGAAGCATTACAGAAAAAAATTTAAGGTGAATGGATTTCTATTATTAATATTAATATTATTATTATCATTATCATTATTATTATTATCACTTTATTCATTTTAATCTCAAATGATATCTCACTTCATGTTTACCACTCTACAAACTCCCCATTCCACATCCACTCTCTCCCCCATCCCTTTAGATTGTGTGAGGGTGCTCCCCCACCCACCCATTATCTTCCACCCTGTAGTTCCAGCAACCTCCTATCCTGGGGATCAAACCTCCACAGGACCAAGAGCCTCCCAGCTCCAATGGGATGATGTCAGTCAAGGCCATCATCTATCTATCTATCTATCTATCTATCTATCTATCTATCTATCTATCTATCTATTTGTGTGTGTGTGTGTGTTTGTGTGTTTGTGTGTGTGTGTCTGGAGTCATGGAACTTTCCCTTTACACTCCTTTATTGGTAGTCTAGTCTCTGGGATCCCTGGGTGGTCCAGTCAACATATTGTTCTTCCTATGGGGATGCAATCCCCCATTGCTACTCCAGTCCTTCCACCAGCTCACCCAAGGAGTCCCTGAGCTCAGTCTGATGATTGGCTTTAAGCACCCACATCTGGATTGGTCAGTTGCTTTCCAGACTTCCCAAGGAGCAGCCACACCAGGTTCCTGTAAGCATGTACCTCTTGACAACAGCAACAGAGTCAGGTTTGGTGTCTGCCATCAGGATGGATCCCCAGGTGGGGAATTCCCCAGATGGTCCTTCTTTCAGTCTCTGCTCCATCTTCCCCCTTTCTTCCTTTGGAAAGAAACATTTCTCAGTTAAAAATTTGAAGATGGTGGGTGCCCCTATCCCTCTACCTGGGGCAGTGCCTAGCTGCTTGAGATGGTCTCCACAGGTTCTCTCTCCCCCTTCTCTGGACATTTTGGCTAAAGTCATCCCTGTTGGGTCCTGGGAGCCAATCTTTCCCTGGTGTCAGGGACTCTTCAGTGGCTATCCCCAGTTCCTCACACCCTCCCCTGCTACATATTTTTATTCGATTTCCTGACCCTCTGTACCTCTCTCATCCCATCCAGTACCTAATACTGCTCCCTTATCTGCCCCTCTCTCTTTCACCCATGTCTCCCAATCCCTTCTCCACTCAAGGCAAGAATGAAGCACCCACAAGCTGATCTTCCTTCCTCCTAAGCTCCATATGGTCTGTGTGTTGAATCATGGACATTGTGAGCTTTGGAGCTAATATCCACATATCAGTGAATACATACCATGTGTTTTCTTTTGTGACTAGGTTACCACACTCAGGATGATATTTTCTAGTTTCATCTAGTTGTCTGCGAATTTCATGAAGTCATTGTTTTTAATGGCTGAGTAGTAATTCATTATGTAAATATACCACATTTTCTGTATCCATTTTTCTGTTGAGGGACTGAAGAGGATGTGCATTCAGCACCAGCCTCTGCACTTCCCCTCACCTCAACACTTCCCTCGCCTCAGCACTCCCTCACACTCACAAAAGCTGCCATTTACCCCCTTGATCCTTCCCACCTCCTGACCCTTACCCTTCAAAGGAGGTACAGCCTGGCACTAAAATTCAGCAACGCCCATTTTAATAGCACTTCCTAATGCAAAACCCCTACCTGGAATGGCAAATGCCAGCCTGAGAACAGATAAACAGTTGCAGCTCCCAACCCCCATGTTGCTGAAGCTGGCACCCTTTCTGATATATAACTAGGGTTTCCCTAGCACAGGTGGCTTCTGACCTTGGGAGAAGTGGAAAAAACACACATTCTTAGAGAGATTAAACACCATATTTTGAGGCAGTTAATGGTTCCCAGACAGTTATAGCCAGTTGGTAAAACACTTATCCCTGATAGCACCGTAAAGGCCAAAAGAGCTTCCCTCTCCAATTGTGTGACACCACTGATTGCCTAAACAGATGGAATAGTGTTTGAAAAAAATGACTTCGTTTATCTTCTATGTAATCCTGAAACCACAGAATTTGTTTTGTACAGATTCCCTAAGCCCCTAGATGCAGCATCACAATCCTGTCCTGCACAGTGGGAATGGATTGCAATCAGAACCAGTTTTGAAATTATTAAAAGGCTCTTTGTATCATTGCATGAGGTCCAACAATTCTTTGAGTTTTCATGGGGATCCTGATACTTTGGCATATAACAGGATATCTTTGGTTGTTCCCAGCTTCTAGCTAATATAAATAAGGGTGCTATGAACATAGTGGAGCATGTGTCCTTGTTATATGTTGGAACATCTTTTGGGTATATGTTCAGTAATGAGGTATAGCTAGGTCTTCAGGTAAAACTATTTCCAATTTTCTCAGGAATCACCAGACTGATTTCCAAAGTGATTTACCAGCTATCAGTTCTGCCAGCAATGGAGGAGTGTTCCTCTTTTCCTACGCCTATTCCAACATCTGTTGTCACCTTGATTTTTGATCTTAGCCATTTTGATTTGTGTGAGGTAGAATCTCAGGGTCATTTTGATTTGCCTTTCCTGATGACTATGGATATTTATCATTTCTTTAAGTAATTCTCAGGCATTTGAGATTTCTAGTTTGAGAATTATCTCTTTAGCTCTGTTCTCCACTTTTTAATATGGTTATTTGTTTCTCTGGAGTCTAACTTGTTGTGTAATTTGAATATATTAGATATTAGCCCTGTATCAGATGTAGGGCTGCTAAAGAGCTTTTCCCAATCTGTGGGTTGCTATTTTGTCTGATTGATCATGTCCTTTGCCTTACAGAATCTTTGAAGTTTGATGAGGCCCCCAATTGTTGATTGTTGATCTTAAAGCATAAGCTTTCTCTTCAGGAACTTTTCCCCTTTAAATAGATTTCTTTAGCTGTTGTTGACTCAGACTGGCCGTGTATATGTAGGAAAATAGAGAATGGATTTTGGATCAATCAGGAGAGAGGTCTTAAAAATGATAAAGAAGGCAAAAGCCTGTTGTTACCATGGATAATTTTTTTAACCAAAGCTCCTCCATCTCTCCTCCCCCATCCCTGCCTGTGGCATCACAAATAAAAATAACAATGAAATTGAAGGAGAAAGACCAAAATATTATTCAGTTTTTCTGTGGTTTCTGGCTCTAATTAAAAACAGAAAAAAACTGTCCACTAATGCCTGTGCCTTTGAGATTGTATCTGGCTAATGGTACCTATAATAAAGACAGAATTTGTATCTAGGGACTGCTGCTTGTAGTCATGGGCTGTTAAATGCACTCCAGAACTAAACCTTTGTAAATTGTCCTGTGTGAATATCCTGAGAAGATATGATTACTGGGAAATTTATCATACTAGTTTGTATATTTATGGACATTACAACTTACAAAATGTACTTGAATTATCTAAATGTACACTTGTGTCCAGTTTCATAAAGCTACTTACCACATAAAATACCATGTCTGAAACTATAATAATGGTAAATAAATAACTAAGAGGATTTTATTTTAGAAAAGAAATATCCAAAATCTGGACATAGTACAATCATTTCTTTGTGTGTGAATACATGTTTTTTTCTTTTTCTTTTTTCTTTTTTTGTGCAGAGAAGCACAATGTGCATATGGGTATGGTTTCTATTTGAGAACTTACAAAATTATTGTTATATCTTTTTTTGTAAACATTTAAAATAATATTCATATGTCATATAATGTGCTAAAATTACAATCATTATATACAATGCACTAGAGTTACCCACAATATCTTTAACTAATAAGCTATGGCCAATTAATTTCATCTTTTTAAATTACACAGTCAACCAATTTAATACTATTGAAATGTCCTCAGATGCAGAGAGAGCTGCAGGAGCATGAGTACCCTCTTATGCTAATCTTTACTAAAAAAATATTACTTTCCCTTTGCAACCATTTTATCAAATGCCAGGAGCTACTGCAAGTATATTCCATCCTAAATCTGATGCCTTCCTGTAAATTATCCTTAAGTTTTAAGTTTAGAATTCGCATTTTAGGAGATCTGACTTTGTTTATACTGCTGTACTGTGAGCAGCACATATGTAGTTGAAGAAAAATAACAATTAAGTTTCTCTTATACTCTCTATGTCACAAGAGAACAAACCTTCTGACAAAATACAGACCAGCATGATTATACTTTACAATTAAGCCAACTTTCTTTTTTTATAAGCAGTAACTTGTATTAACAGGTTCAAATGTATACCATGTTTGTCATTTTCCATTGCACATATTTTTTTAATATTAATGCCTAAAAATATATTATAGTTTGAAGTAGTATATTCTCTCATATAATAAACATAGAATAAAATTATTCAATTATTACCAAAAGAATAACACATGTTAATAGTAAGAATTATTTTACTCTTTTCTACAAGGACTCTCATCCTATTGTAGTTGTGATAGTTCAAGTCATTTCCTAGACATCGCTCATAATTTTTTGTCTGCATTTTCTTCCTTACATTCAACATTTTTTTACTTGCTTAATATTTGCTGTTGTTGCTCTCTTCATTCTACTTTTCTTTGTTTTCACATTTCTTGATTGTATTTCAACATATAATAATGCTGATTCCATGAAATGATGATGGCTGATGGCTAAGTAAGGCAGAGATCTACAAGTATGTAATACATTGGTCTGCATCCTACCTATTTTCTGGTTATTTTTCTCCCAACCACTGTTATTTAAGAGTTCTGATTCATGGATTAAGTGTCTGTTTAGGCAAATCAGATTATAGTTACCTACTTTCACATGATTTATGCTACATGTGCCTGAGATGTTTTTGCATGCCAGTCATCATTATGGATCAAAGATTTTGATATTGAGTTGGGGCTTACATTTATCTGTTAGTAGCCTACACAGAATATTCCCCAATGTTGGAATAAACATTCTATTTTAGGTACCTGTTCAGCCTTTCTGTTTTTAGTGAATTGTGTAAGTGTTATTTTTAGCAATGTTATTTTCTGAAGCTTCCTCTTTGAAGGATATGAGAACAAATAGAGAGACCCACAACCAAATATTAAGCAGAGTGAAGGGTAACATAAACACATACATCAGAGAGAGAGAGAGAGAGAGAGAGAGAGAGAGAGAGAGAGAGAGAGAGAGAAGAGAACTTAGAAACTACAGTTCTAAGGGACCTAGCAATCTTTCTTTCCTGGGCCAAAGAAGCAGAGCCAGAGTACCTGGGAGATACCTGGGAAGGAGAGCTCTGTCATGAAAATGGGGTTATCTTTTCCCCTGGACATAGGGCTGAAGTTATATTGAGCACCCATACTCCCCAAAGGGGCTTCTGGTTTCCATAATACTCCACACACAAACACCATCCTGAAAGAGCTATTTTCCAAGGAGTGCTGACACTGCTAAATTCAGAGGTAAGACCATAATTTTTTCTCCAGTTACTGGCCAAAAAGGGACTCAGTAGAAGTGCACAAGGCACAGGAACCAAGAAACAGCCAATGACAGGATCCTTCTGGTTTCCTTTAGCATCCTAGAGCTAACCCTGTGACACAACTCTCCAAACCCAAATCCCACACAGAGAGAACTGCTATCCCAAAAGTGCTGACACACTAAAGATTACAGCTGTCTGCACCACATTACTGCCCAGAGAGAGCTAGTCACCCAAAAGTGCTGACACACCTAAGATCACAGGCTCAAAAGCCAACAGGAGGGAAAGATCATCAGAGACAAGACCAACTAACCCCAGAGATAACCAGATGGTGAGAAGCAAGTACAAGAACATGAGCAATAGAAATTAAGGCTATTTTTCATCATCAGAGCCCAGTTCTCCCACCATAGCAAGGCCTGGACACACCATCACACCAGAAAAGAGGAATTCAGAGTTAAAATTACTTCTCATGATGATGATAGAGAACTTTAAGAAGGACATAAATAAATACCTTAAAGAAGTTAAGGAGAACACAGGTAAACAGGTAGAAGCCCTTAAAGAGTAAATGCAAATATCTCTTTAAAAATTACAAGAAAACACATCCAAAGAGGTAAAGGAATTGAGCAAAACCATCTAGGACATAAAAATGGAAAGAGAAACAATAAAGAAATGACAAGGGAGACAACCCTGGAAGTAGGAAATCTAGGAAAGAGATCAGATGCTATACATGTAAGCATAAGCAACAGAATAAAAAAAATTATGAAAAAATCTCAGATACAGAAGCTACCATAGAAAATATTGTCAAGAGAGTCAAAGAAAATGCAAAATGCAGAAAATTTCTAACCCAAAACATTCAGGATTTCTAGGACATAATGAGAAGTCCAAACCTAAGAATAATAGTTATAGAATAAAGCTAAAATTCACAACTTAAAAGATCAGTAAATATTTTCAAAAAAATTTTAGAAGAAAATTTCCCTACCAAAAAGAAAGGGATGCCTATGAACATACAAGAAGCCTACAACCCCAAATACTTTGGACCAGTAGAGAAATTCTTTCTGTCATTTAATAATCAAAAACACCAAATGAACAAAACAAGGAAAGAATATAAAAGCAGTAAGGGAAAAAGATCAAGTAACGTATAAAGGAAGACTTATTAGAATTACACCAGATTTCAAAAAAAAAAAAAAAAAAAAAAAAAAAAAAAAAAAAAAAACCAAAAAAAAAAAAAAACCAAAAAAACAAAAACAAAACAACCTAAAAGCCAGAAGATCCTGGGCAGATGTCATATAGACACTAAGAGAACACAAATGCCAGACCAAGCTACTATACCCAGCAAAACTCTCAACTGGCATAGATGGAAAAAAAAACAAAAAATTCCATTACAAAAATTTAAACAATATCTTTCTACAAATCCAGCCCTACAAAGTATTATAGGTGAAAAACTCCAACATAAAGAGAAAAACTACACACTAGCTAAAGCAAGAGAGTAATATTCTTTCAACAAACACAAAAGAAGATAGCAACATAAACATAATGACACTCCAACAACAAAACCAACAGAAAGAAACTCACTTTTCCTCAATTTCTCTTAAACTCAATTCCCCAATAACAAATTCATAGACTAACAGAATGGATATCTAAGCAGGAACCAGTATTTTGCTGCATACAGGAAACACGCCTCAGTGCTAAAGACAGACATTATCTCAGAGTAAAATGCTGAAAAATCTTTTTCCAATCAAACAGTCCCAAGAAACAAGTAGGAGTAGCCATTCTAATATTGAATAAAATTGACGTTCAGCCAAAAGTTATCAAAAAAGATTAGGTAAGATGCTTTATATTCTTCAAAAAATGTACCAAGATGAAATCTCAATTCTTAACATCTATATTCCAAATGCAATGGCACCCACATTCATAAAAGAATCTTTACTAAAGCTCAAAGCACACATTGCACCTCACACAATAATGGTGGGAGACTTTAACTTACTACTCTCATCAATGTACAGATCATGGAAACAGAAATTAAACAAAGAAATGGTGAAACCATCAGAAGTTATGGACCAAATGGATTTAATAGATATCTATAAAATATTTCACCCTAAAACAAAAGAATATACCTTCTTCTCAGCACTTCATGGTACCTTCCTCAAAATTGAACATATAATTTTTTGCAAAACAGGTCTGAAAAGATACAAAAAATTGAAATAGTCCTGTGCATTCTGATAGAATGTTATGTATCTGATAGAGCACCACAGACTAAAGCTGGTCTCCAAAATCAACAAAACAGCAGAAAGCCCACATACATATGGAACCTGAACAATGCTCTACTTAATGACAATTGAATCAGGGAAGAAATAATGATAGAAACTTCTTAGAAATTAATGCAAATAAAGGCACAATATTCCCAAAACTACAGGACACAATGAAAGCAGTACTAAGAGGAAAACTAGTATTTTGAGTGCCTCAAAAAGAAAAGAAACTGGAGAGAGCATATACTAGCAGCTAGACAGCACATATTAAAGAACTAGAAAAAAAGAAAAAATACACCCAAAAAGATTAGATGGCAGAAAATAATCAAATTCATGGCTGAAATCAACCAAGCATAAACAAAGAGAACTATACAAAGAATCAACACAACCAGTAGTTGGTTCTTTGAGCAAATCAACAAGATAGATGATCTCTTAGCCAATCTAACCAGAGGACACAGAGACAGTTTCTAAGTTAACAAAATCAGAAATGAAAAGGGAGGCATAATAAGAGAAATTGAGAAAAATAAAAAAATCATCAGATCCTACTACAAAAGTCTATACTCAACAAAACTAAAAATTCTGGATGAAATGGACAATTTTCTAGACAGATACCAGGTACCAAAGTTAAATCAGGATCAGATAAATTACCTAAACAATTCTATAACACCTAGTGAAATAAAAGCAGTCATTAAAAGTATCCCAGCCAAAAAAAGCCCAGGACCAGATGGTTTAGTTTAGAATTCTATCAGACGTTCAAAGTAGACCTCACACCAATATTCTTCATTCAATTGCACAAAATAGATATTGAAGAAACACTTTCAAATTCATTCTATGAATTCACAATTATGGTTATAGCTAAACCACACAAAGACCCAACGAAGAAAGAGAACTTCAGTCCAAATTCCCTTAATAATACCGATGCAAAAATACTCAATAAAATTATTGCAAACTGAAACCAAGAACACGTTAGAATGAGCATTCACCATGATCAAGTAGGCTTTATTCCAGGAATACAGGAATGGATCAATATATGAAAATCCTTCAACGTAATTCAGTATATAATCAAACTTAAAGACAAAAACACCTTATCATCTTAGATGCTGAGAAAGCATTTGATAAAATTCAACACTCCTTCATGGGAAGAATCTTGGAAAGATTAGTAATTCAAGGTCCATACCTAAACATAGTGAAAGCAATATACAGCAAACCAGTAGCCAACATCAAACTAAATGGAGAGAAACTTGAAGCAATCCCACTAAGATCAGGGACTAGACAAGGCTGCCCACTCTCTCTGTCTAACCATTTAATACAGTACTCAAATCCCTACCAAGAGAAGTTAGACAAAAACAAAAGGAGGTCAAAGAGATACAAATAGGAAAGTAAGAAGTCAAAACATCATTATTTGCAAATAATATGATAGTATACTTAAGTGACTCCAAAACTCCTACCAGAGAACCCCTAAACCTGTTAAACAACTTCAGCAAAGTGACTGAATATAAAATCAACATAAATCAGTAGGCTTCCACTACTCAAAGTATGAAGAGGCTGAGAAATAAATTAGGGAAATGACACTCTTCATAATAGAAAATAGCTTGGTATGTCTCTAACCAAGCAAGTGAAAAATATGAATAAACAGAACTTCAAGTCTCTAAAGAAAGAAACCAAATAAGATTTTAGAAGACTGAAAAATCTCCCATGTTTATTAATTGGCAAGATTAATAGAGTATAAATAACCATCATTCCAAAAGCAATCTATAGGTGCAATGCAATCCCTATCAAAATTCCAATTCAATTCTTCATAGAGTTGGAAAGAGCAAATTTGCAAACTCATTTGAAATAACAGAAAAAAATCACAGGATAGCATAAATTATCCTCAACAATAAAAGAACTTCTGTGGGAATCACCATCCATGACATCAAGTTGTATTAAAGAGTAATAGTGATAAAGCTGTATGGTATTGGTACAGAGACAGTCAGGTAGTTCAATGAAATTAAATTGAGGACCCAGAAGTGAACCCACACACCTATGGTCATTTGATCTTTGACAAAGGAGCTAAAACCATCCAGTGGAAAAAAAGACACAATTTTCAACAAATGATACTGGTTCAATTGGTAGTCACCCAGTAGAAGAATGCAAATGGATCGCTCTATTCTTATCTCCTTGTACAAAGCTCAAGTCCAAGTAGATCAAAGACCTTTATATAAAATCAGATACTTGGAAACTAATAGAAGATAAATTGGAGAAAACCTCAAACACATGGGCACAGGGAGAAATTCCCTGAACAGAAAACCAATGGCTTATGCTCTAAAATTAAAAAAAATAATAGACAAATGGCACCTCATAAAATTGCAAAGCTTCTGTGAGGCAAAGGGCACTATCAATAGGACAAAATAGCAACCAACAGTTTGGAAAATGATCTTTACCAATTGTACATCTGATAGAGGGCTAATATCCAATATATACAAAGAAGTCAAGAAGTTAGACTCCAGAGAAACAAATAACCCTATTTAATAATCAACTGAGAAATATTGAATGGAAATGAACCACCTAAAGAAATGTTCAACATCCTTAGTCATCAGGGAAATGCAAATTAGAACAACCCTGAGATTCCACCTCATACCAGTCAGAATGGCTAAGATCAAAAACTGAAGTGAAAGCTGGTGAGTGTGTGGAGAAAGGGGCATACTCCTCCATTATTGGTGGGATTGTAAACTGGAACAACCACTCTGAAAATTATTCTGGTGGTTCCTCAGAAAATTGAACATAATACTACATGAGAACCCAGCTAGAGCTTTCCTGGGCACATACCCAACAAATGATCCAACCAATAACAAATACCCTGCTCCCCTATGTTCAGAGAAGCCTTATTTTTAATAGCCAGAAGCTGGACAAAAAACCCAGATGGCCCTCAAGTGCAGAATGTAGTACATTTACACAAAGAAGTACTAGTAAGCTATTAAAGACAATGACTTCATAAAATTTGTAGCAGATGAATGGAACTAAAAATATCATCCTGAGTGAGATAACCCAGTTGCAAAAAAAAAAAAAAAAAAAAAAAAAAAAAAAAAAAAAAAAAACCCACACATGGTACGCACTCACTGATAAGTGGATATTAGCCCAAAAGCTCACAATACACAAGATAAAATTCACAAACTATGCTAAAGAAGAAAAAGGACCAAAGTGTGGATGAGTAAGTCCTACTTAGATGGGGGAAAAATACTCAGAGGAGGTAGAGGGTGGGTGGAACTTGGAAGGAAGAGTGGAGGTGAAAAGGGTAAAAAGAGGGACAGAATCCTGTATGGGAGGATGCAGGGAGGAAATACAGGGGGTCGCAACTTGAACAGAGGTGTGTAGCAATGGGGATGGAGAACGGAGTGTAGCCACCAGGAAGTCCCAGTTGCCAGAAGAGCAAGAGTCTCCGAGGATTCAATAGTGATGAAATTAGCTGAAATGCCCAACAAAGGGGAAGGAGAAGCTCTAGAGATGACATCCACAGGTCAAGCAAGGCCCCTGGTTGGGGCAAGGTTCCACACACTCATCCCAAAATTTTTAACCCAGAATGGCTCCAGTCTAAAGGAAATAATGGTGACATAATGTGGAGCAGAGCCTGAAAAAAAGACCATAAAGAGACTACCCCACCTGGAGATAAATTCCATATACAGTTACCAAACACAGACAGTATTGTGCATGCCAAGAAGTTCTTGTGGACAGGATCCTATTATAGCTGTCTCTTAAGAGGCAATGCCAGAGTCTGACAAATACAGAGGTGGATGCCCATAGCTAATAATTGGACTGAGCACTAGGTCCCCAATGGAGGAGTTAGAGAAATACTGCAAGAGCAGAAGGGGCTTGCAACCCCATAGGAAGAAAACCAATATCAACCGAACAGACAACCCTGTAGCTCTCAGCATCTAAGCCACCAACAAAGGAGTACACATGAAGTAACCCATGGCTAGAGCTGCATAGGTAACAGAGGATGGCATTGTCTGGCATCACTAAGACGAGAGGCCCTTGGTCCTCTGAAAGCTTGGGTCCACAATGTAGAGGAATGCCAGGATGGTGAAGTGGGAGTGGATGTGTAAGAGGGGGAGCACTCTCATAGAAGCAGGGATAGAGGGATTGAGGGGGGGTTCCAGAACAGAAACCAGGAAATGGAATAACATTTGAAATATATATATATTGAATATAATATAATGAAAAAGAAAACACTGCACTAACCGTGAAGTCTCCATCAAGTTCCTCCAGTCAGAACTCAGAGACTTCCATGGAAGAGAAGGCAGAGAGAATAAAAAAGCAAAAAGTGATGGAGGATACCAAGAGAACTAGGCTCACTACATCAAATAAAGAATGTTCATATATGAACACAGAAATACGTTAGCATATCCTCTCCTTTTTCCCCTCCTCTCCTTACTCACTGTCTTCGTCTCCATACTCCTCCCAACTTAGCTCCTCATACATATCACCCTTCCTGTTAAAATAAAACTTTTCTCTCTAAATACAATTAGAGCATAATTATACCAATTTGTACCAGTGAGGTACAAGATAGTCTTAATACCCAATCCATGATTTTGTTGACTAACCAGAACCTCTGTCATCTATCCTAACTAAAACACTTAGTTCTGAACCTGGCTTTTTTCTTGGCTTTAGAATGAATGTCAGCTGAAAACCATCCACTTAAATCTTTTCTCTCAAAGTAAATAGCCAGGATTGGTTATGAGACTATAAGTTTTCAACCCCTTCAGAAATCCAGAATGACTGAGTTAAATAAAATAATGGGAAACACAAAGCATAGCTTCTTAAACTTAGCCAACTTATAGAGACCACTGAACACCTGGACACTCCCTATACTACAAAATGTTGGAGCATCTGGTCTTCAGCCTTCTGGCCCAGGATCATCTGACAGACCTTAGTGCTGCAGAATTATTAAGGGCTTATTACTCTGTCTAGGCAGATATAATCAGTCGACTATTCTGCAAGTGTGTCCTTTTCTGGACAGTAATCTATCTGTAGATGGAAAGAGGCAATTCTTGCCTAGTAGCTGTCTCTTAGCAAGGAGAGGAGGAGAAGAAGGAGAGGAGAAGCTAGGTGATGAGAGAGAGAAAGAGAGAGAAAGAGGGGGGACATGGAGGCAGTTGTTCACATGTCTCTACCAGTCAAAGATATCTAGGTTGTGTATTGGGTTATACTTCTGATTAAGCATTAGCAAACTTATAAAGCCTTTGATTAACATTTTTTAAAAGTGTATAAAATCAAAAGGAAAAGGGGGCATGGGATAGGGGTTTTCTGGGGGGGGGAAGGGGATGGCATCTGAAATGTAAATAAAATATCCAATAAAAAAAGAAAAAAATACTTTTGCAGTGACCACAGAGGATTAGATTACACTAGTTTCTCTACACACACACACACACACACACACACACACACACACACACACACACACAATTTCTATTGCCCCCTCCAAGGACCTTTCTCAAAGTACCTTCCCTCTTATCTTTCCTATTTGCCTCTGAGAGGAATCCCGGTCCCTATAACTCTATACTGGTGCATCAATTCTCTGCAGTATTAGGCACGTCTTATCCCTCTGAGGCCAGATGGCACAGCACTCTGCTATATATGTGAGTGAAGCCTGTCCCTGAATGCTCATTGATCGGTTTTTGGGAGCTCCCAGTAGTCCAGGGTAGTTGACACTGTTGGTCTTCCTGTGGAATTGCCATCTCCTTGAGGGCCTTCAATTTTTCCTCTAAGTCTTCCACAGACTTCTGTCCAATGTATGTCTCTGAGTATCTGCATCTGTCTCAGTTACCTGCTGGGTAGAACCTCTCAGAAGCCTTCTATTTTAAGCTCTTCTCTGTAAGCACAACACAGCATCATTAATAGTATGAGGGATTTCTATGATGTACAGACAATTCACTCAGTTGCTCCCAAGAACTTAAAAGTCTTCTACAGTCATCTATTAGAATGTTCCTAAGTGTCCTGCTACCCTACTCTACTGTACCTTCTGTCTAATCTTTCTGTTTCTGCCCCTTGATCTGTAGCTACACTGGTTAATTATTGTTCCTAGAATCCTTCCTACTTGTCTGTGTCTCACCTCTTATTTTCTGCCTCAGTTCATTTGACATCACCTTTTTTATTGATGAGTGATGCTTATAAGAGATTCTATCAACAAGTGAGACCATTACTGATCCATTTTTGTTTGTTTTTATTTTGAAACAAGTTTTCTCTATGCAGGCCTCCTGTTCAAGAATTCAATAAGTAGATCAGAGTGGCCTTGAACTCACAGATATTTGCCTATCTCTACATCCAGAGTACTTGGATTAAAGGTGTGTGCCATGATACAAGGCTAAGACCTTTAATATCATGCTGTATACTTTTGTAACAACTTTACAGAAACTCATATCATCAGAATGAGGAAGCCTCCACTGAGAAATTGCTTCTATGGTTCGAGTGTAGGCAGGCCTGTAAGATATTTTTAAAATAAAAGATGGATGTAAATCATTGTGTGTGTTGACATTCATGGACTGG